>NW_026870870.1:711609-1067414 GCF_033118175.1 Dama dama
GGCAGGTGCTGGGCTGGCCGCCTGTGTGGGAAGGGGCAGAGCCGACCTAGGGGCAAGTTGGGCCTCTTGCTCTCCCTGCTGCCCTGAGGCTGCTGGGCCAAAGACGTCTTGGGCATCCAGCCCTTTGCTGGTCCCTTCCCTCTGACGAGGCCCTCTGAGCTCCAGCACCTTGCAGTGTGGAGACAGCACCTGCCAGCAATCTCCTCTCCAAGGAGGCCTCAACCGAGGCCTAGGCCCAGGGGAAAGGCACCAGCGGGGATGAGCCTGGGGAGGCGCCCGGGCATGTCTGGACCCAGTCCCCGCAGCCTGCCCCTTGGTGGGGCAGTACCCCTGGAGGCCAGGAAGGTCTGGGCAAGGCTGACCAGGGGCAGGGGACCTGCTGGGTCCTGCCCCTGGCCTGTGGGGCCTCTGAGCACAACCGGCCCTCTCCCACTGGAAGACCTCCCCGGCTGCCTCCAAAGGCCGTTTTGCACGCACTCCCGCCCACTGTTCCCACCAAGCGCGCACAATGCTCCCAAGCCCGGGAGAAAAGCGCTTCGGGGTGGTGCTCTCTCCGGGCCCTTGCCCCTGAGCCTGGGGGCCAGGCAGGGGGTCCACACTCCCAGGCCAAGGCAGAACCACATGCACACGTCTGTTCCTGACCCCTGCACCGGCAGAGAGCTCGGGGGAGCCAGAGTCTGTCAGGCAGCTGCTGGGCTGGCCGCCTTTGTGGGAAGGGGCAGAGCCGACCTAGGGGCAAGTTGGGCCTCTTGCTCTCCCTGCTGCCCTGAGGCTGCTGGGCCAAAGAGGTCTTGGGCATCCAGCCCTTTGCTTGTCCCTTCCCTCTGACGAGGCCCTCTGAGCTCCAGCACCTTGCAGTGTGGAGACAGCCCCTGCCAGCAACCTCCTCTCCAAGGAGGCCTCAACCGAGACCTATGACCAGGGGAAAGGCACCAGCGGGGATGAGCCTGGGGAGGCGCCCGGGCATGTCTGGACCCAGTCCCCGCAGCCTGCCCCTTGGTGGGGCAGTACCCCCGGAGGCCAGGAAGGTCTGGGAAAGGCTGGCCAGGGGCAGGGGACCTGCTGGGTCCTGCCCCTGGCCTGTGGGGCCTCTGAGCACAACCGGCCCTCTCCAACTGGAAGACCTCCCCGGCTGCCTCCAAAGGCCGGTTTGCCAACACTCCCACCGCTGTTCACGCCAGACTTGCACAATGCTCCCAAGCCCGGGAGAAAAGCGCTTCGGGGTGGTGCTCTCTCCGGGCCCTTGCCCCTGAGCCTGGGGGCAAGGCATGGGGAACACCCTCCCAGGCCAAGGCAGAACCACATGCCCACGTCTGTTCCTGTCCCCTGCACCGGCAGAGAGCTTGGGGGAGCCAGAGTCTGTCAGGCAGCTGCTGGGTTGGCCGCCTGTGTGGGAAGGGGCAGAGCCGCCCTAGCGGCAAGTTGGGCCTCTTGCTCTCCCTGCTGCCCTGAGGCTGCTGGTCCAAAGACGTCTTGGGCATCCAGCCCCTTACTGGTCCCTTCCCTCTGACGAGGCCCTCTGAGCTCCAGCACCTTGCAGTGTGGAGACAGCCCCTGCCAGCAACCTCCTCTCCAAGGAGGCCTCAACCGAGGCCTAGGCCCAGGGGAAAGGCACCAGCGGGGATGAGCCAGGGGAGGCGCCCGAGCATGTCTGGACCCAGTCCCCGCAGCCTGCCCCTTGGTGGGGCAGTACCCCCGGAGGCCAGGAAGGTCTGGGTAAGGCTGGCCAGGGGCAGGGGCCCTGCTGGGTCCTGCCCCTGGCCTGTGGGGCCTCTGAGCACAACCGGCCCTTTCCCACTGGAAGACCTCCCCGGCTGCCTCCAAAGGCCGGTTTGCAAGCACTCCCGCCCACTGTTCCCGCCAGTCGCGCACAATGCTCCCAAGCCCGGGAGAAAAGCGCTTCGGGGTGTTGGTCTCTCCGGGCCCTTGCCCCTGAGCCTGGGGGCCAGGCAGGGGATCCACAGTCCCAGGCCAAGGCACAACAAGATGCACACGTCTGTTCCTGCCCCCTGCACCGGCAGAGAGCTGGGGGGAGCCAGAGTCTGTCAGGCAGCTGCTGGGCTGGCCGCCTGTGTGGGAAGGGGCAGAGCCGACCTAGGGGCAAGTTGGGCCTCTTGCTCTCCCTGCTGCCCTGAGGCTGCTGGGCCAAAGAGGTCTTGGGCATCCAGCCCCTTGCTGGTCCCTTCCCTCTGACGAGGCCCTCTGAGCTCCAGCACCTTGCAGTGTGGAGACAGCCCCTGCCAGCAACCTCCTCTCCAAGGAGGCCTCAACCGAGGCCTAGGCCCAGGGGAAAGGCACCAGCGGGGATGAGCCAGTGGAGGCGCACGGGCATATCAGGACCCAGTCCCCGCAGCCTGCCCCTTGGTGGGGCAGTACCCCCGGAGGCCAGGAAGGTCTGGGCAAGGCTGGCCAGGGGCAGGGTCCCTGCTGGGTCCTGCCCCTGGCCTGTGGGGCCTCTGAGCACAACCGGCCCTCTCCCACTGGAAGACCACCCCGGCTGCCTCCAAAGGCCGGTTTGCCAACACTCCCGCCCGCTGTTCCCGCCAGGCACGCACAACGCTCCCAAGCCAGGAGAAAAGCGCTTCGGGGTGTTGCTCTCTCCGGGACCTTGCCGCTGAGTGTGGGGGCCAGGCAGTGGTTCCACACTCCCAGACCAAGGCAGAACCACATGCACACGTCTGTTCCTGACCCCTGCACCGGCAGAGAGCTCGGGGGAGCCAGAGTCTGTCAGGCAGCTGCTGGGCTGGCCGCCTGTGTGGGAAGGGGCAGAGCCGACCTAGGGGCAAGTTGGGCCTCTTGCTCTCCCTGCTGCCCTGAGGCTGCTGGGCCAAAGAGGTCTTGGGCATCCAGCCCCTTGCTGGTCCCTTCCCTCTGACGAGGCCCTCTGAGCTCCAGCACCTTGCAGTGTGGAGACAGCCCCTGCCACCAACCTCCTCTCCAAGGAGGCCTCAACCGAGGCCTAGGCCCAGGGGAAAGGCACCAGCGGGGATGAGCCAGTGGAGGCGCACGGGCATGTCTGGACCCAGTCCCCGCAGCCTGCCCCTTGGTGGGGCAGTACCCCCGGAGGCCAGGAAGGTCTGGGTAAGGCTGCCAGGGGCAGGGACACTGCTGGGGCTGCCCCTGGCCTGTGGGGCGTCTGAGCACAACCGGCACTCTCCCGCTGGAAGACCTGCCCGGCTGCCTCCAAAGGCCGGTGAACAAGCGCTCCCGCCCACTGTTCCCAGCAGGCGTGCACAATGCTCCCAAGCCCGGGAGAAAAGCGCTTCGCGGTGGTGCTCTCTCCGGGCCCTTGCCCCTGAGCCTGGGGTCCAGGCAGTTGGAACACACTCCCAGGCCAAAGCAGAACGACATGCACACGCCTGTTCCTGCCCCCTACACCGGCAGAGAGCTCGGGGGAGCCAGAGACTGCCAGGCTGCTGCTGGGCTGGCTGCCTGTGTGGGACGGGGCAGAGCCGACCTAGGGGCAAGTTGGGCCTCTTGCTCTCCCTGCTGCCCTGAGGCTGCTGGGTCAAAGAGGTCTTGGGCATCCAGCCCTTTGCTGGTCCCTTCCCTCTGACGAGGCCCTCTGAGCTCCAGCACCTTGCAGTGTGGAGATAGCCCCTGCCAGCAACCTCCTCTCCAAAGAGGCCTCAACCGAGGCCTACGCCCAGGGGAAAAGCACCAGCGGGGATGATCCTGGGGAGGCGCACGGACATGTCTGGACCCAGTCCCCGCAGCCTGCCCCTTGGTGGGGCAGTACCCCCGGAGGCCAGGAAGGTCTGGGCAAGGCTGGCCAGGGGCAGGGGACCTGCTGGGTCCTGCCCGTGGCCTGTGAGGCCTCTGAGCACAACCGGCCCTCTCCCACTGGAAGACCTCCCCAGCTGCATCCAAAGTCCTGTTTGCAAACACTCCCGCCCGCTGTTCACGCCAGGCTCGCACAATGCTCCCAAGCCCGGGAGAACAGCGCTTCGGGGTGGTGCTCTCTCCGGGCCCTTGCCCCTGAGCCTGGGGGCCAGGCAGAGGGTCCACACTCCCAGACCAAGGCAGAACCACATGCACACGTCTGTTCCTGACCCCTGCACCGGCAGAGAGCTCGGGGGAGCCAGAGTCTGTCAGGCAGGTGCTGGGCTGGCCGCCTGTGTGGGAAGGGGCAGAGCCGACCTAGGGGCAAGTTGGGCCTCTTCCTCTCCCTGCTGCCCTGAGGCTGCTGGGCCAAAGAGGTCTTGGGCATCCAGCCCCTTGCTGGTCCCTTCCCTCTGACGAGGCCCTCTGAGCTCCAGCACCTTGCAGTGTGGAGACAGCCCCTGCCAGCAACCTCCTCTCCAATGAGGCCTCAACCGAGGCCTAGGCCCAGGGGAAAGGCACCAGCGGGGATGAGCCTGGGGAGGCGCCCGGGCATGTCTGGACCCAGTCCCCGCAGCCTGCCCCTTGGTGGGGCAGTACCCCCGGAGGCCAGGAAGGTCTGTGCAAGGCTGCCAGGGGCAGGGACAGCGCTGGGTCCTGCCCCTGGCCTGTGGGACGTCTGAGCACAACCGGCACTCTCCCGCTGGAAGACCTCCCCGTCTGCCTCCAAAGGCCGGTTTGCAAGCACTCCCGCCCGCTGTTCCCGCCAGGCACGCACAATGCTCCCAAGCCCGGGAGAAAAGCGCTTCGGGGTGGTGCTCTCTCCGGGCCCTTGCCCCTAAGCCTGCGGGCCAGGCAGGGGGAACACTCTCCCAGGCCAAGACAGAACGACATGAACACGTCTGTTCCTGCCCCCTACACCGGCAGAGAGCTCGGGGGAGCCAGAGTCTCTCAGGCAGGTGCTGGGCTGGCCGCCTGTGTGGGAAGGGGCAGAGCCGACCTAGGGGCAAGTTGGGCCTCTTGCTCTCCCTGCTGCCCTGAGGCTGCTGGGCCAAAGACGTCTTGGGCATCCAGCCCTTTGCTGGTCCCTTCCCTCTGACGAGGCCCTCTGAGCTCCAGCACCTTGCAGTGTGGAGACAGCCCCTGCCAGCAACCTCCTCTCCAAGGAGGCCTCAACCGAGGCCTAGGCCCAGGGGAAAGGCACCAGCGGGGATGAGCCTGGGGAGGCGCCCGGGCATGTCTGGACCCAGTCCCCGCAGCCTGCCCCTTGGTGGGGCAGTACCCCTGGAGGCCAGGAAGGTCTGGGCAAGGCTGACCAGGGGCAGGGGACCTGCTGGGTCCTGCCCCTGGCCTGTGGGGCCTCTGAGCACAACCGGCCCTCTCCCACTGGAAGACCTCCCCGGCTGCCTCCAAAGGCCGTTTTGCACGCACTCCCGCCCACTGTTCCCACCAAGCGCGCACAATGCTCCCAAGCCCGGGAGAAAAGCGCTTCGGGGTGGTGCTCTCTCCGGGCCCTTGCCCCTGAGCCTGGGGGCCAGGCAGGGGGTCCACACTCCCAGGGCAAGGCAGAACCACATGCACACGTCTGTTCCTGACCCCTGCACCGGCAGAGAGCTCGGGGGAGCCAGAGTCTGTCAGGCAGCTGCTGGGCTGGCCGCCTTTGTGGGAAGGGGCAGAGCCGACCTAGGGGCAAATTGGGCCTCTTGCTCTCCCTGCTGCCCTGAGGCTGCTGGGCCAAAGAGGTCTTGGGCATCCAGCCCTTTGCTTGTCCCTTCCCTCTGACGAGGCCCTCTGAGCTCCAGCACCTTGCAGTGTGGAGACAGCCCCTGCCAGCAACCTCCTCTCCAAGGAGGCCTCAACCGAGACCTAGGACCAGGGGAAAGGCACCAGCGGGGATGAGCCTGGGGAGGCGCCCGGGCATGTCTGGACCCAGTCCCCGCAGACTGCCCCTTGGTGGGGCAGTACCCCCGGAGGCCAGGAAGGTCTGGGAAAGGCTGGCCAGGGGCAGGGGACCTGCTGGGTCCTGCCCCTGGCCTGTGGGGCCTCTGAGCACAACCGGCCCTCTCCCACTGGAAGACCTCCCCGGCTGCCTCCAAAGTCCTGTTTGCCAACACTACCACCCGCTGTTCACGCCAGACTTGCACAATGCTCCCAAGCCCGGGAGAAAAGTGCTTCGGGGTGGTGCTCTCTCCGGGCCCTTGCCCCTGAGCCTCGGGGCAAGGCATGGGGAACACACTCCCAGGCCAAGGCAGAACCACATGCACACGTCTGTTCCTGACCCCTGCACCGGCAGAGAGCTCGGGGGAGCCAGAGTCTGTCAGGCAGCTGCTGGGTTGGCCGCCTGTGTGGGAAGGGGCAGAGCCGACCTAGGGGCAAGTTGGGCCTCTTGCTCTCCCTGCTGCCCTGAGGCTGCTGGGCCAAAGAGGTCTTGGGCATCCAGCCCCTTGCTGGTCCCTTCCCTCTGACGAGGCCCTCTGAGCTCCAGCACCTTGCAGTGTGGAGACAGCCCCTGCCAGCAACCTCCTCTCCGAGGAGGCATCAACCGAGGCCTATGCCCAGGGGAAAGGCACCAGCGGGGATGAGCCTGGGGAGGCGCCCAGGCATGTCTGGACCCAGTCCCCGCAGCCTGCCCCTTGGTGGGGCAGTACCCCCGGAGGCCAGGAAGGTCTGGGCAAGGCTGGCCAGGGGCAGGGGACCTGCTGGTTCCTGCCCCTGGCCTGTGAGGCCTCTGAGCACAACCGGCCCTCTCCCACTGGTAGACCTCCACGGCTGCCTCCAAAGTCCTGTTTGCAAACACTCCCGCCCGCTGTTCACGCCAGGCTCGCACAATGCTCCCAAGCCCGGGAGAAAAGCGCATTGGGGTGGTGCTCTCTCCGGGCCCTTGCCCCTGAGCCTGGGGGCAAGGCAGGGGGAACACACTCCCAGGCCAAGGCAGAACCACATGCCCACGTCTGTTCCTGTCCCCTGCACCGGCAGAGAGCTTGGGGGAGCCAGAGTCTGTCAGGCAGCTGCTGGGTTGGCCGCCTGTGTGGGAAGGGGCAGAGCCGCCCTAGGGGCAAGTTGGGCCTCTTGCTCTCCCTGCTGCCCTGAGGCTGCTGGGCCAAAGACGTCTTGGGCATCCAGCCCCTTACTGGTCCCTTCCCTCTGACGAGGCCCTCTGAGCTCCAGCACCTTGCAGTGTGGAGACAGCCCCTGCCAGCAACCTCCTCTCCAAGGAGGCCTCAACCGAGGCCTAGGCCCAGGGGAAAGGCACCAGCGGGGATGAGCCTGGGGAGGCGCCCGGGCATGTCTGGACCCAGTCCCCGCAGCCTGCCCCTTGGTGGGGCAGTACCCCCGGAGGCCAGGAAGGTCTGGGCAAGGCTGGCCAGGGGCAGGGGCCCTGCTGCGTCCTGCCCCTGGCCTGTGGGGCCTCTGAGCACAACCGGCCCTCTCCCACTGGAAGACCTCCCCGGCTGTCTCCAAAGGCCGGTTTGCAAGCGCTCCCGCCCACTGTTCCCAGCAGGCGTGCACAATGCTCCCAAGCCCGGGAGAAAAGCGCTTCAGGGTGGTGCTCTCTCCGGGCCCTTGCCCCTGAGCCTGGGGGCAAGGCAGTGGGTCCACACTCCCAGACCAAGGCAGAACCACATGCACACGTCTGATCTGTCCCCTGCAACGGCAGAGAGCTCGGGGGAGCCAGAGTCTGTCAGGCAGCTGCTGGGCTGGCCGCCTGTGTGGGAAGGGGCAGAGCCGACCTAGGGTCAAGTTGGGCCTCTTGCTCTCCCTGCTGCCCTGAGGCTGCTGGGCCAAAGAGGTCTTGGGCATCCAGCCCCTTGCTGGTCCCTTCCCTCTGACGAGGCCCTCTGAGCTCCAGCACCTTGCAGTGTGGAGACAGCCCCTGCCAGCAACCTCCTCTCCAAGGAGGCCTCAACCAAGGCCTAGGCCCAGGGGAAAGGCACCAGCGGGGATGAGCCTGGGGAGGCGCCCGGGCATGTCTGGACCCAGTCCCCGCAGCCTGCCCCTTGGTGGGGCAGTACCCCCGGAGGCCAGGAAGGTCTGGGCAAGGCTGCCAGGGGCAGGGACACTGCTGGGTCCTGCCCCTGGCCTGTGGGGCGTCTGAGCACAACCGGCACTCTCCCGCTGGAAGACCTCCCCGTCTGCCTCGAAAGGCCGGTTTGCAAGCACTCCCGCCCGCTGTTCCCGCCAGGCACGCACAATGCTCCCAAGCCCGGGAGAAAAGCGCTTCGGGGTGGTGCTCTCACCGGGCCCTTGCCCCTGAGCCTGGGGGCCAGGCAGGGGGAACACACTCCCAGGCCAAGGCAGAACGACATGCACACGTCTGTTCCTGCCCCCTACACCGGCAGAGAGCTCGGGGGAGCCAGAGACTGACAGGCTGCTGCTGGGCTGGCCGCCTGTGTGGGACGGGGCAGAGCCGACCTAGGGGCAAGTTGGGCCTCTTGCTCTCCCTGCTGCCCTGAGGCTGCTGGGTCAAAGAGGTCTTGGGCATCCAGCCCTTTGCTTGTCCCTTCCCTCTGACGAGGCCCTCTGATCTCCAGCACCTTGCAGTGTGGAGACAGCCCCTGCCAGCAACCTCCTCTCCAAGGAGGCCTCAACCGAGGCCTAGGCCCAGGGGAAAGGCACCAGCGGGGATGAGCCTGGGGAGGCGCCCGGCCATGTCTGGACCCAGTCCCCGCAGCCTGCCCCTTGGTGGGGCAGTACCCCCGGAGGCCAGGAAGGTCTGGGCAAGGCTGGCCAGGGTCAGGGGCCCTGCTGGGTCCTGCCCCTGGCCTGTGGGGCCTCTGAGCACAACCGGCCCTCTCCCACTGGAAGACCTCCCCGGCTGCCTCCAAAGTCCTGTTTGCAAACACTCCCGCCCGCTGTTCACGCCAGGCTCGCACAATGCTCCCAAGCCCGTGAGAAAAGCGCATTGGGGTGGTTCTCTCTCCGGGCCCTTGCCCCTGAGCCTGGGGGCAAGGCACGGGGAACACACTCCCTGGCCAAGGCAGAACCACATGCCCACGTCTGTTCCTGTCCCCTGCACCGGCAGAGAGCTCGGGGGAGCCAGAGTCTCTCTGGCAGGTGCTGGGCTGGCCGCCTGTGTGGGAAGGGGCAGAGCCGACCTAGGGGCAAGTTGGGCCTCTTGCTCTCCCTGCTGCCCTGAGGCTGCTGGGCCAAAGACGTCTTGGGCATCCAGCCCTTTGCTGGTCCCTTCCCTCTGACGAGGCCCTCTGAGCTCCAGCACCTTGCAGTGTGGAGACAGCACCTGCCAGCAATCTCCTCTCCAAGGAGGCCTCAACCGAGGCCTAGGCCCAGGGGAAAGGCACCAGCGGGGATGAGCCTGGGGAGGCGCCCGGGCATGTCTGGACCCAGTCCCCGCAGCCTGCCCCTTGGTGGGGCAGTACCCCTGGAGGCCAGGAAGGTCTGGGCAAGGCTGACCAGGGGCAGGGGACCTGCTGGGTCCTGCCCCTGGCCTTTGGGGCCTCCGAGCACAACCGGCCCTCTCCCACTGGAAGACCTCCCCGGCTGCCTCCAAAGGCCGTTTTGCACGCACTCCCGCCCACTGTTCCCACCAAGCGCGCACAATGCTCCCAAGCCCGGGAGAAAAGCGCTTCGGGGTGGTGCTCTCTCCGGGCCCTTGCCCCTGAGCCTGGGGGCCAGGAAGGGGGTCCACACTCCCAGGGCAAGGCAGAACCACATGCACACGTCTGTTCCTGACCCCTGCACCGGCAGAGAGCTCGGGGGAGCCAGAGTCTGTCAGGCAGCTGCTGGGCTGGCCGCCTTTGTGGGAAGGGGCAGAGCCGACCTAGGGGCAAGTTGGGCCTCTTGCTCTCCCTGCTGCCCTGAGGCTGCTGGGCCAAAGAGGTCTTGGGCATCCAGCCCTTTGCTTGTCCCTTCCCTCTGACGAGGCCCTCTGAGCTCCAGCACCTTGCAGTGTGGAGACAGCCCCTGCCAGCAACCTCCTCTCCAAGGAGGCCTCAACCGAGACCTAGGACCAGGGGAAAGGCACCAGCGGGGATGAGCCTGGGGAGGCGCCCGGGCATGTCTGGACCCAGTCCCCGCAGCCTGCCCCTTGGTGGGGCAGTACCCCCGGAGGCCAGGAAGGTCTGGGCAAGGCTGGCCAGGGGCAGGGGACCTGCTGGGTCCTGCCCCTGGCCTGTGGGGCCTCTGAGCACAACCGGCCCTCTCCCACTGGAAGACCTCCCCGGCTGCTTCCAAAGTCCTGTTTGCCAACACTCCCACCCGCTGTTCACGCCAGACTTGCACAATGCTCCCAAGCCCGGGAGAAAAGCGCTTCGGGGTGGTGCTCTCTCCGGGCCCTTACCCCTGAGCCTGGGGGCAAGGCATGGGGCACACACTCCCAGGCCAAGGCAGAACCATATGCCCACGTCTGTTCCTGTCCCATGCACCGGCAGAGAGCTTGGGGGAGCCAGAGTCTGTCAGGCAGCTGCTGGTTTGGCCGCCTGTGTGGGAAGGGGCAGAACCGCCCTAGGGGCAAGTTGGGCCTCTTGCTCTCCCTGCTGCCCTGAGGCTGCTGGGCCAAAGACGTCTTGGGCATCCAGCCCCTTACTGGTCCCTTCCCTCTGACGAGGCCCTCTGAGCTCCAGCACCTTGCAGTGTGGAGACAGCCCCTGCCAGCAACCTCCTCTCCAAGGAGGCCTCAACCGAGGCCTAGGCCCAGGGGAAAGGCACCAGCGGGGATGAGCCAGGGGAGGCGCCCGAGCATGTCTGGACCCAGTCCCCGCAGCCTGCCCCTTGGTGGGGCAGTACCCCCGGAGGCCAGGAAGGTCTGGGTAAGGCTGGCCAGGGGCAGGGGCCCTGCTGGGTCCTGCCCCTGGCCTGTGGGGCCTCTGAGCACAACCGGCCCTTTCCCACTGGAAGACCTCCCCGGCTGCCTCCAAAGGCCGGTTTGCAAGCACTCCCGCCCACTGTTCCCGCCAGTCGCGCACAATGCTCCCAAGCCCGGGAGAAAAGCGCTTCGGGGTGTTGGTCTCTCCGGGCCCTTGCCCCTGAGCCTGGGGGCCAGGCAGGGGATCCACAGTCCCAGGCCAAGGCACAACAAGATGCACACGTCTGTTCCTGCCCCCTCCACCGGCAGAGAGCTGGGGGGAGCCAGAGTCTGTCAGGCAGCTGCTGGGCTGGCCGCCTGTGTGGGAAGGGGCAGAGCCGACCTAGGGGCAAGTTGGGCCTCTTGCTCTCCCTGCTGCCCTGAGGCTGCTGGGCCAAAGAGGTCTTGGGCATCCAGCCCCTTGCTGGTCCCTTCCCTCTGACGAGGCCCTCTGAGCTCCAGCACCTTGCAGTGTGGAGACAGCCCCTGCCAGCAACCTCCTCTCCAAGGAGACCTCAACCGAGGCCTAGGCCCAGGGGAAAGGCACCAGCGGGGATGAGCCAGTGGAGGCGCACGGGCATATCAGGACCCAGTCCCCGCAGCCTGCCCCTTGGTGGGGCAGTACCCCCGGAGGCCAGGAAGGTCTGGGCAAGGCTGGCCAGGGGCAGGGTCCCTGCTGGGTCCTGCCCCTGGCCTGTGGGGCCTCTGAGCACAACCGGCCCTCTCCCACTGGAAGACCTCCCCGGCTGCCTCCAAAGGCCGGTTTGCCAACACTCCCGCCCGCTGTTCCCGCCAGGCACGCACAACGCTCCCAAGCCAGGAGAAAAGCGCTTCGGGGTGTTGCTCTCTCCGGGACCTTGCCGCTGAGCCTGGGGTCCAGGCAGTGGGTCCACACTCCCAGACCAAGGCAGAACCACATGCACACGTCTGTTCCTGACCCCTGCACCGGCAGAGAGCTCGGGGGAGCCAGAATCTGTCAGGCAGCTGCTGGGTTGGCTGCCTGTGTGGGAAGGGGCAGAGCCGACCTAGGGGCAAGTTGGGCCTCTTGCTCTCCCTGCTGCCCTGAGGCTGCTGGGCCAAAGAGGTCTTGGGTATCCAGCCCCTTGCTGGTCCCTTCCCGCTGACGAGGCCCTCTGAGCTCCAGCACCTTGCAGTGTGGAGACAGCCCCTGCCAGCAACCTCCTCTCCAAGGAGGCATCAACCGAGGCCTATGCCCAGGGGAAAGGCACCAGCGGGGATGAGCCTGGGGAGGCGCCCAGGCATGTCTGGACCCAGTCCCCGCAGCATGCCCCTTGGTGGGGCAGTACCCCCTGAGGCCAGGAAGGTCTGGGCAAGGCTGGCCAGGGGCAGGGGACCTGCTGGGTCCTGCCCCTGGCCTGTGAGGCCTCTGAGCACAACCGGCCCTCTCCCACTGGAAGACCTCCACGGCTGCCTCCAAAGTCCTGTTTGCAAACACTCCCGCCCGCTGTTCACACCAGGCTCGCACAATGCTCCCAAGCCCGGGAGAAAAGCGCTTCGGGGTGGTGCTCTCTCCGGGCCCTTGCCCCTGAGCCTGGGGGCAAGGCAGGGGGAACACACTCCCAGGCCAAGGCAGAACCACATGCCCACGTCTGTTCCTGTCCCCTGCACCGGCAGAGAGCTTGGGGGAGCCAGAGTCTGTCAGGCAGCTGCTGGGTTGGCCGCCTGTGTGGGAAGGGGCAGAGCCGCCCTAGGGGCAAGTTGGGCCTCTTGCTCTCCCTGCTGCCCTGAGGCTGCTGGGCCAAAGAGGTCTTGGGCATCCAGCCCCTTACTGGTCCCTTCCCTCTGACGAGGCCCTCTGAGCTCCAGCACCTTGCAGTGTGGAGACAGCCCCTGCCAGCAACCTCCTCTCCAAGGAGGCCTCAACCGAGGCCTAGGCCCAGGGGAAAGGCACCAGCGGGGATGAGCCTGGGGAGGCGCCCGGGCATGTCTGGACCCAGGCCCCGCAGCCTGCCCCTTGGTGGGGCAGTACCCCCGGAGGCCAGGAAGGTCTGGGCAAGGCTGGCCAGGGGCAGGGGCCCTGCTGCGTCCTGCCCCTGGCCTGTGGGTCCTCAGAGCACAACCGGCCCTCTCCCACTGGAAGACCTCCCCGGCTGCCTCCAAAGGCCGGTTTGCAAGCGCTCCCACCCACTGTTCCCAGCAGGCGTGCACAATGCTCCCAAGCCCGGGAGAAAAGCGCTTCAGGGTGGTGCTCTCTCCGGGCCCTTGCCCCTGAGCCTGGGGGCAAGGCAGGGTGTCCACACTCCCAGGACAAGGCAGAACCACATGCACACGTCTGATCTGCCCCCTGCACCGGCAGAGAGCTCGGGGGAGCCAGAGTCTGTCAGGCAGCTGCTGGGCTGGCCGCCTGTGTGGGAAGGGGCAGAGTCGACCTAGGGGCAAGTTGGGCCTCTTGCTCTCCCTGCTGCCCTGAGGCTGCTGGGCCAAAGACGTCTTGGGCATCCAGCCCCTTGCTGGTCCCTTCCCTCTGACGAGGCCCTCTGAGCTCCAGCACCTTGCAGTGTGGAGACAGCCCCTGCCAGCAACCTCCTCTCCAAGGAGGCCTCAACCGAGGCCTAGGCCCAGGGGAAAGGCACCAGCGGGGATGAGCCTGGGGAGGCGCCCGGGCATGTCTGGACCCAGTCCCCGCAGCCTGCCCCTTGGTGGGGCAGTACCCCCGGAGGCCAGGAAGGTCTGGGCAAGGCTGCCAGGGGCAGGGACACTGCTGGGTCCTGCCCCTGGCCTGTGGGGCGTCTGAGCACAACCGACACCCTCCCGCTGGAAGACCTGCCCGTCTGCCTCGAAAGGCCGGTTTGCAAGCACTCCCGCCCGCTGTTCCCTCCAGGCACGCACAATGCTCCCAAGCCCGGGAGAAAAGCGCTTCGGGGTGGTGCTCTCACCGGGCCCTTGCCCCTGAGCCTGGGGGCAAGGCAGGGGGAACACACTCCCAGGCCAAGGCAGAACGACATGCACACGTCTGTTCCTGCCCCCTACACCGGCAGAGAGCTCGGGGGAGCCAGAGACTGCCAGGCTGCTGCTGGGCTGGCCGCCTGTGTGGGACGGGGCAGAGCCGACCTAGGGGCAAATTGGGCCTCTTGCTCTCCCTGCTGCCCTGAGGCTGCTGGGTCAAAGAGGTCTTGGGCATCCAGCCCTTTGCTGGTCCCTTCCCTCTGACGAGGCCCTCTGATCTCCAGCACCTTGCAGTGTGGAGACAGCCCCTGCCAGCAACCTCCTCTCCAAGGAGGCCTCAACCGAGGCCTAGGCCCAGGGGAAAGGCACCAGCGGGGATGAGCCTGGGGAGGCGCCCGGGCATGTCTGGACCCAGTCCCCGCAGCCTGCCCCTTGGTGGAGCAGTACCCCCGGAGGCCAGGAAGGTCTGGGCAAGGCTGGCCAGGGTCAGGGGCCCTGCTGGGTCCTGCCCCTGGCCTGTGGGGCCTCTGAGCACAACCGGCCCTCTCCCACTGGAAGACCTCCCCGGCTGCCTTCAAAGGCCGGTTTGCAAGCACTCCCGCCCACTGTTCCCACCAAGCGCGCACAATTCTCCCAAGCCCGGGAGAAAAGCGCTTCGGGGTGGTGCTCTCTCCGGGCCCTTGCCCCTGAACCTGGGGGCCAGGCAGTTGGTCCACACTCGGAGACCAAGGCAGAACCACATGCACACGTCTGTTCCTGACCCCTGCACAGGCAGAGAGCTCGGGGGAGCCAGAGTCTGTCAGGCAGCTGCTGGGCTGGCCGCCTGTGTGGGAAGGGGCAGAGCCGACCTAGGGGCAAGTTGGGCCTCTTCCTCTCCCTGCTGCCCTGAGGCTGCTGGGCCAAAGAGGTCTTGGGCATCCAGCCCCTTGCTGGTCCCTTCCCTCTGATGAGGCCCTCTGAGCTCCAGCACCTTGCAGTGTGGAGACAGCCCCTGCCAGCAACCTCCTCTCCAAGGAGGCCTCAACCGAGGCCTAGGCCTAGGGGAAAGGCACCAGCGGGGATGAGCCTGGGGAGGCGCCCGGCCATGTCTGGACCCAGTCCCCGCAGCCTGCCCCTTGGTGGGGCAGTACCCCCGGAAGCCAGGAAGGTCTGGGCAAGGCTGCCAGGGGCAGGGACACTGCTGGGTCCTGCCCCTGGCCTGTTGGGCGTCTGAGCACAACCGGCACTCTCCCGCTGGAAGACCTCCCCGTCTGCCTCGAAAGGCCGGTTTGCAAGCACTCCCGCCCGCTGTTCCCGCCAGGCACGCACAATGCTCCCAAGCCCGGTAGAAAAGCGCTTCGGGGTGGTGCTCTCTCCGGGCCCTTGCCCCTAAGCCTGCGGGCCAGGCAGGGGGAACACACTCCCAGGCCAAGACAGAACGATATGAACACGTCTGTTCCTGCCCCCTACACCGGCAGAGAGCTCGGGGGAGCCAGAGTCTCTCAGGCAGGTGCTGGGCTGGCCGCCTGTGTGGGAAGGGGCAGAGCCGACCTAGGGGCAAGTTGGGCCTCTTGCTCTCCCTGCTGCCCTGAGGCTGCTGGGACAAAGACGTCTTGGGCATCCAGCCCTTTGCTGGTCCCTTCCCTCTGACGAGGCCCTCTGAGCTCCAGACCTTGCAGTGTGGAGACAGCCCCTGCCAGCAATCTCCTCTCCAAGATGGCCTCAACCGAGGCCTAGGCCCAGGGGAAAGGCACCAGCGGGGATGAGCCTGGAGAGGCGCCCGGGCATGTCTGGACCCAGTCCCCGCAGCCTGCCCCTTGGTGGGGCAGTACCCCTGGAGGCCAGGAAGGTCTGGGCAAGGCTGACCAGGGGCAGGGGACCTGCTGGGTCCTGCCCCTGGCCTGTGGGGCCTCTGAGCACAACCGGCCCTCTCCCACTGGAAGACCTCCCCGGCTGCCTCCAAAGGCCGTTTTGCACGCACTCCCGCCCACTGTTCCCACCAAGCGCGCACAATGCTCCCATCCCGGGAGAAAAGCGCTTCGGGGTGGTGCTCTCTCCGGGCCCTTGCCCCTGAGACTGGGGGCCAGGCAGGGGTCCACACTCCCAGGCCAAGGCAGAACCACATGCACACGTCTGTTCCTGACCCCTGCACCGGCAGAGAGCTCGGGGGAGCCAGAGTCTGTCAGGCAGCTGCTGGGCTGGCCGCCTTTGTGGGAAGGGGCAGAGCCGACCTAGGGGCAAGTTGGGCCTCTTGCTCTCCCTGCTGCCCTGAGGCTGCTGGGCCAAAGAGGTCTTGGGCATCCAGCCCCTTGCTGGTCCCTTCCCTCTGACGAGGCCCTCTGAGCTCCAGCACCTTGCAGTGTGGAGACAGCCCCTGCCAGCAACCTCCTCTCCAAGGAGGCCTCAACCGAGACCTAGGACCAGGGGAAAGGCACCAGCGGGGATGAGCCTGGGGAGGCGCCCGGGCATGTCTGGACCCAGTCCCCGCAGCCTGCCCCTTGGTGGGGCAGTACCCCCGGAGGCCAGGAAGGTCTGGGAAAGGCTGGCCAGGGGCAGGGGACCTGCTGGGTCCTGCCCCTGGCCTGTGGGGCCTCTGAGCACAACCGGCCCTCTCCCACTGGAAGACCTCCCCGGCTGCCTCCAAAGTCCTGTTTGCCAACACTCCCACCCGCTGTTCACGCCAGACTTGCACAATGCTCCCAAGCCCGGGAGAAAAGCGCTTCGGGGTGGTGCTCTCTCCGGGCCCTTGCCCCTGAGCCTGGGGGCAAGGCATGGGGAACACACTCCCAGGCCAAGGCAGAACCACATGCCCACGTCTGTTCCTGTCTCCTGCACCGGCAGAGAGCTTGGGGGAGCCAGAGTCTGTCAGGCAGCTGCTGGGTTGGCCGCCTGTGTGGGAAGGGGCAGAGCCGCCCTAGGGGCAAGTTGGGCCTCTTGCTCTCCCTGCTGCCCTGAGGCTGCTGGGCCAAAGACGTCTTGGGCATCCAGCCCCTTACTGGTCCCTTCCCTCTGACGAGGCCCTCTGAGCTCCAGCACCTTGCAGTGTGGAGACAGCCCCTGCCAGCAACCTCCTCTCCAAGGAGGCCTCAACCGAGGCCTAGGCCCAGGGGAAAGGCACCAGCGGGGATGAGCCAGGGGAGGCGCCCTAGCCTGTCTGGACCCAGTCCCCGCAGCCTGCCCCTTGGTGGGGCAGTACCCCCGGAGGCCAGGAAGGTCTGGGTAAGACTGGCCAGGGGCAGGGGCCCTGCTGGGTCCTGCCCCTGGCCTGTCTGGCCTCTGAGCACAACCGGCCCTCTCCCACTGGAAGACCTCCCCGGCTGCCTCCAAAGGCCGGTTTGCAAGCGCTCCCGACCACTGTTACCAGCAGGCGGGCACAATGCTCCTAAGCCCGGAAGAAAAGCGATTCAGGGTGGTGCTCTCTCTGGGCCCTTGCCCCTGAGCCTGGGGGCAAGGCAGGGTGTCCACACTCCCAGGCCAAGGCAGAACCACATGCACACGTCTGACCTGCCCCCTGCACCGGCAGAGAGCTCGGGGGAGCCAGAGTCTGTCAGGCAGCTGCTGGGCTGGCCGCCTGTGTGGGAAGTGGCAGAGCCGACCTAGGGGCAAGTTGGGCCTCTTGCTCTCCCTGCTGCCCTGAGGCTGCTGGGCCAAAGAGGTCTTGGGCATCCAGCCCCTTGCTGGTCCCTTCCCGCTGACGAGGCCCTCTGAGCTCCAGCACCTTGCAGTGTGGAGACAGCCCCTGCCAGCAACCTCCTCTCCAAGGAGGCCTCAACCGAGGCCTAGGCCCAGGGGAAAGGCACCAGCGGGGATGAGCCTGGGGAGGCGCCCGGGCATGTCTGGACCCAGTCCCCGCAGCCTGCCCCTTGGTGGGGCAGTACCCCCGGAGGCCAGGAAGGTCTGGGCAAGGCTGGCCAGGGGCAATGGCCCTGCTGGGTCCTGCCCCTGGCCTGTGGGGCCTCTCAGCACAACCGGCCCTCTCCCACTGGAAGAACTCCCCAGCTGCCTCCAAAGGCCAGTTTGCCAACACTCCCGCCCGCTGTTCCCGCCAGGCACGCACAATGCTCCCAAGCCCGGGAGAAAAGCACTTCGGGGTGGTGCTCTCCTCGGGCCCTTGCCCCTGAGCCTGGGGGCCAGGAAGTTGGTCCACACTCCCAGACCAAGGCAGAACCACATGCACACGTCTGTTCCTGACCCCTGCACCGGCAGAGAGCTCGGGGGAGCCAGAGTCTGTCAGGCAGCTGCTGGGCTGGCCGCCTGTGTGGGAAGGGGCAGAGCCGACCTAGGGGCAAGTTGGGCCTCTTCCTCTCCCTGCTGCCCTGAGGCTGCTGGGCCAAAGAGGTCTTGGGCATCCAGCCCCTTGCTGGTCCCTTCCCGCTGACGAGGCCCTCTGAGCTCCAGCACCTTGCAGTGTGGAGACAGCCCCTGCCAGCAACCTCCTCTCCAAGGAGGCATCAACCGAGGCCTATGCCCAGGGGAAAGGCACCAGCGGGGATGAGCCTGGGGAGGCGCCCAGGCATGTCTGGACCCAGTCCCCGCAGCCTGCCCCTTGGTGGGGCAGTACCCCCGGAGGCCAGGAAGGTCTGGGCAAGGCTGGCCAGGGGCAGGGGCCCTACTGGGTCCTGCCCCTGGCCTGTGGGTCCTCTGAGCACAACCGGCCCTCTCCCACTCGAAGAACTCCCCGGCTGCCTCCAAAGGCCAGTTTGCCAACACTCCCACCCGCTGTTCCCGCCACGCACGCACAATGCTCCCAAGCCCGGGAGACAAGCACTTCGGGGTGGTGCTCTCCTCGGGCCCTTGCCCCTGAGCCTGGGGGCCAGGCAGTTGGTCCACACTCCCAGACCAAGGCAGAACCACATGCACACGTCTGTTCCTGACCCCTGCACCGGCAGAGAGCTCGGGGGAGCCAGAGTCTGTCAGGCAGCTGCTGGGCTGGCCGCCTGTGTGGGAAGGGGCAGAGCCGACCTAGGGGCAAGTTGGGCCTCTTCCTCTCCCTGCTGCCCTGAGGCTGCTGGGCCAAATAGGTCTTGGGCATCCAGCCCGTTGCTGGTCCCTTCACTCTGACGAGGCCCTCTGAGCTCTAGCACCTTGCAGTGTGGAGACAGCCCCTGCCAGCAACATCCTCTCCAAGGAGGCCTCAACCGAGACCTAGGCCCAGGGGAAAGGCACCAGCGGGGATGAGCCTGGGGAGGCGCCCGGGCATGTCTGGACCCAGTCCCCGCAGCCTGCCCCTTGGTGGGGCAGTACCCCCGGAGGCCAGGAAGATCTGGGCAAGGCTGGCCAGGGGCAGGGGCCCTGCTGGGTCCTCCCCATGGCCTGTGGGGCCTCTGAGCACAACCGGCCCTCTCCCACTGGAAGACCTCCCCGGCTGCCTCCAAAGACCAGTTTGCCAACACTCCTGCCCGCTCTTCCCGCCAGGCACGCACAATGCTCCCAAGCCCGGGAGAAAAGCGCTTCGGGGTGGTGCTCTCTCCGGGCCCTTGCCCCTGAGCCTGTGGGCAAGGCAGGGGGAACACACTCCCAGACCAAGGCAGAAACACATGCACACGTCTGTTCCTGTCCCCTGCACCGGCAGAGAGCTCGGGGGAGCCAGAGTCTCTCAGGCAGGTGCTGGGCTGGCCGCCTGTGTGGGAAGGGGCAGAGCCGACCTAGGGGCAAGTTGGGCCTCTTGCTCTCTCTGCTGCCCTGAGGCTGCAGGGCCAAAGACGTCTTGGGCATCCAGCCCCTTACTGGTCCCTTCCCTCTGACGAGGCCCTCTGAGCTCCAGCACCTTGCAGTGTGGAGACAGCCCCTGCCAGCAATCTCCTCTCCAAGGAGGCCTCAACCGAGGCCTAGGCCCAGGGGAAAGGCACCAGCGGGGTTGAGCCAGGGGAGGCGCCCGGGCATGTCTGGACCCTGTCCCCGCAGCCTGCCCCTTGGTGGGGCAGTACCCCCGGAGGCCAGGAAGGTCTGGGCAAGGCTGGCCAGGGGCAGGGGCCCTGCTGGGTCCTGCCCCTGGCCTGTGGGTCCTCTGAGCACAACCGGCCCTCTCCCACTGGAAGACCTCCCCGGCTGCCTCCAAAGGCCGGTTTGCAAGCACTCCCGCCCACTGTTCCCGCCAGGCGCGCACAATGCTCCCAAGCCCGGGAGAAAAGCGCTTCGGGGTGGTGGTCTCTCCGGGCCCTTGCCCCTGAGCCTGGGGGCCAGGCAGGGGATCCACAGTCCCAGGCCAAGGCACAACAACATGCACACGTCTGATCTGCCCCCTGCACCGGCAGAGAGCTGGGGGGAGCCAGAGTCTGTCAGGCAGCTGCTGGGCTGGCCGCCTGTGTGGGAAGGGGCAGAGCCGACCTAGGGGCAAGTTGGGCCTCTTGCTCTCCCTGCTGCCCTGAGGCTGCTGGGCCAAAGAGGTCTTGGGCATCCAGCCCCTTGCTGGTCCCTTCCTTCTGACGAGGCCCTCTGAGCTCCAGCACCTTGCAGTGTGGAGACAGCCCCTGCCAGCAACCTCCTCTCCAAGGAGGCCTCAACCGAGGCCTAGGCACAGGGGAAATGCACCAGCGGGGATGAGCCAGTGGAGGCGCACGGGCATATCAGGACCCAGTCCCCGCAGCCTGCCCCTTGGTGGGGCAGTACCCCCGGAGGCCAGGAAGGTCTGGGCAAGGCTGGCCAGGGGCAGGGTCCCTGCTGGGTCCTGCCCCTGGCCTGTGGGGCCTCTGAGAACAACCGGCCCTCTCCCACTGGAAGACCTCCCCGGCTGCCTCCAAAGGCGGGTTTGCCAACACTCCCGCCCGCTGTTCCCGCCAGGCACGCACAACGCTCCCAAGGCCAGGAGAAAAGCGCTTCGGGGTGTTGCTCTCTCCGGGCCCTTGCCCCTGAGCCTGGGGTCCAGGCAGTGGGTCCACACTCCCAGACCAAGGCAGAACCACATGCACACGTCTGTTCCTGACCCCTGCACCGGCAGAGAGCTCGGGGGAGCCAGAGTCTGTCAGGCAGCTGCTGGGTTGGCTGCCTGTGTGGGAAGGGGCAGAGGCGACCTAGGGGCAAGTTGGGCCTCTTGCTCTCCCTGCTGCCCTGAGGCTGCTGGGCCAAAGAGGTCTTGGGCATCCAGCCCCTTGCTGGTCCCTTCCCGCTGACGAGGCCCTCTGAGCTCCAGCACCTTGCAGTGTGGAGACAGCCCCTGCCAGCAACCTCCTCTCCAAGGAGGCATCAACCGAGGCCTATGCCCAGAGGAAAGGCACCAGCGGGGATGAGCCTGGGGAGGCGCCCAGGCATGTCTGGACCCAGTCCCCGCAGCCTGCCCCTTGGTGGGGCAGTACCCCCGGAGGCCAGGAAGGTCTGGGCAAGGCTGGCCAGGGGCAGGGGCCCTACTGGGTCCTGCCCCTGGCCTGTGGGGCCTCTGAGCACAACCGGCCCTCTCCCACTCGAAGAACTCCCCGGCTGCCTCCAAAGGCCAGTTTGCCAACACTCCCGCCCGCTGTTCCCGCCACGCACGCACAATGCTCCCAAGCCCGGGAGAAAAGCACTTCGGGGTGGTGCTCTCCTCGGGCCCTTGCCCCTGAGCCTGGGGGCCAGGCAGTTGGTCCACACTCCCAGACCAAGGCAGAACCACATGCACACGTCTGTTCCTGACCCCTGCACCGGCAGAGAGCTGGGGGGAGCCAGAGTCTGTCAGGCAGCTGCTGGGTTGGCTGCCTGTGTGGGAAGGGGCAGAGCCGACCTAGGGGCAAGTTGGGCCTCTTGCTCTCCCTGCTGCCCTGAGGCTGCTGGGCCAAAGAGGTCTTGGGCATCCAGCCCCTTGCTGGTCCCTTCCCGCTGACGAGGCCCTCTGAGCTCCAGCACCTTGCAGTGTGGAGACAGCCCCTGCCAGCAACCTCCTCTCCAAGGAGGCCTCAACCGAGGCCTAGGCCCAGGGGAAAGGCACCAGCGGGGATGAGCCTGGGGAGGCGCCCGGGCATGTCTGGACCCAGTCCCCGCAGCCTGCCCCTTGGTGGGGCAGTACCCCCGGAGGCCAGGAAGGTCTGAGCAAGGCTGCCAGGGGCAGGGACACTGCTGGGTCCTGCCCCTGGCCTGTGGGGCGTCTGAGCACAACCGGCACTCTCCCGCTGGAAGACCTCCCCGGCTGCCTCGAAAGGCCGGTTTGCAAGCACTCCCGCCCGCTGTTCCCGCCAGGCACGCACAATGCTCCCAAGCCCGGGAGAAAAGCGCTTCGGGGTGGTGCTCTCTCCGGGCCCTTGCCCCTGAGCCTGGGGGCAAGGCATGGGGAACACACTCCCAGGCCAAGGCAGAACCACATGCCCACGTTTGTTCCTGTCCCCTGCACCGGCAGAGAGCTCGGGGGAGCCAGAGTCTGTCAGGCAGCTGCTGGGCTGGCCGCCTGTGTGGGAAGGGGCAGAGCCGACCTAGGGGCAAGTTGGGCCTCTTCCTCTCCCTGCTGCCCTGAGGCTGCTGGGCCAAAGAGGTCTTGGGCATCCAGCCCCTTGCTGGTCCCTTCCCTCTGACGAGGCCCTCTGAGCTCCAGCACCTTGCAGTGTGGAGATAGCCCCTGCCAGCAACCTCCTCTCCAAGGAGGCCTCAACCGAGGCCTAGGCCCAGGGGAAAGGCACCAGCGGGGATGAGCCAGTGGAGGCGCACGGGCATGTCTGGACCCAGTCCCCGCAGCCTGCCCCTTGGTGGGGCAGTACCCCCGGAGGCCAGGAAGGTCTGGGCAAGGCTGCCAGGGGCAGGGACACTGCTGGGTCCTGCCCCTGGCCTGTGGGGCGTCTGAGCACAACCGGCACTCTCCCGCTGGAAGACCTGCCCGGCCGCCTCCAAAGGCCGGTTAATAAGCGCTCCCGCCCACTGTTCCCAGCAGGCGTGCACAATGCTCCCAAGCCCGGGAGAAAAGCGCTTCGGGGTGGTGCTCTCTCCGGGACCTTGCCCCTGAGCCTGGGGGCAAGGCAGGGTGTCCACACTCCCAGGCCAAGGCAGAACCACATGCACACGTCTGATCTGCCCCCTGCACCGGCAGAGAGCTTGGGGGAGCCAGAGTCTGTCAGGGAGCTGCTGGGCTGGCCGCCTGTGTGGGAAGGGGCAGAGCCGACCTAGGGGCAAGTTGGGCCTCTTGCTCTCCCTGCTGCCCTGAGGCTGCTGGGCCAAAGAGGTCTTGGGCATCCAGCCCCTTGCTTGTCCCTTCCCTCTGACGAGGCCCTCTGAGCTCCAGCACCTTGCAGTGTGGAGACAGCCCCTGCCAGCAATCTCCTCTCCAAGGAGGCCTCAACCGAGGCCTAGGCCCAGGGAAAAGGCACCAGCGGGGTTGAGCCAGGGGAGGCGCCCGGGCATGTCTGGACCCTGTCCCCGCAGCCTGCCCCTTGGTGGGGCAGTACCCCCGGAGGCCAGGAAGGTCTGGGCAAGGCTGGCCAGGGGCAGGGGCCCTGCTGGGTCCTGCCCCTGGCCTGTGGGGCCTCTGAGCACAACCGGCCCTTGCCCACTGGAAGACCTCCCCGGCTGCGTCCAAAGGCCGGTTTGCAAGCACTCCCGCCCACTGTTCCCGCCAGGCGCGCACAATGCTCCCAAGCCCGGGAGAAAAGCGCTTCGGGGTGGTGGTCTCTCCGGGCCCCTGCCCCTGAGCCTGGGGGCCAGGCAGGGGATCCACAGTCCCAGGCCAAGGCAGAACCACATGCACACGTCTGTTCCTGACCCCTGCACCGGCAGAGAGCTCGGGGGAGCCAGAGTCTGTCAGGCAGCTGCTGGGTTGGCTGCCTGTGTGGGAAGGGGCAGAGCCGACCTAGGGGCAAGTTGGGCCTCTTCCTCTCCCTGCTGCCCTGAGGCTGCTGGGCCAAAGACGTCTTGGGCATCCAGCCCCTTACTGGTCCCTTCCCTCTGACGAGGCCCTCTGAGCTCCAGCACCTTGCAGTGTGGAGACAGCCCCTGCCAGCAACCTCCTCTCCAAGGAGGCCTCAACCGAGGCCTAGGCCCAGGGGAAAGGCACCAGCGGGGATGAGCCAGTGGAGGCGCCCGGGCATGTCTGGACCCAGTCCCCGCAGCCTGCCCCTTGGTGGGGCAGTACCCCCGGAGGCCAGGAAGGTCTGGGCAAGGCTGCGAGGGGCAGGGGCCCTGCTGGGTCGTGCCCCTGGCCTGTGGGGCGTCTGAGCACAACCGGCACTCTCCTGCTGGAAGACCTCCCCGTCTGCCTCCAAAGGCCGGTTTGCAAGCACTCCCGCCCGCTGTTCCCGCCAGGCAGGCACAATGCTCCCAAGCCCGGGAGAAAAGCGCTTCGGGGTGGTGCTCTCCTCGGGCCCTTGCCCCTGAGCCTGGGGGCCAGGCAGTTGGAACACACTCCCAGGCCAAGGCAGAACGACATGCACACGTCTGTTCCTGCCCCCTACACCGGCAGAGAGCTCGGGGGAGCCAGAGTCTGTCAGGCAGCTGCTGGGCTGGCCGCCTGTGTGGGAAGGGGCAGAGCCGACCTAGGGGCAAGTTGGGCCTCTTGCTCTCCCTGCTGCCCTGAGGCTGCTGGGTCAAAGAGGTCTTGGGCATCCAGCCCTTTGCTGGTCCCTTCCCTCTGACGAGGCCCTCTGAGCTCCAGCACCTTGCAGTGTGGAGACAGCACCTGCCAGCAATCTCCTCTCCAAGGAGGCCTCAACCGAGGCCTAGGCCCAGGGGAAAGGCACCAGCGGGGATGAGCCTGGGGAGGCGCCCGGGCATGTCTGGACCCAGTCCCCGCAGCCTGCCCCTTGGTGGGGCAGTACCCCTGGAGGCCAGGAAGGTCTGGGCAAGGCTGACCAGGGGCAGGGGACCTGCTGGGTCCTGCCCCTGGCCTGTGGGGCCTCTGAGCACAACCGGCCCTCTCCCACTGGAAGACCTCCCCGGCTGCCTCCAAAGGCCGGTTTGCCAACACTCCCGCCCGCTGTTCCCGCCAGGCACGCACAATGCTCCCAAGCCCGGGAGAAAAGCGCTTCGGGGTGGTGCTCTCTCCGGGCCCTTGCCCCTAAGCCTGCGGGCCAGGCAGGGGGAACACACTCCCAGGCCAAGACAGAAAGACATGAACACGTCTGTTCCTGCCCCCTACACCGGCAGAGAGCAAGGGGGAGCCAGAGTCTGTCAGGCAGGTGCTGGGCTGGCCGCCTGTGTGGGAAGTGGCAGAGCCGACCTAGGGGCATGTTGGGCCTCTGCTCTCCCTGCTGCCCTGAAGCTGCTGGGCCAAAGAGGTCTTGGGCATCCAGCCCCTTGCTGGTCCCTTCCCTCTGACGAGGCCCTCTGAGCTCCAGCACCTTGCAGTGTGGAGACAGCCCCTGCCAGCAACCTCCTCTCCAAGGAGGCCTCAACCGAGGCCTAGCCCCAGGGGAAAGGCACCAGCTGGGAAGAGCCTGGGGAGGCGCCCGGGCATGTCTGGACCCAGTCCCCGCAGCCTGCTCCTTGGTGAGGCAGTACCCCCGGAGGCCAGGAAGGTCTGGGCAAGGCTGGTCAGGGGCAGGGGCCCTGCTGGGCCCTGCCCCTGGCCTGTGGGGCCTCTGAGCACAACCGGCCCTCTCCCACTGGAAGACCTCCCCGTCTGCCTCCAAAGGCCGGTTTGCCAACACTCCCGCCCGCTGTTCCCGCCAGGCACGCACAATTCTCCCAAGCCCGGGAGAAAAGCCCTTCGGGGTGGTGCTCTCTCCGGGCCCTTGCCCATGAGCCTGGGGGCAAGGCAGGGAGAACACACTCCCAGGCCAAGGCAGAACCACATGCCCACGTCTGTTCCTGTCCCCTGCACCGGCAGAGAGCTTGGGGGAGCCAGAGTTTGTCAGGCGGCTGCTGGGTTGGCCGCCTGTGTGGGAAGGGGCAGAGCCGAATAGGGGCAAGTTGGGCCTCTTGCTCTCCCTGCTGCCCTGAGGCTGCTGGGCCAAAGATGTCTTGGGCATCCAGCCCTTTACTGGTCCCTTCTCTCTGACGAGGCTCTCTGAGCTGCAGCACCTTGCAGTGTGGAGACAGCCCCTGCCAGCAACCTCCTCTCCAAGGAGGCCTCAACCGAGGCCTAGGCCCAGGGGAAAGGCACCAGCGGGGATGAGCCAGGGGAGGCGCCCGAGCATTTCTGGACCCAGCCCCGCAGCCTGCCCCTTGGTGGGGCAGTACCCCCGGAGGCCAGGAAGGTCTGGGCAAGGCTGGCCAAGGGCAGGGGCCCTGCTGGGTCCTGCCCCTGGCCTGTGGGGCCTCTGAGCACAACCGGCCCTCTCCCACTGGAAGACCTCCCCGGCTGCCTCCAAAGGCCGGTTTGCAAGCGCTCCCGCCCACTGTTCCCAGCAGGCGTGCACAATGCTCCTAAGCCCGGGAGAAAAGCGCTTCGGGGTGGTGCTCTCTCCGGGCCCTTGCCCCTGAGCCTGGGGGCAAGGCAGGGTGTCCACACTCCCAGGCCAAGGCAGAACCACATGCACACGTCTGATCTGCCCCCTGCACCGGCAGAGAGCTCGGGGGAGCCAGAGTCTGTCAGGCAGCTGCTGGGCTGGCCGCCTGTGTGGGAAGGGGCAGAGCCGACCTAGGGGCAACTTGGGCCTCTTGCTCTCCCTGCTGCCCTGAGGCTGCTGGGCCAAAGAGGTCTTGGGCATCCAGCCCCTTGCTGGTCCCTTCCCTCTGATGAGGCCCTCTGAGCTCCAGCACCTTGCAGTGTGGAGACAGCCCCTGCCAGCAACCTCCTCTCCAAGGAGGCCTCAACCGAGGCCTAGGCCCAGGGGAAAGGCACCAGCAGGGATGAGCCTGGGGAGGCGCCCGGGCATGACTGGACCCAGGCCCGCAGCCTGCCCCTTGGTGGGGCAGTACCCCCGGAGGCCAGGAAGGTCTGGGCAAGGCTGGCCAGGGGTAGGGGCCCTGCTGGGTCCTGTCCCTGGCCTGTAGGGCCTCTGAGCACAACCGGCCCTCTCCCACTGGAAGACCTCCCCGGCTGCCTCCAAAGGCCACTTTGCCAACACTCCTGCCCGCTGTTCCCGCCAGGCACGCACAATGCTCCCAATTCCGTGAGAAAAGTGCTTCGGCATGGTGCTCTCTCCGGGCCCTTGGAAGACCTCCCAAGCTGCCTCCAAAGGCCGGTTTGCAAGCACTTCCGCCCGCTGTTCCCGCCAGCCTCGCACAATGCTCCCAAGCCCGGGAGAAAAGCGCTTCGGGGTGGTGTTCTCTCCGTGCCCATGGAGGACCTCCCTGGCTGGCCCCAAAGGCCGGTTTGCAAGCACTCCCACTCGCTGTTCCCGCCAGCCACGCACAATCCTCCAAAACCCCGGAGAAAAGCGCTTCGGGGTGGTGTTCTCTCCGTGCCCATGGAAGACCTCCCGGGGTACCCCCAAAGGCCGGTTTGGAACCACTCCCACTCGCTGTTCCCGCCATCCGCGCAAAAGTTCCAAGCCCGGGAGAAAAGCGCTTCTGGGTGGTGCTCTCTCCTGGCCCTTGGAAGACCTCCCCGGCTGCCTCCAAAGGCCGGTTTGCAAGCACTCCCGCCCGCTGTTCCCACCAGCCACGCACAATGCTCCCAAGCCAGGGAGAAAAGCATTTTGGGGTGGTGCTCACACCGGGCCCTGGAAGACCTCCCCGGCTGCCTCCAAAGGACGGTTTTCAAGCACTCCTGCCTGCTGTTCCCGCCACCCGCGCACAATGCTCCCAAGCCCGGGAGAAAAGCGCTTCGGGGTGGTGCTCTCTACAGGCCCTTCGAAAACCTCCCCGGCTGCCTCCAAAGGCCGGTTTGCAAGGACTCCTTCCTGCTGTTCCCGCCAGCCACGCACAATGCTCCCAAGCCCGGGAGAAAAGCATTTTGGGGTGGTGCTCACTCCGGGCCCTTGGAAGACTTCCCCGGCTGCCTCCAATGGCCAGTTTGCAAGCACTCATGGCCGCTGTTCCCACCAGCCGCGCACAATGCTCCCAAGCCCGGGAGAAAAGCTTTTTGGGGTGGTGCTCACACCGGGCCCTGGAAGACCTCCCCGGGTGCCTCCAAAGGCCGGTTTTCAAGCACTCCTGCCTTCTGTTCCCGCCACCTGCGCACAATGCTCCCAAGCCCGGGAGAAAAGCGCTTCGGGGTGGTGCTCTCTACAGGCCCTTGGAAGACCTCCCCGGCTGCCTCCAAAGGCCCGTTTGCAAGGACTCCTTCCTGCTGTTCCCGCCAGCCACGCACAATGCTCCCAAGCCCGGGAGAAAAGCATTTTGGGGTGGTGCTCTCTACAGGCCCTTGGAAGACCTCCCCGGCTGCCTCCAATGGCCAGTTTGAAAGCACTCATGCCCGCTGTTCCCACCAGCCGCGCACAATGCTCCAAAGCCCGGGAGAAAAGCTTTTTGGGGTGGTGCTCACACCGGGCCCTGGAAGACCTCCCCGGCTGCCTCCAAAGGCCGGTTTTCAAGCACTCCTGCCTGCTGTTCCCGCCACCTGCGCACAATGCTCCCAAGCCCGGGAGAAAAGCGCTTCGGGGTGGTGCTCTCTACAGGCCCTTGGAAGACCTCCCCGGCTGCCTCCAATGGCCAGTTTGCAAGCACTCATGCCCGATGTTCCCACCAGCCGCGCACAATGCTCCAAAGCCCGGGAGAAAAGCTTTTTGGGGTGGTGCTCACACCGGGCCCTGGAAGACCTCCCCGGCTGCCTGCAAAGGCCGGTTTTCAAGCACTCCTGCCTGCTGTTCCCGCCACCTGCGCACAATACTCCCAAGCCCGGGAGAAAAGCGCTTCGGGGTGGTGCTCTCTACAGGTCCTTGGAAGACCTCCCCGGCAGCCTCCAAAGGCCGGTTTGCAAGGACTCCTTCCTGCTGTTCCCGCCAGCCACGCACAATGCTCCCAAGCCCGGGAGAAAAGTGCTTCGGGGTGGTGCTCTCTCCGGGCCCTTGGAAGACGTCCCCGGCAGCCTCCAAAGGCCGGTTTGCAAGCACTCATGCCCGTTGTTCCCACCAGCCGCGCACAATGCTCCCAAGCCCGGGAGAAAAGCGCTTCGGGGTGGTGCTCACTCCGGGCCCTTGGAAGACGTCCCCGGCTGCCTCCAATGGCCAGTTTGAAAGCACTCATGCCCGCTGTTCCCACCAGCCGCGCACAATGCTCCCAAGCCCGGGAGAAAAGCTTTTTGGGGTGGTGCTCACACCGGGCCCTGGAAGACCTCCCCGGCTGCCTCCAAAGGCCGGTTTTCAAGCACTCCTGCCTGCTGTTCCCGCCACCTGCGCACAATGCTCCCAAGCCCGGGAGAAAAGCGCTTCGGGGTGGTGCTCTCTACAGGCCCTTGGAAGACCTCCCCGGCTGCCTCCAAAGGCCGGTTTGCAAGGACTCCTTCCTGCTGTTCCCGCCAGCCACGCACAATGCTCCCAAGCCCGGGAGAAAAGCATTTTGGGGTGGTGCTCTCTACAGGCCCTTGGAAGACCTCCCCGGCTGCCTCCAATGGCCAGTTTGCAAGCACTCATGCCCGCTGTTCCCACCAGCCACGCACAATGCTCCCAAGCCCGGGAGAAAAGCTTTTTGGGGTGGTGCTCACACCGGGCCCTGGAAGACCTCCCCGGCTGCCTCCAAAGGCCGGTTTTCAAGCACTCCTGCCTGCTGTTCCCGCCACCTGCGCACAATGCTCCCAAGCCCGGGAGAGAAGCGCTTCGGGGTGGTGCTCTCTACAGGCCCTTGGAAGACCTCCCCGGCTGCCTCCAAAGGCCGGTTTGCAAGGACTCCTTCCTGCTGTTCCCGCCAGCCACGCACAATGCTCCCAAGCCCGGGAGAAAAGCATTTTGGGGTGGTGCTCTCTACAGGACCTTGGAAGACCTCCCCGGCTGCCTCCAATGGCCAGTTTGCAAGCACTCATGCCCGCTGTTCCCACCAGCCGCGCACAATGCTCCCAAGCCCGGGAGAAAAGCTTTTTGGGGTGGTGCTCACACCGGGCCCTGGAAGACCTCCCCGGCTGCCTGCAAAGGCCGGTTTTCAAGCACTCCTGCCTGCTGTTCCCGCCACCCGCGCACAATGCTCCCAAGCCCGGGAGAAAAGCGCTTCGGGGTGGTGCTCTCTCCGGGCACTTTCAAGACCTCCCCGGCTGCCTCCAAAGGCCGGTTTGTAAGTACTCATTCCCGCTGCTTCCGCCAGCCACGCACAATGCTCCCAAGACCGGGAGAAAAGCATTTTGGGGTGGTGCTCTCTCCGGGCCCTTGGAAGACCTCCCGGGCTGCCTCCAAAGGCCGGTTTGCAAGCACTCATGTCCGCTGTTCCCGACAGCCGCGCACAATGCTCCCAAGCCCGGGAGAAAAGCATTTTGGGGTGGTGATCAGTCCGGGCCCTTGGAAGACCTCCCCGGCTGCCTCCAAAGGACAGTTTGCAAGCACTCATGCCCGCTGTTCCCGCCAGCCGCACACAATGCTCCCAAGACCGTGAGAAAAGCGCTTCGGGGTGGTGGTCTCTCCGGGACCATGGAGGACCTCCCCGGCTGCCCCCAAAGGCCGGTTTGCAAGCACTCCCACTCGCTGTTCCCGCCAGCCACACACAATGTTCCAAAACCCCAGAGAAAAGCGCTTCGGGGTGGTGCTCTCTCCGGGCCCTTGGAAGACTTCTCTGGCTGCCTCCAAAGGCCGGTTTGCAAGAATTCCCTCCCGCTGTCCCACCAGCCGCACACAATGCTCCAGAACCCGAGAGAAAAGCGCTTCGAGGTGGTGCTCTCTCCGGGCCCTTGGAAGACCTCCCCGGCTGCCTCCAATGGGCGGTATGCAAGCACTCATGCCCGCTGTTCCCACCAGCTATGCACAATGCTCCCAAGCATGGGAGAAAAGCATTTTGGGGTGGTGCTCACTCCTTGCCCTTGGAAGACCTCCGCGCCTGCCTCCAAAGGCCGGATTGCAAGCACTCCTGCCTGCTGTTCCCGCCACACGCGCACACTGCTCCCAAGCCCGGGAGAAAAGCGCATCGGGGTGGTGTTCTCTCCGGGCCCATGGAGGACCTCCCCGGCTGCCCCCAAAGGCCGGTTTCCAAGCATTCCCACTAGCTGTTCCCGCCAGCCACGCAAATGCTCCCAAGCCCGGGAGAAAAGCATTTTGGGGTGGTGCTCTCTCCGGGCCCTTGCCCCTGTGCCTCGGGGCCAGGCAGGGGGTCCACACGCCGAGGCAAAGTCAGAACCACATGCACACGTCTGTTCCTGTCCCCTGCACCGGAAGAGAGCTCGGGGGAGCCAGAGTCTGTCAGGCAGCTGCTGGGCTGGCGGCCTGTGTGGGAAGGGGCAGAGCCGACCTAGGGGCAAGTTGGGCCTCTTGCTCTCCCTGCTGCCCTGAGGCTGCTGGGCCAAAGAGGTCTTGGACATCCAGCCCCTTGCTGGTCCCTTCCATCTGAGGAGGCTCTCTGAGCTCCAACACCTTGCAGTGTGGAGACAGCCCCTGCCAGCAACCTCCTCTCCAAGGAGGCCTCAACCGAGGCCTAGTCCCAGGGAAAGGCACCAGCGGGGATGAACCTGGGGAGGCGCCCGGGAATGTCTGGACCCAGTCCCCGCAGCCTGCCCCTTGGTGGGGCAGTACCCCCGGAGGCCAGGAAGGTCTGGGCAAGGTTGGCCTGGGGTAGGGGCCCTGCTGGGTCCTGCCCCTGGCCTGTGGGGCCTCTGAGCATGAGCGGCCCTCTCCCGCTGGAAGACCTCCCCGGCTGCCTCCAAAGGCCGATTTGCCAACACTCGCGCCCGCTGTTCCCGCCAGGCACGCACAATGCTCCCAAGCCCGGGAAAAAAGCGCTTCGGGGTGGTGGTCTCTCCGGGCCCCTGCCCCTGAGCCTGGGGGCCAGGCAGGGGATCCACAGTCCCAGGCCAAGGCAGAACCACATGCACACGTCTGTTCCTGCCCCCTTCACCGGCAGAGAGCTGGGGGGAGCCAGAGTCTGTCAGGCAGCTGCTGGGCTGGCCGCCTGTGTGGGAAGGGGCAGAGCCGACCTAGGGGCAAGTTGGGCCTCTTGCTCTCCCTGCTGCCCTGAGGCTGCTGGGCCAAAGAGGTCTTGGGCATCCAGCCCCTTCCTGGTCCCTTCCCTCTGACGAGGCCCTCTGAGCTCCAGCACCTTGCAGTGTGGAGACAGCCCCTGCCAGCAACCTCCTCTCCAAGGAGGCCTCAACCGAGGCCTAGGCCCAGGGGAAAGGCACCAGCGGAGATGAGCCAGTGGAGGCGCCCGGGCATGTCTGGACCCAGTCCCCGCAGCCTGCCCCTTGGTGGGGCAGTACCCCCGGAGGCCAGGAAGGTCTGGGCAAGGCTGGCCAGGGGCAGGGGCCCTGCTGGGTCCTGCCCCTGGCCTGTAGGGCCTCTGAGCACAACCGGCCCTCTCCCGCTGGAAGACCTCCCCGGCTGCCTCCACAGGCCAGTTTGCCAACACTCTTGCCCGCTGTTCCCGCCAGGCACGCACAATGATCCCAAGCCCAGGAGAAAAGCGCTTCAGGGTGGTGCTCTCTCCGGGCCCTTGCCCCTGAGCCTGTGGGCAAGGCAGGGGGAACACACTCCCAGACCAAGGCAGAACCACATGCACACGTCTGTTCCTGACCCGTGCACTGGCAGAGAGCTCGGGGGAGCCAGAGTCTGTCAGTCAGCTGCTGGGTTGGCTGCCTGTGTGGGAAGGGGCAGAGCCGACCTAGGGGCAAGTTGGGCCTCTTCCTCTCCCTGCTGCCCTGAGGCTGCTGGGCCAAAGAGGTCTTGGGCATCCAGCCCCTTTCTGGTCCCTTCCCGCTGACGAGGCCCTCTGAGCTCCAGCACCTTGCAGTGTGGAGACAGCCCCTGCTAGCAACCTCCTCTCCAAGGAGGCCTCAACCGAGGCCTAGGCCCAGGGGAAAGGCACCAGCGGGGATGAGCCTGGGGAGGCGCCCGGCCATGTCTGGACCCAGTCCACGCAGCCTTCCCCTTGGTGGGGTAGTAACCCCGGAGGCCAGGAGGGTCTGGGCAAGGCTGCCAGGGGCAGGGACACTGCTGGGTCCTGCCCCTGGCCTGTGGGGCGTCTGAGCAAAACCGGCACTCTCCCGCTGGAAGACCTCCCCGTCTGCCTCCAAAGGCCGGTTTGCAAGCACTCCCGCCCGCTGTTCCCGCCAGGCACGCACAATGCTCCCAAGCCCGGGAGAAAAGCGCTTCGGGGTGGTGCTCTCTCCGGGCCCTTGCCCCTGAGCCTGGGGGCCAGGCAGGGGGAACACACTCCCAGGCCAAGGCAGAACGACATGCACACGTCTGTTCCTGCCCCCTACACCGGCAGAGAGATCGGGGGAGCCAGAGACTGCCAGGCTGCCGCTGGGCTGGCTGCCTGTCTGGGACGGGGCAGAGCCGACCTAGGGGCAAGTTGGGCCTCTTGCTCTCCCTGCTGCCCTGAGGCTGCTGGGTCAAAGAGGTCTTGGGCATCCAGCCCCTTACTGGTCCCTTCCCTCTGACGAGGCCCTCTGAGCTCCAGCACCTTGCAGTGTGGAGACAGCCCCTGCCAGCAACCTCCTCTCCAAAGAGGCCTCAACCGAGGCCTAGGCCCAGGGGAAAGGCACCAGCGGGGATGAGCCTGGGGAGGCGCACGGACATGTCTGGACCCAGTCCCCGCAGCCTGCCCCTTGGTGGGGCAGTACCCCCGGAGGCCAGGAAGGTCTGGGCAAGGCTGGCCAGGGGCAGGGGCCCTGCTGGGTCCTGCCCCTGGCCTGTGGGGCCTCTGAGCACAACCGGCCCTCTCCCACTGGAAGACCTCCCCGGCTGCCTCCAAAGGCCGGTTTGCAAGCGCTCCCGCCCACTGTTCCCAGCAGGCGTGCACAATGCTCCCAAGCCCGGGAGAAAAGCGCTTCAGGGTGGTGCTCTCTCTGGGCCCTTGCCCCTGAGCCTGGGGCAAGGCAGGGTGTCCACACTCCCAGGCCAAGGCAGAACCACATGCACACGTCTGATCTGCCCCCTGCACCGGCAGAGAGCTCGGGGGAGCCAGAGTCTGTCAGGCAGCTGCTGGGTTGGCCGCCTGTGTGGGAAGGGGCAGAGCCGACCTAGGGGCAAGTTGGGCCTCTTGCTCTCCCTGCTGCCCTGAGGCTGCTGGGCCAAAGAGGTCTTGGCCATCCAGCCCCTTACTGGTCCCTTCCCTCTGACGAGGCCCTCTGAGCTCCAGCACCTTGCAGTGTGGAGACAGCCCCTGCCAGCAACCTCCTCTCCAAGGAGGCCTCAACCGAGGCCTAGGCCCAGGGGAAAGGCACCAGCGGGGATGAGACTGGGGAGGCGCCCGGGCATGACTGGACCCAGTCCCCGCAGCCTGCCCCTTGGTGGGGCAGTACCCCCGGAGGCCAGGAAGGTCTGGGCAAGGCTGGCCAGGGGCAGGGGCCCTGCTGGGTCCTGCCCCTGTCCTGTGGGGCCTCTGAGCACAACCGGCCCTCTCCCACTGGAAGACCTCCCCGGCTGCCTCCAAAGGCCGGTTTGCCAACACTCCCGCCCGCTGTTCTCGCCAGGCACGCACAATTCTCCCAAGCCCGGGAGAAAAGCGCTTCGGTGTGTTGCTCTCTCCGGGCCCTTGCCCCTGAGTGTGGGGGCCAGGCAGTGGTTCCACACTCCCAGACCAAGGCAGAACCACATGCAGACGTCTGTTCCTGACCCCTGCACCGGCAGAGAGCTCGGGGGAGCCAGAGTCTGTCAGGCAGCTGCTGGGCTGGCCGCCTGTGTGGGAAGGGGCAGAGCCGACCTAGGGGCAAGTTGGGCCTCTTCCTCTCCCTGCTGCCCTGAGGCTGCTGGGCCAAAGAGGTCTTGGGCATCCAGCCCCTTGCTGGTCCCTTCCCTCTGACGAGGCCCTCTGAGCTCCAGCACCTTGCAGTGTGGACACAGCCCCTGCCAGCAACCTCCTCTCCAAGGAGGCCTCAACCGAGGCCTAGGCCCAGGGGAAAGGCACCAGCGGGGATGAGCCAGTGGAGGCGCACGGGCATGTCTTGACCCAGTCCCCGCAACCTGCCCCTTGGTGGGGCAGTACCCCCGGAGGCCAGGAAGGTCTGGGCAACGCTGCCAGGGGCAGGGGCCCTGCTGGGTCCTGCCCCTGGCCTGTGGGGCGTCTGAGCACAACCGGCACTCTCCCGCTGGAAGACCTGCCCGGCTGCCTCCAAAGGCCGGTTAACAAGCGCTCCCGCCCACTGTTCCCAGCAGGCGTGCACAATGCTCCCAAGCCCGGGAGAAAAGCGCTTCGGGGTGGTGCTCTCTCCGGGCCCTTGCCCCTGAGCCTGGGGGCAAGGCAGGGGGTCCACACTCCCAGGACAAGGCAGAACCACATGCACACGTCTGATCTGCCCCCTGCACCGGCAGAGAGCTCGGGGGAGCCAGAGTCTGTCAGGCAGCTGCTGGGCTGGCCGCCTGTGTGGGAAGGGGCAGAGCCGACCTAGGGGCAAGTTGGGCCTCTTGCTCTCCCTGCTGCCCTGAGGCTGGTGGGCCAAAGAGGTCTTGGGCATCCAGCCCCTTGCTTGTCCCTTCCCTCTGACGAGGCCCTCTGAGCTCCAGCACCTTGCAGTGTTGAGACAGCACCTGCCAGCAATCTCCTCTCCAAGGAGGCCTCAACCGAGGCCTAGGCCCAGGGAAAAGGCACCAGCGGGGTTGAGCCAGGGGAGGCGCCCGGGCATGTCTGGACCCTGTCCCCGCAGCCTGCCCCTTGGTGGGGCAGTACCCCCGGAGGCCAGGAAGGTTTGGGCAAGGCTGGCCAGGGGCAGGGGACCTGCTGGGTCCTGCCCCTGGCCTGTGAGGCCTCTGAGCACAACCGGCCCTCTCCCACTGGAAGACCTCCACGGCTGCCTCCAACGTCCTGTTTGCAAACACTCCCGCCCGCTGTTCACGTCAGGCTCGCACAATGCTCCCAAGCCCGGGAGAAAAGCGCTTCGGGGTGGTGCTCTCTCCGGGCCCTTGCCCCTGAGCCTGGGGGCAAGGCAGGGGTAACACACTCCCAGGCCAAGGCAGAACCACATGCCCACGTCTGTTCCTGTCCCCTGCACCGGCAGAGAGCTTGGGGGAGCCAGAGTCTGTCAGGCAGCTGCTGGGTTGGCCGCCTGTGTGGGAAGGGGCAGAGCCGCCCTAGGGGCAAGTTGGGCCTCTTGCTCTCCCTGCTGCCCTGAGGCTGCTGGGCCAAAGACGTCTTGGGCATCCAGCCCCTTACTGGTCCCTTCCCTCTGACGAGGCCCTCTGAGCTCCAGCACCTTGCAGTGTGGAGACAGCCCCTGCCAGCAACCTCCTCTCCAAGGAGGCCTCAACCGAGGCCTAGGCCCAGGGGAAAGGCACCAGCGGGGATGAGCCTGGGGAGGCGCCCGGGCATGTCTGGACCCAGGCCCCGCAGCCTGCCCCTTGGTGGGGCAGTACCCCCGGAGGCCAGGAAGGTCTGGGCAAGGATGCCAGGGGCAGGGACACTGCTGGGTCCTGCCTCTGGCCTGTGGGGCGTCTGAGCACAACCGGCACTCTCCCGCTGGAAGACCTCCCCGGCTGCCTCCAAAGGCCGGTTTGCAAGCACTCCCGCCCGCTGTTCCCGCCAGGCACGCACAATGCTCCCAAGCCCGGGAGAAAAGCGCTTCGGGGTGGTGCTCTCACCGGGCCCTTGCCCCTGAGCCTGGGGGCCAGGCAGGGGGAACACACTCCCAGGCCAAGGCAGAACGACATGCACAGGTCTGTTCCTGCCCCCTACACCGGCAGAGAGCTCGGGGGAGCCAGAGACTGCCAGGCTGCTGCTGGGCTGGCCGCCTGTGTGGGACGGGGCAGAGCCGACCTAGGGGCAAGTTGGGCCTCTTGCTCTCCCTGCTGCCCTGAGGCTGCTGGGTCAAAGAGGTCTTGGGCATCCAGTCCTTTGCTGGTCCCTTCCTTCTGACGAGGCCCTCTGATCTCCAGCACCTTGCAGTGTGGAGACAGCCCCTGCCAGCAACCTCCTCTCCAAGGAGGCCTCAACCGAGGCCTAGGCCCAGGGGAAAGGCACCAGCGGGGATGAGCCTGGGGAGGCGCCCGGGCATGTCTGGACCCAGTCCCCGCAGCGTGCCCCTTGGTGGGGCAGTACCCCCGGAGGCCAGGAAGGTCTGGGCAAGGCTGGCCAGGGTCAGGGGCCCTGCTGGGTCCTGCCCCTGGCCTGTGGGGCCTCTGAGCACAACCGGCCCTCTCCCACTGGAAGACCTCCCCGGCTGCCTCCAAAGTCCTGTTTGCAAACACTCCCGCCCGCTGTTCACGCCAGGCTCGCACAATGCTCCCAAGCCCGGGAGAAAAGCGCATTGGGTTTTGCACGCACCTCCGCCCACTGTTCCCACCAAGCGCGCACAATGCTCCCAAGCCCGGGAGAAAAGCGCTTCGGGGTGGTGCTCTCTCCGGGCCCTTGCCCCTGAGCCTGGGGGCCAGGAAGGGGGTCCACACTCCCAGACCAAGGCAGAACCACATGCACACGTCTGTTCCTGACCCCTGCACCGGCAGAGAGCTCGGGGGAGCCAGAGTCTGTCAGGCAGCTGCTGGGTTGGCTGCCTGTGTGGGAAGGGGCAGAGCCGACCTAGGGGCAAGTTGGGCCTCTTGCTCTCCCTGCTGCCCTGAGGCTGCTGGGCCAAAGAGGTCTTGGGCATCCAGCCCCTTGCTGGTCCCTTCCCGCTGACGAGGCCCTCTGAGCTCCAGCACCTTGCAGTGTGGAGACAGCCCCTGCCAGCAACCTCCTCTCCAAGGAGGCATCAACCGAGGCCTATGCCCAGGGGAAAGGCACCAGCGGGGATGAGCCTGGGGAGGCGCCCAGGCATGTCTGGACCCAGTCCCCGCAGCCTGCCCCTTGGTGGGGCAGTACCCCCGGAGGCCAGGAAGGTCTGGGCAAGGCTGGCCAGGGGCAGGGGACCTGCTGGGTCCTGCCCCTGGCCTGTGAGGCCTCTGAGCACAACCGGCCCTCTCCCACTGGTAGACCTCCACGGCTGCCTCCAAAGTCCTGTTTGCAAACACTCCCGCCCGCTGTTCACGCCAGGCTCGCACAATGCTCCCAAGCCCGGGAGAAAAGCGCTTCAGGGTGGTGCTCTCTCCGGGCCCTTGCCCCTGAGCCTGGGGGCAAGGCAGGGTGTCCACACTCCCAGGACAAGGCAGAACCACATGCACACGTCTGATCTGCCCCCTGCACCGGCAGAGAGCTTGGGGGAGACAGAGTCTTTCAGGCAGCTGCTGGGCTGGCCGCCTGTGTGGGAAGGGGCAGAGCCGACCTAGGGGCAAGTTGGGCCTCTTGCTCTCCCTGCTGCCCTGAGGCTGCTGGGCCAAAGAGGTCTTGGGCATCCAGCCCCTTGCTGGTCCCTTCCCTCTGACGAGGCCCTCTGAGCTCCAGCACCTTGCAGTGTGGAGACAGCCCCTGCCAGCAACCTCCTCTCCAAGGAGGCCTCAACCGAGGCCTAGGCCCAGGGGAAAGGCACCAGCGGGGATGAGCCTGGGGAGGCGCCCGAGCATGTCTGGACCCAGTCCCCGCAGCCTGCCCCTTGGTGGGGCAGTACCCCCGGAGGCCAGGAAGGTCTGGGCAAGGCTGTCAGGGGCAGGGACACTGCTGGGTCCTGCCCCTGGCCTGTGGGGCGTCTGAGCACAACCGGCACTCTCCCGCTGGAAGACCTCCCCGTCTGCCTCGAAAGGCCGGTTTGCAAGCACTCCCGCACGCTGTTCCCGCCAGGCACGCACAATGCTCCCAAGCCCGGGAGAAAAGCGCTTCGGGGTGGTGCTCTCACCGGGCCCTTGCCCCTGAGCCTGGGGGCCAGGCAGGGGGAACACACTCCCAGGCCAAGGCAGAACGACATGCACAGGTCTGTTCCTGCCCCCTACACCGGCAGAGAGCTCGGGGGAGCCAGAGACTGCCAGGCTGCTGCTGGGCTGGCCGCCTGTGTGGGACGGGGCAGAGCCGACCTAGGGGCAAGTTGGGCCTCTTGCTCTCCCTGCTGCCCTGAGGCTGCTGGGTCAAAGAGGTCTTGGGCATCCAGCCCTTTGCTGGTCCCTTCCCTCTGACGAGGCCCTCTGATCTCCAGCACCTTGCAGTGTGGAGACAGCCCCTGCCAGCAACCTCCTCTCCAAGGAGGCCTCAACCGAGGCCTAGGCCCAGGGGAAAGGCACCAGCGGGGATGAGCCTAGGGAGGCACCCGGGCATGTCTGGACCCAGTCCCCGCAGCCTGCCCCTTGGTGGGGCAGTACCCCCGGAGGCCAGGAAGGTCTGGGCAAGGCTGGCCAGGGTCAGGGGCCCTGCTGGGTCCTGCCCCTGGCCTGTGGGGCCTCTGAGCACAACCGGCCCTCTCCCACTGGAAGACCTCCCCGGCTGCCTCCAAAGTCCTGTTTGCAAACACTCCCGCCCGCTGTTCACGCCAGGCTCGCACAATGCTCCCAAGCCCGGGAGAAAAGCGCATTGGGGTGGTTCTCTCTCCGGGCCCTTGCCCCTGAGCCTGGGGGCAAGGCACGGGGAACACACTCCCTGGCCAAGGCAGAACCACATGCCCACGTCTGTTCCTGTCCCCTGCACCGGCAGAGAGCTCGGGGGAGCCAGAGTCTCTCAGGCAGGTGCTGGGCTGGCCGCCTGTGTGGGAAGGGGCAGAGCCGACCTAGGGGCAAGTTGGGCCTCTTGCTCTCCCTGCTGCCCTGAGGCTGCTGGGCCAAAGAGGTCTTGGGCATCCAGCCCCTAACTGGTCCCTTCCCTCTGACGAGGCCCTCTGAGCTCCAGCACCTTGCAGTGTGGAGACAGCCCCTGCCAGCAACCTCCTCTCCAAGGAGGCCTCAACCGAGGCCTAGGCCCAGGGGAAAGGCACCAGCGGGGATGAGCCTGGGGAGGCGCCCGGGCATGTCTGGACCCAGTCCCCGCAGCCTGCCCCTTGGTGGGGCAGTACCCCTGGAGGCCAGGATGGTCTGGGCAAGGCTGACCAGGGGCAGGGGACCTGCTGGGTCCTGCCCCTGGCCTGTGGGGCCTCTGAGCACAACCGGCCCTCTCCCACTGGAAGACCTCCCCGGCTGCCTCCAAAGGCCGTTTTGCACGCACCTCCGCCCACTGTTCCCACCAAGCGCGCACAATGCTCCCAAGCCCGGGAGAAAAGCGCTTCGGGGTGGTGCTCTCTCCGGGCCCTTGCCCCTGAGCCTGGGGGCCAGGAAGGGGGTCCACACTCCCAGACCAAGGCAGAACCACATGCACACGTCTGTTCCTGACCCCTGCACCGGCAGAGAGCTCGGGGGAGCCAGAGTCTGTCAGGCAGCTGCTGGGTTGGCCGCCTGTGTGGGAAGGGGCAGAGCCGACCTAGGGGCAAGTTGGGCCTCTTGCTCTCCCTGCTGCCCTGAGGCTGCTGGGCCAAAGAGGTCTTGGGCATCCAGCCCCTTGCTGGTCCCTTCCCTCTGACGAGGCCCTCTGAGCTCCAGCACCTTGCAGTGTGGAGACAGCCCCTGCCAGCAACCTCCTCTCCAAGGAGGCCTCAACCGAGGCCTAGGCCCAGGGGAAAGGCACCAGCGGGGATGAGCCTGGGGAGGCGCCCGGGCATGTCTGGACCCAGGCCCCGCAGCCTGCCCCTTTGTGGGGCAGTACCCCCGGAGGCCAGGAAGGTCTGGGCAAGGCTGGCCAGGGGCAGGGGCCCTGCTGCGTCCTGCCCCTGGCCTGTGGGTCCTCTGAGCACAACCGGCCCTCTCCCACTGGAAGACCTCCCCGGCTGCCTCCAAAGGCCGGTTTGCAAGCGCTCCCGCCCACTGTTCCCAGCAGGCGTGCACAATGCTCCCAAGCCCGGGAGAAAAGCGCTTCAGGGTGGTGCTCTCTCCGGGCCCTTGCCCCTGAGCCTGGGGGCAAGGCAGGGGGAACACACTCCCAGGCCAAGGCAGAACGACATGCACACGTCTGTTCCTGCCCCCGACACCGGCAGAGAGCTCGGGGGAGCCAGAGACTGCCAGGCTGCTGCTGGGCTGGCCGCCTGTGTGGGACGGGGCAGAGCCGACCTAGGGGCAAGTTGGGCCTCTTGCTCTCCCTGCTGCCCTGAGGCTGCTGGGTCAAAGATGTCTTGGGCATCCAGCCCTTTGCTGGTCCCTTCCCTCTGACGAGGCCCTCTGATCTCCAGCACCTTGCAGTGTGGAGACAGCCCCTGCCAGCAACCTCCTCTCCAAGGAGGCCTCAACCGAGGCCTAGGCCCAGGGGAAAGGCACCAGCGGGGATGAGCCTGGGGAGGCGCCCGGGCATGTCTGGACCCAGTCCCCGCAGCCTGCCCCTTGGTGGGGCAGTACCCCCGGAGGCCAGGAAGGTCTGGGCAAGGCTGGCCAGGGTCAGGGGCCCTGCTGGGTCCTGCCCCTGGCCTGTGGGGCCTCTGAGCACAACCGGCCCTCTCCCACTGGAAGACCTCCCCGGCTGCCTCCAAAGTCCTGTTTGCAAACACTCCCGCCCGCTGTTCACGCCAGGCTCGCACAATGCTCCCAAGCCCGTGAGAAAAGCGCATTGGGGTGGTTCTCTCTCCGGGCCCTTGCCCCTGAGCCTGGGGGCAAGGCACGGGGAACACACTCCCTGGCCAAGGCAGAACCACATGCCCACGTCTGTTCCTGTCCCCTGCACCGGCAGAGAGCTCGGGGAGCCAGAGTCTCTCAGGCAGGTGCTGGGATGGCCGCCTGTGTGGGAAGGGGCAGAGCCGACCTAGGGGCAAGTTGGGCCTCTTGCTCTCCCTGCTGCCCTGAGGCTGCTGGGCCAAAGACGTCTTGGGCATCCAGCCCTTTGCTGGTCCCTTCCCTCTGACGAGGCCCTCTGAGCTCCAGCACCTTGCAGTGTGGAGACAGCACCTGCCAGCAATCTCCTCTCCAAGGAGGCCTCAACCGAGGCCTAGGCCCAGGGGAAAGGCACCAGCGGGGATGAGCCTGGGGAGGCGCCCGGGCATGTCTGGACCCAGTCCCCGCAGCCTGCCCCTTGGTGGGGCAGTACCCCTGGAGGCCAGGAAGGTCTGGGCAAGGCTGACCAGGGGCAGGGGACCTGCTGGGTCCTGCCCCTGGCCTTTGGGGCCTCCGAGCACAACCGGCCCTCTCCCACTGGAAGACCTCCCCGGCTGCCTCTAAAGGCCGTTTTGCACGCACTCCCGCCCACTGTTCCCACCAAGCGCGCACAATGCTCCCAAGCCCGGGAGAAAAGCGCTTCGGGGTGGTGCTCTCTCCAGGCCCTTGCCCCTGAGCCTGGGGGCCAGGCAGGGGGTCCACACTCCCAGGCCAAGGCAGAACCACATGCACACGTCTGTTCCTGACCCCTGCACCGGCAGAGAGCTCGGGGGAGCCAGAGTCTGTCAGGCAGCTGCTGGGCTGGCCGCCTTTGTGGGAAGGGGCAGAGCCGACCTAGGGGCAAGTGGGCCTCTTGCTCTCCCTGCTGCCCTGAGGCTGCTGGGCCAAAGACGTCTTGGGCATCCAGCCCTTTGCTTGTCCCTTCCCTCTGACGAGGCCCTCTGAGCTCCAGCACCTTGCAGTGTGGAGACAGCCCCTGCCAGCAACCTCCTCTCCAAGGAGGCCTCAACCGAGACGTAGGACCAGGGGAAAGGCACCAGCGGGGATGAGCCTGGGGAGGCGCCCGGGCATGTCTGGACCGAGTCCCCGCAGCCTGCCCCTTGGTGGGGCAGTACCCCCGGAGGCCAGGAAGGTCTGGGAAAGGCTGGCCAGGGGCAGGGGACCTGCTGGGTCCTGCCCCTGGCCTGTGGGGCCTCTGAGCACAACCGGCCCTCTCCCACTGGAAGACCTCCCCGGCTGCTTCCAAAGTCCTGTTTGCCAACACTCCCACCCGCTGTTCACGCCAGACTTGCACAATGCTCCCAAGCCCGGGAGAAAAGCGCTTCGGGGTGGTGCTCTCTCCGGGCCCTTGCCCCTGAGCCTTGGGGCAAGGCATGGGGAACACACTCCCAGGACAAGGCAGAACCACATGCCCACGTCTGTTCCTGTCCCCTGCACCGGCAGAGAGCTTGGGGGAGCCAGAGTCTGTCAGGCAGCTGCTGGTTTGGCCGCCTGTGTGGGAAGGGGCAGAACCGCCCTAGGGGCAAGTTGGGCCTCTTGCTCTCCCTGCTGCCCTGAGGCTGCTGGGCCAAAGACGTCTTGGGCATCCAGCCCCTTACTGGTCCCTTCCCTCTGACGAGGCCCTCTGAGCTCCAGCACCTTGCAGTGTGGAGACAGCCCCTGCCAGCAACCTCCTCTCCAAGGAGGCCTCAACCGAGGCCTAGGCCCAGGGGAAAGGCACCAGCGGGGATGAGCCAGGGGAGGCGCCCGAGCATGTCTGGAAACAGTCCCCGCAGCCTGCCCCTTGGTGGGGCAGTACCCCCGGAGGCCAGGAAGGTCTGGGCAAGGCTGGCCAGGGGCAGGGGCCCTGCTGGGTCCTGCCCCTGGCCTGTGGGGCCTCTGAGCACAACCGGCCCTTTCCCACTGGAAGACCGCCCCGGCTGCCTCCAAAGGCCGGTTTGCAAGCACTCCCGCCCACTGTTCCCGCCAGGCGCGCACAATGCTCCCAAGCCCGGGAGAAAAGCGCTTCGGGGTGTTGGTCTCTCCGGGCCCTTGCCCCTGAGCCTGGGGGCCAGGCAGGGGATCCACAGTCCCAGGCCAAGGCACAACAACATGCACACGTCTGTTCCTGCCCCCTCCACCGGCAGAGAGCTGGGGGGAGCCAGAGTCTGTCAGGCAGCTGCTGGGCGGGCCGCCTGTGTGGGAAGGGGCAGAGCCGACCTAGGGGCAAGTTGGGCCTCTTGCTCTCCCTGCTGCCCTGAGGCTGCTGGGCCAAAGAGGTCTTGGGCATCCAGCCCCTTGCTGGTCCCTTCCCTCTGACGAGGCCCTCTGAGCTCCAGCACCTTGCAGTGTGGAGACAGCCCCTGCCAGCAACCTCCTCTCCAAGGAGGCCTCAACCGAGGCCTAGGCCCAGGGGAAAGGGACCAGCGGGGATGAGCCAGTGGAGGCGCACGGGCATATCAGGACCCAGTCCCCGCAGCCTGCCCCTTGGTGGGGCAGTACCCCCGGAGGCCAGGAAGGTCTGGGCAAGGCTGGCCAGGGGCAGGGTCCCTGCTGGGTCCTGCCCCTGGCCTGTGGGGCCTCTGAGCACAACCGGCCCTCTCCCACTGGAAGACCTCCCCGGCTGCCTCCAAAGGCCGGTTTGCCAACACTCCCGCCCGCTGTTCCCGCCAGGCACGCACAACGCTCCCAAGGCCAGGAGAAAAGCGCTTCGGGGTGTTGCTCTCTCCGGGACCTTGCCCCTGAGCCTGGGGTCCAGGCAGTGGGTCCACACTCCCAGACCAAGGCAGAACCACATGCACACGTCTGTTCCTGACCCCTGCACCGGCAGAGAGCTCGGGGGAGCCAGAGTCTGTCAGGCAGCTGCTGGGTTGGCTGCCTGTGTGGGAAGGGGCAGAGCCGACCTAGGGGCAAGTTGGGCCTCTTGCTCTCCCTGCTGCCCTGAGGCTGCTGGGCCAAAGAGGTCTTGGCTATCCAGCCCCTTGCTGGTCCCTTCCCGCTGACGAGGCCCTCTGAGCTCCAGCACCTTGCAGTGTGGAGACAGCCCCTGCCAGCAACCTCCTCTCCAAGGAGGCATCAACCGAAGCCTATGCCCAGGGGAAAGGCACCAGCGGGGATGAGCCTGGGGAGGCGCCCAGGCATGTCTGGACCCAGTCCCCGCAGCCTGCCCCTTGGTGGGGCAGTACCCCCTGAGGCCAGGAAGGTCTGGGCAAGGCTGGCAAGGGGCAGGGGACCTGCTGGGTCCTGCCCCTGGCCTGTGAGGCCTCTGAGCACAACCGGCCCTCTCCCACTGGAAGACCTCCACGGCTGCCTCCAAAGTCCTGTTTGCAAACACTCCCGCCCGCTGTTCACGCCAGGCTCGCACAATGCTCCCAAGCCCGGGAGAAAAGCACTTCGGGGTGGTGCTCTCTCCGGGCCCTTGCCCCTGAGCCTGGGGGCAAGGCAGGGGGAACACACTCCCAGGCCAAGGCAGAACCACATGCCCACGTCTGTTCCTGTCCCCTGCACCGGCAGAGAGCTTGGGGGAGCCAGAGTCTGTCAGGCAGCTGCTGGGTTGGCCGCCTGTGTGGGAAGGGGAAGAGCCGCCCTAGGGGCAAGTTGGGCCTCTTGCTCTCCCTGCTGCCCTGAGGCTGCTGGGCCAAAGACGTCTTGGGCATCCAGCCCCTTACTGGTCCCTTCCCTCTGACGAGGCCCTCTGAGCTCCAGCACCTTGCAGTGTGGAGACAGCCCCTGCCAGCAACCTCCTCTCCAAGGAGGCCTCAACCGAGGCCTAGGCCCAGGGGAAAGGCACCAGCAGGGATGAGCCTGGGGAGGCGCCCGGGCATGTCTGGACCCAGGCCCCGCAGCCTGCCCCTTGGTGGGGCAGTACCCCCGGAGGCCAGGAAGGTCTGGGCAAGGCTGGCCAGGGGCAGGGGCCCTGCTGCGTCCTGCCCCTGGCCTGTGGGTCCTCAGAGCACAACCGGCCCTCTCCCACTGGAAGACCTCCCCGGCTGCCTCCAAAGGCCGGTTTGCAAGCGCTCCCACCCACTGTTCCCAGCAGGCGTGCACAATGCTCCCAAGCCCGGGAGAAAAGCGCTTCAGGGTGGTGCTCTCTCCGGGCCCTTGCCCCTGAGCCTGGGGGCAAGGCAGGGTGTCCACACTCCCAGGACAAGGCAGAACCACATGCACACGTCTGATCTGCCCCCTGCACCGGCAGAGAGCTCGGGGGAGCCAGAGTCTGTCAGGCAGCTGCTGGGCTGGCCGCCTGTGTGGGAAGGGGCAGAGCCGACCTAGGGGCAAGTTGGGCCTCTTGCTCTCCCTGCTGCCCTGAGGCTGCTGGGCCAAAGACGTCTTGGGCATCCAGCCCCTTGCTGGTCCCTTCCCTCTGACGAGGCCCTCTGAGCTCCAGCACCTTGCAGTGTGGAGACAGCCCCTGCCAGCAACCTCCTCTCCAAGGAGGCCTCAACCGAGGCCTAGGCCCAGGGGAAAGGCACCAGCGGGGATGAGCCTGGGGAGGCGCCCGGGCATGTCTGGACCCAGTCCCCGCAGCCTGCCCCTTGGTGGGGCAGTACCCCCGGAGGCCAGGAAGGTCTGGGCAAGGCTGCCAGGGGCAGGGACACTGCTGGGTCCTGCCCCTGGCCTGTGGGGCGTCTGAGCACAACCGACACTCTCCCGCTGGAAGACCTGCCCGTCTGCCTCGAAAGGCCGGTTTGCAAGCACTCCCGCCCGCTGTTCCCGCCAGGCACACACAATGCTCCCAAGCCCGGGAGAAAAGCGCTTCGGGGTGGTGCTCTCACCGGGCCCTTGCCCCTGAGCCTGGGGGCAAGGCAGGGGGAACACACTCCCAGGCCAAGGCAGAACGACATGCACACGTCTGTTCCTGCCCCCTACACCGGCAGAGAGCTCGGGGGAGCCAGAGACTGCCAGGCTGCTGCTGGGCTGGCCGCCTGTGTGGGACGGGGCAGAGCCGACCTAGGGGCAAATTGGGCCTCTTGCTCTCCCTGCTGCCCTGAGGCTGCTGGGTCAAAGAGGTCTTGGGCATCCAGCCCTTTGCTGGTCCCTTCCCTCTGACGAGGCCCTCTGATCTCCAGCACCTTGCAGTGTGGAGACAGCCCCTGCCAGCAACCTCCTCTCCAAGGAGGCCTCAACCGAGGCCTAGGCCCAGGGGAAAGGCACCAGCGGGGATGAGCCTGGGGAGGCGCCCGGGCATGTCTGGACCCAGTCCCCGCAGCCTGCCCCTTGGTGGAGCAGTACCCCCGGAGGCCAGGAAGGTCTGGGCAAGGCTGGCCAGGGTCAGGGGCCCTGCTGGGTCCTGCCCCTGGCCTGTGGGGCCTCTGAGCACAACCGGCCCTCTCCCACTGGAAGACCTTCCCGGCTGCCTTCAAAGGCCGGTTTGCAAGCACTCCCGCCCACTGTTCCCACCAAGCGCGCACAATTCTCCCAAGCCCGGGAGAAAAGCGCTTCGGGGTGGTGCTCTCTCCGGGCCCTTGCCCCTGAACCTGGGGGCCAGGCAGTTGGTCCACACTCGGAGACCAAGGCAGAACCACATGCACACGTCTGTTCCTGACCCCTGCACCGGCAGAGAGCTCGGGGGAGCCAGAGTCTGTCAGGCAGCTGCTGGGCTGGCCGCCTGTGTGGGAAGGGGCAGAGCCGACCTAGGGGCAAGTTGGGCCTCTTGCTCTCCCTGCTGCCCTGAGGCTGCTGGGCCAAAGAGGTCTTGGGCATCCAGCCCCTTGCTGGTCCCTTCCCTCTGATGAGGCCCTCTGAGCTCCAGCACCTTGCAGTGTGGAGACAGCCCCTGCCAGCAACCTCCTCTCCAAGGAGGCCTCAACCGAGGCCTAGGCCTAGGGGAAAGGCACCAGCGGGGATGAGCCTGGAGAGGCGCCCGGCCATGTCTGGACCCAGTCCCCGCAGCCTGCCCCTTGGTGGGGCAGTACCCCCGGAAGCCAGGAAGGTCTCGGCAAGGCTGCCAGGGGCAGGGACACTGCTGGGTCCTGCCCCTGGCCTGTTGGGCGTCTGAGCACAACCGGCACTCTCCCGCTGGAAGACCTCCCCGTCTGCCTCCAAAGTCCTGTTTGCAAGCACGCCCACCCGCTGTTCCCCCAGGCACGCACAATGCTCCCAAGCCCGGGAAAAAAGCGCTTCGGGGTGGTGCTCTCTCCGGGCCCTTGCCCCTGAGCCTGGGGCCAGGCAGGGGGAACACACTCCCAGGCCAAGGGAGAACGACATGCACACGTCTGTTCCTGCCCCCTACACCGGCAGAGAGCTCGGGGGAGCCAGAGACTGCCAGGCTGCTGCCCGGTTGGCTGCCTGTGTGGGACGGGGCAGAGCCGACCTAGGGGCAAGTTGGGCCTCTTGCTCTCCCTGCTGCCCTGAGGCTGCTGGGTCAAAGAGGTCTTGGGCATCCAGCCCTTTGCTGGTGCCTTCCCTCTGACGAGGCCCTCTGAGCTCCAGCACCTTGCAGTGTGGAGACAGCCCCTGCCAGCAACCTCCTCTCCAAAGAGGCCTCAACCGAGGACTACACCCAGGGGAAAGGCACCAGCGGGGATGATCCTTGGGAGGCGCACGGACATGTCTGGACCCAGTCTCCGCAGCCTGCCCCTTGGTGGGGCAGTACCCCCGGAGGCAGGAAGGTCTGGGCAAGTCTGGCCAGGGGCAGGGGCCCTGCTGGGTCCTGACCCTGGCCTGTGGGGCCTCTGAGCACAACCGGCCCTCTCCCACTGGAAGACCTCCCCGGCTGCCTCCAAAGTCCTGTTTGCAAACACTCCCGCCCGCTGTTCACGTCAGGCTCGCACAATGCTCCCAAGCCCGGGAGAAAAGCACTTCGGAGTGGTGCTCTCTCCGGGCCCTTGCCGCTGAGCCTGGGGGCAAGGCAGGGGGAACACACTCCCAGGCCAAGGCAGAAACACATGCCCACGTCTGTTCCTGTCCCCTGCACCGGCAGAGAGCTTGGGGGAGCCAGAGTCTGTCAGGCAGGTGCTGGGCTGGCCGCCTGTGTGGGAAGTGGCAGAGCCGACCTAGGGGCAAGTTGGGCCTCTTGCCCTCCCTGCTGCCCTGAGGCTGCTGGGCCAAAGAGGTCTTGGGCATCCAACCCCTTGCTGGTCCCTTCCTTCTGACGAGGCCCTCTGAGCTCCAGCACCTTGCAGTGTGGAGACAGCCCCTGCCAGCAACCTCCTCTCCAAGGAGGCCTCAACCGAGGCCTAGGCACAGGGGAAAGGCACCAGCGGGGATGAGCCTGGGGAGGCGCCCGGGCATGTATGGACCCAGTCCCCGCAGCCTGCCCCTTGGTGGGGCAGTACCCCCGGAGGCGAGGAAGTTCTGGGAAAGGCTGTCCAGGGGCAGGGGACCTGCTGGGTCCTGCCCCTGGCCTGTGGGGCCTCTGAGCACAACCGGCCCTCTCCCACTGGAAGACGTCCCCGGCTGCCTCGAAAGGCCGGTTTGCAAGCACTCCCGCCCACTGTTCCAACCAAGGGCGCACAACGCTCCCAAGTCCGGGAGAAAATCGCCTCGGGGTGGTGCTCTCTCCGGGCCCTTTCCCCTGAGCCTGGGGGCCAGGAAGGGGGTCCACACTCCCAGGCCAAGGCAGAACGACATGCACACGTCTGTTCCTGCCCCATGCACCGGCAGAGAGCTCGGGGGAGCCAGAGTCTGTCAGGCAGCTGCTGGGCTGGCCGCCTGTGTGGGAAGGGGCAGAGCCGACCTAGGGGCAAGTTGGGCCTCTTGCTCTCCCTGCTGCCCTGAGGCTGCTGGGCCAAAGAGATCTTGGGCATCCAGCCCCTTGCTTGTCCCTTCCCTCTGAGGAGGCCCTCTGAGCTCCAGCACCTTGCAGTGTGGAGACAGCCCCTGCCAGCAACCTCCTCTCCAAGGAGGCCTCAACCGAGGCCTAGGACCAGGGGAAAGGCACCAGCGGGGATGAGCCTGGGGAGGCGCCCGGGCATGTCTGGACCCAGTCCCCGCAGCCTGCCCCTTGGTGGGGCAGTACCCCCGGAGGCCAGGAAGGTCTGGGCAAGGCTGGCCACGGGCAGGGGCCCTGCTGGGTCCTGCCCCTGGCCTGTGGGGCCTCTGAGCACAACCGGCCCTCTCCCACTGGAAGACTTCCCCGGCTGCCTCCAAAGGCCGGTTTGCCAACACTCCCGCCCGCTGTTCCCGCCCGGCACGCACAATTCTCCCAAGCCCGGGAGAAAAGCGCTTCGGGGTGTTGCTCTCTCCGGGCCCTTGCCCCTGAGTGTGGGGGCGAGGCAGTGGGACCACACTCCCAGACCAACGCAGAACGACATGCAAACGTCTGTTTCTGACCCCTGCACCGGCAGAGAGCTCGGGGGAGCCAGAGTCTGTCAGGCAGCTGCTGGGCTGGCCGCCTGTGTGGGAAGGGGCAGAGCCGACCTAGGGGCAAGTTGGGCCTCTTCCTCTCCCTGCTGCCCTGAGGCTGCTGGGCCAAAGAGGTCTTGGGCATCCAGCCCCTTGCTGGTCCCTTCCCTCTGACGAGGCCCTCTGAGCTCCAGCACCTTGCAGTGTGGAGACAGCCCCTGCCAGCAACCTCCTCTCCAAGGAGGCATCAACCGAGGCCTAGGCCCAGGGGAAAGGCACCAGCGGGGATGAGCCTGGGGAGGCGCCCGGCCATGTCTGGACCCAGTCCCCGCAGCCTGCCCCTTGGTGGAGCAGTACCCCCGGAGGCCAGGAGGGTCTGGGCAAGGCTGCCAGGGGCAGGAACACTGCTGGGTCCTGCCCCTGGCCTGTGGGGCGTCTGAGCACAACCGGCACTCTCCCGCTGGAAGACCTCCCCGGCTGCCTCCAAAGTCCGGTTTGCAAGCACTCCCGCCCGCTGTTCCCGCCAGGCACGCACAATGCTCCCAAGCCCGGGAGAAAAGCGCTTCGGGGTGGTGCTCTCTCCGGGCCCTTGCCCCTGAGCCTGGGGGACAGGCAGGGGGAACACACTCCCAGGCCAAGGCAGAACGACATGCACACGTCTGTTCCTGCCCCCTACACCGGCAGAGAGTTCGGGGGAGCCAGAGACTGCCAGGCTGCTGCTGGGCTGGCTGCCTGTGTGGGACGGGGTAGAGCCGACCTAGTGGCAAGTTGGGCCTCTTGCTCTCCCTGCTGCCCTGAGGCTGCTGGGTCAGAGAGGTCTTGGGCATCCAGCCCTTTGCTGGTCCTTTCCCTCTGACGAGGCCCTCTGAGCTCCAGCACCTTGCAGTGTGCAGACAGCCCCTGCCGGCAACCTCCTCTCCAAGGAGGCCTCAACCGAGGCCTAGGCCCAGGGGAAAGGCACCAGCGGGGATGAGCCTGGGGAGGCGCCCGGGCATGTCTGGACCCAGGCCCCGCAGCCTGCCCCTTGGTGGGGTAGTACCCCCGGAGGCCAGGAAGGTCTGGGCAAGGCTGCCAGAGGCAGGGACACTGCTGGGTCCTGCCCCTGGCCTGTGGGGCCTCTGAGAACAACTGGCACTCTCCCGCTGGAAGACCTCCCCGGCTGCCTCCAAAGGCTGGTTTGCAAGCACTCAATCCCGCTGTTCACGCCAGCTGCGCACAATGCTCCCAAGCCCGGGAGAAAAGCATTTTGGGGTGGTGCTCACTCCGGGCTTTGGAAGACCTCCCCGGCTGCCTCCAAGGCCGGTTTGCAAGCACTTCTGCCTGCTGTTCCCGCCACCCGCGCACAATGCTCCCAAGCCCGGGAGAAAAGCGTTTCGGGGTGGTGTTCTCTCTGGACCCAAGAAAGACCTCCCGGGCTGCCCCCAAATGCCGGTTTGCAAGCACTCCCACTCACTGTTCCCGCCATCCGCGCACAATGCTCCCAAGCCCGGGAGAAAAGCATTTTGGGGTGGTGCTCACACCGGGCCCTGGAAGACCTCCCCGGCTGCCTCCAAAGGACGGTTTTCAAGCACTCCTGCCTGCTGTTCCCGCCACCCGCGCACAATGCTCCCAAGCCCGGGAGAAAAGCGCTTCGGGGTGGTGCTCTCTACAGGCCCTTGGAAGACCTCCCCGGCTGCCTCCAAAGGCCGGTTTGCAAGGACTCCTTCCTGCTGTTCCCGCCATCCGCGCACAATGCTCCCAAGCCCGGGAGAAAAGCATTTTGGGGTGGTGCTCACTCCGGGCCCTGGAAGACCTCCCCGGCTGCCTCCAAAGGACGGTTTTCAAGCACTCCTGCCTGCTGTTCCCGCCAACCGCGCAGAATGCTCCCAAGCGCGGGAGAAAAGCGCTTCGGGGTGGTGCTCTCTACAGGCCCTTGGAAGACCTCCCCGGCTGCCTCCAAAGGCCGGTTTGCAAGCACTCCTGCCTGCTGTTCCCGCCACGCGCGCACAATGCTCCCAAGCCCGGGAGAAAAGCGCTTCGGGGTGGTGCTCTCTACAGGCCCTTGGAAGACCTCCCCGGCTGCCTCCAAAGACCGGTTTGCAAGGATTCCTTCCTGCTGTTCCCGCCATCCGCGCACAATGCTCCCAAGCCCGGGAGAAAAGCATTTTGGGGTGGTGCTCACACCGGGCCCTGGAAGACCTCCCCGGCTGCCTCCAAAGGACGGTTTTCAAGCACTCCTGCCTGCTGTTCCCGCCACCCGCGCACAATGCTCCCAAGCCCGGGAGAAAAGCGCTTCGGGGTGGTGCTCTCTACAGGCCCTTGGAAGACCTCCCCGGCTGCCTGCAAAGACCGGTTTGCAAGGACTCCTTCCTGCTGTTCCCGCCATCCGCGCACAATGCTCCCAAGCCCGGGAGAAAAGCATTTTGGGGTGGTGCTCACACCGGGCCCTGGAAGACCTCCCCGGCTGCCTCCAAAGGACGGTTTTCAAGCACTCCTGCCTGCTGTTCCCGCCACCCGCGCAAAATGCTCCCAAGCCCGGGAGAAAAGCGCTTCGGGGTGGTGCTCTCTACAGGCCCTTGGAAGACCTCCCCGGCTGCCTCCAAAGTCCTGTTTGCCAACACTCCCACCCGCTGTTCACGCCAGACTTGCACAATGCTCCCAAGCCCGGGAGAAAAGCGCTTCGGGGTGGTGCTCTCTCCGGGCCCTTGCCCCTGAGCCTTGGGGCAAGGCATGGGGAACACACTCCCAGGACAAGGCAGAACCACATGCCCACGTCTGTTCCTGTCCCCTGCACCGGCAGAGAGCTTGGGGGAGCCAGAGTCTGTCAGGCAGCTGCTGGTTTGGCCGCCTGTGTGGGAAGGGGCAGAACCGCCCTAGGGGCAAGTTGGGCCTCTTGCTCTCCCTGCTGCCCTGAGGCTGCTGGGCCAAAGACGTCTTGGGCATCCAGCCCCTTACTGGTCCCTTCCCTCTGACGAGGCCCTCTGAGCTCCAGCACCTTGCAGTGTGGAGACAGCCCCTGCCAGCAACCTCCTCTCCAAGGAGGCCTCAACCGAGGCCTAGGCCCAGGGGAAAGGCACCAGCGGGGATGAGCCAGGGGAGGCGCCCGAGCATGTCTGGAAACAGTCCCCGCAGCCTGCCCCTTGGTGGGGCAGTACCCCCGGAGGCCAGGAAGGTCTGGGCAAGGCTGGCCAGGGGCAGGGGCCCTGCTGGGTCCTGCCCCTGGCCTGTGGGGCCTCTGAGCACAACCGGCCCTTTCCCACTGGAAGACCGCCCCGGCTGCCTCCAAAGGCCGGTTTGCAAGCACTCCCGCCCACTGTTCCCGCCAGGCGCGCACAATGCTCCCAAGCCCGGGAGAAAAGCGCTTCGGGGTGTTGGTCTCTCCGGGCCCTTGCCCCTGAGCCTGGGGGCCAGGCAGGGGATCCACAGTCCCAGGCCAAGGCACAACAACATGCACACGTCTGTTCCTGCCCCCTCCACCGGCAGAGAGCTGGGGGGAGCCAGAGTCTGTCAGGCAGCTGCTGGGCGGGCCGCCTGTGTGGGAAGGGGCAGAGCCGACCTAGGGGCAAGTTGGGCCTCTTGCTCTCCCTGCTGCCCTGAGGCTGCTGGGCCAAAGAGGTCTTGGGCATCCAGCCCCTTGCTGGTCCCTTCCCTCTGACGAGGCCCTCTGAGCTCCAGCACCTTGCAGTGTGGAGACAGCCCCTGCCAGCAACCTCCTCTCCAAGGAGGCCTCAACCGAGGCCTAGGCCCAGGGGAAAGGGACCAGCGGGGATGAGCCAGTGGAGGCGCACGGGCATATCAGGACCCAGTCCCCGCAGCCTGCCCCTTGGTGGGGCAGTACCCCCGGAGGCCAGGAAGGTCTGGGCAAGGCTGGCCAGGGGCAGGGTCCCTGCTGGGTCCTGCCCCTGGCCTGTGGGGCCTCTGAGCACAACCGGCCCTCTCCCACTGGAAGACCTCCCCGGCTGCCTCCAAAGGCCGGTTTGCCAACACTCCCGCCCGCTGTTCCCGCCAGGCACGCACAACGCTCCCAAGGCCAGGAGAAAAGCGCTTCGGGGTGTTGCTCTCTCCGGGACCTTGCCCCTGAGCCTGGGGTCCAGGCAGTGGGTCCACACTCCCAGACCAAGGCAGAACCACATGCACACGTCTGTTCCTGACCCCTGCACCGGCAGAGAGCTCGGGGGAGCCAGAGTCTGTCAGGCAGCTGCTGGGTTGGCTGCCTGTGTGGGAAGGGGCAGAGCCGACCTAGGGGCAAGTTGGGCCTCTTGCTCTCCCTGCTGCCCTGAGGCTGCTGGGCCAAAGAGGTCTTGGCTATCCAGCCCCTTGCTGGTCCCTTCCCGCTGACGAGGCCCTCTGAGCTCCAGCACCTTGCAGTGTGGAGACAGCCCCTGCCAGCAACCTCCTCTCCAAGGAGGCATCAACCGAAGCCTATGCCCAGGGGAAAGGCACCAGCGGGGATGAGCCTGGGGAGGCGCCCAGGCATGTCTGGACCCAGTCCCCACAGCCTGCCCCTTGGTGGGGCAGTACCCCCTGAGGCCAGGAAGGTCTGGGCAAGGCTGGCAAGGGGCAGGGGACCTGCTGGGTCCTGCCCCTGGCCTGTGAGGCCTCTGAGCACAACCGGCCCTCTCCCACTGGAAGACCTCCACGGCTGCCTCCAAAGTCCTGTTTGCAAACACTCCCGCCCGCTGTTCACGCCAGGCTCGCACAATGCTCCCAAGCCCGGGAGAAAAGCACTTCGGGGTGGTGCTCTCTCCGGGCCCTTGCCCCTGAGCCTGGGGGCAAGGCAGGGGGAACACACTCCCAGGCCAAGGCAGAACCACATGCCCACGTCTGTTCCTGTCCCCTGCACCGGCAGAGAGCTTGGGGGAGCCAGAGTCTGTCAGGCAGCTGCTGGGTTGGCCGCCTGTGTGGGAAGGGGAAGAGCCGCCCTAGGGGCAAGTTGGGCCTCTTGCTCTCCCTGCTGCCCTGAGGCTGCTGGGCCAAAGACGTCTTGGGCATCCAGCCCCTTACTGGTCCCTTCCCTCTGACGAGGCCCTCTGAGCTCCAGCACCTTGCAGTGTGGAGACAGCCCCTGCCAGCAACCTCCTCTCCAAGGAGGCCTCAACCGAGGCCTAGGCCCAGGGGAAAGGCACCAGCAGGGATGAGCCTGGGGAGGCGCCCGGGCATGTCTGGACCCAGGCCCCGCAGCCTGCCCCTTGGTGGGGCAGTACCCCCGGAGGCCAGGAAGGTCTGGGCAAGGCTGGCCAGGGGCAGGGGCCCTGCTGCGTCCTGCCCCTGGCCTGTGGGTCCTCAGAGCACAACCGGCCCTCTCCCACTGGAAGACCTCCCCGGCTGCCTCCAAAGGCCGGTTTGCAAGCGCTCCCACCCACTGTTCCCAGCAGGCGTGCACAATGCTCCCAAGCCCGGGAGAAAAGCGCTTCAGGGTGGTGCTCTCTCCGGGCCCTTGCCCCTGAGCCTGGGGGCAAGGCAGGGTGTCCACACTCCCAGGACAAGGCAGAACCACATGCACACGTCTGATCTGCCCCCTGCACCGGCAGAGAGCTCGGGGGAGCCAGAGTCTGTCAGGCAGCTGCTGGGCTGGCCGCCTGTGTGGGAAGGGGCAGAGCCGACCTAGGGGCAAGTTGGGCCTCTTGCTCTCCCTGCTGCCCTGAGGCTGCTGGGCCAAAGACGTCTTGGGCATCCAGCCCCTTGCTGGTCCCTTCCCTCTGACGAGGCCCTCTGAGCTCCAGCACCTTGCAGTGTGGAGACAGCCCCTGCCAGCAACCTCCTCTCCAAGGAGGCCTCAACCGAGGCCTAGGCCCAGGGGAAAGGCACCAGCGGGGATGAGCCTGGGGAGGCGCCCGGGCATGTCTGGACCCAGTCCCCGCAGCCTGCCCCTTGGTGGGGCAGTACCCCCGGAGGCCAGGAAGGTCTGGGCAAGGCTGCCAGGGGCAGGGACACTGCTGGGTCCTGCCCCTGGCCTGTGGGGCGTCTGAGCACAACCGACACTCTCCCGCTGGAAGACCTGCCCGTCTGCCTCGAAAGGCCGGTTTGCAAGCACTCCCGCCCGCTGTTCCCGCCAGGCACACACAATGCTCCCAAGCCCGGGAGAAAAGCGCTTCGGGGTGGTGCTCTCACCGGGCCCTTGCCCCTGAGCCTGGGGGCAAGGCAGGGGGAACACACTCCCAGGCCAAGGCAGAACGACATGCACACGTCTGTTCCTGCCCCCTACACCGGCAGAGAGCTCGGGGGAGCCAGAGACTGCCAGGCTGCTGCTGGGCTGGCCGCCTGTGTGGGACGGGGCAGAGCCGACCTAGGGGCAAATTGGGCCTCTTGCTCTCCCTGCTGCCCTGAGGCTGCTGGGTCAAAGAGGTCTTGGGCATCCAGCCCTTTGCTGGTCCCTTCCCTCTGACGAGGCCCTCTGATCTCCAGCACCTTGCAGTGTGGAGACAGCCCCTGCCAGCAACCTCCTCTCCAAGGAGGCCTCAACCGAGGCCTAGGCCCAGGGGAAAGGCACCAGCGGGGATGAGCCTGGGGAGGCGCCCGGGCATGTCTGGACCCAGTCCCCGCAGCCTGCCCCTTGGTGGAGCAGTACCCCCGGAGGCCAGGAAGGTCTGGGCAAGGCTGGCCAGGGTCAGGGGCCCTGCTGGGTCCTGCCCCTGGCCTGTGGGGCCTCTGAGCACAACCGGCCCTCTCCCACTGGAAGACCTTCCCGGCTGCCTTCAAAGGCCGGTTTGCAAGCACTCCCGCCCACTGTTCCCACCAAGCGCGCACAATTCTCCCAAGCCCGGGAGAAAAGCGCTTCGGGGTGGTGCTCTCTCCGGGCCCTTGCCCCTGAACCTGGGGGCCAGGCAGTTGGTCCACACTCGGAGACCAAGGCAGAACCACATGCACACGTCTGTTCCTGACCCCTGCACCGGCAGAGAGCTCGGGGGAGCCAGAGTCTGTCAGGCAGCTGCTGGGCTGGCCGCCTGTGTGGGAAGGGGCAGAGCCGACCTAGGGGCAAGTTGGGCCTCTTGCTCTCCCTGCTGCCCTGAGGCTGCTGGGCCAAAGAGGTCTTGGGCATCCAGCCCCTTGCTGGTCCCTTCCCTCTGATGAGGCCCTCTGAGCTCCAGCACCTTGCAGTGTGGAGACAGCCCCTGCCAGCAACCTCCTCTCCAAGGAGGCCTCAACCGAGGCCTAGGCCTAGGGGAAAGGCACCAGCGGGGATGAGCCTGGAGAGGCGCCCGGCCATGTCTGGACCCAGTCCCCGCAGCCTGCCCCTTGGTGGGGCAGTACCCCCGGAAGCCAGGAAGGTCTCGGCAAGGCTGCCAGGGGCAGGGACACTGCTGGGTCCTGCCCCTGGCCTGTTGGGCGTCTGAGCACAACCGGCACTCTCCCGCTGGAAGACCTCCCCGTCTGCCTCCAAAGTCCTGTTTGCAAGCACGCCCACCCGCTGTTCCCCCAGGCACGCACAATGCTCCCAAGCCCGGGAAAAAAGCGCTTCGGGGTGGTGCTCTCTCCGGGCCCTTGCCCCTGAGCCTGGGGCCAGGCAGGGGGAACACACTCCCAGGCCAAGGGAGAACGACATGCACACGTCTGTTCCTGCCCCCTACACCGGCAGAGAGCTCGGGGGAGCCAGAGACTGCCAGGCTGCTGCTGGGTTGGCTGCCTGTGTGGGACGGGGCAGAGCCGACCTAGGGGCAAGTTGGGCCTCTTGCTCTCCCTGCTGCCCTGAGGCTGCTGGGTCAAAGAGGTCTTGGGCATCCAGCCCTTTGCTGGTGCCTTCCCTCTGACGAGGCCCTCTGAGCTCCAGCACCTTGCAGTGTGGAGACAGCCCCTGCCAGCAACCTCCTCTCCAAAGAGGCCTCAACCGAGGACTACACCCAGGGGAAAGGCACCAGCGGGGATGATCCTTGGGAGGCGCACGGACATGTCTGGACCCAGTCTCCGCAGCCTGCCCCTTGGTGGGGCAGTACCCCCGGAGGCAGGAAGGTCTGGGCAAGTCTGGCCAGGGGCAGGGGCCCTGCTGGGTCCTGACCCTGGCCTGTGGGGCCTCTGAGCACAACCGGCCCTCTCCCACTGGAAGACCTCCCCGGCTGCCTCCAAAGTCCTGTTTGCAAACACTCCCGCCCGCTGTTCACGTCAGGCTCGCACAATGCTCCCAAGCCCGGGAGAAAAGCACTTCGGAGTGGTGCTCTCTCCGGGCCCTTGCCGCTGAGCCTGGGGGCAAGGCAGGGGGAACACACTCCCAGGCCAAGGCAGAAACACATGCCCACGTCTGTTCCTGTCCCCTGCACCGGCAGAGAGCTTGGGGGAGCCAGAGTCTGTCAGGCAGGTGCTGGGCTGGCCGCCTGTGTGGGAAGTGGCAGAGCCGACCTAGGGGCAAGTTGGGCCTCTTGCCCTCCCTGCTGCCCTGAGGCTGCTGGGCCAAAGAGGTCTTGGGCATCCAACCCCTTGCTGGTCCCTTCCTTCTGACGAGGCCCTCTGAGCTCCAGCACCTTGCAGTGTGGAGACAGCCCCTGCCAGCAACCTCCTCTCCAAGGAGGCCTCAACCGAGGCCTAGGCACAGGGGAAAGGCACCAGCGGGGATGAGCCTGGGGAGGCGCCCGGGCATGTATGGACCCAGTCCCCGCAGCCTGCCCCTTGGTGGGGCAGTACCCCCGGAGGCGAGGAAGTTCTGGGAAAGGCTGTCCAGGGGCAGGGGACCTGCTGGGTCCTGCCCCTGGCCTGTGGGGCCTCTGAGCACAACCGGCCCTCTCCCACTGGAAGACGTCCCCGGCTGCCTCGAAAGGCCGGTTTGCAAGCACTCCCGCCCACTGTTCCAACCAAGGGCGCACAACGCTCCCAAGTCCGGGAGAAAATCGCCTCGGGGTGGTGCTCTCTCCGGGCCCTTTCCCCTGAGCCTGGGGGCCAGGAAGGGGGTCCACACTCCCAGGCCAAGGCAGAACGACATGCACACGTCTGTTCCTGCCCCATGCACCGGCAGAGAGCTCGGGGGAGCCAGAGTCTGTCAGGCAGCTGCTGGGCTGGCCGCCTGTGTGGGAAGGGGCAGAGCCGACCTAGGGGCAAGTTGGGCCTCTTGCTCTCCCTGCTGCCCTGAGGCTGCTGGGCCAAAGAGATCTTGGGCATCCAGCCCCTTGCTTGTCCCTTCCCTCTGAGGAGGCCCTCTGAGCTCCAGCACCTTGCAGTGTGGAGACAGCCCCTGCCAGCAACCTCCTCTCCAAGGAGGCCTCAACCGAGGCCTAGGACCAGGGGAAAGGCACCAGCGGGGATGAGCCTGGGGAGGCGCCCGGGCATGTCTGGACCCAGTCCCCGCAGCCTGCCCCTTGGTGGGGCAGTACCCCCGGAGGCCAGGAAGGTCTGGGCAAGGCTGGCCACGGGCAGGGGCCCTGCTGGGTCCTGCCCCTGGCCTGTGGGGCCTCTGAGCACAACCGGCCCTCTCCCACTGGAAGACTTCCCCGGCTGCCTCCAAAGGCCGGTTTGCCAACACTCCCGCCCGCTGTTCCCGCCCGGCACGCACAATTCTCCCAAGCCCGGGAGAAAAGCGCTTCGGGGTGTTGCTCTCTCCGGGCCCTTGCCCCTGAGTGTGGGGGCGAGGCAGTGGGACCACACTCCCAGACCAACGCAGAACGACATGCAAACGTCTGTTTCTGACCCCTGCACCGGCAGAGAGCTCGGGGGAGCCAGAGTCTGTCAGGCAGCTGCTGGGCTGGCCGCCTGTGTGGGAAGGGGCAGAGCCGACCTAGGGGCAAGTTGGGCCTCTTCCTCTCCCTGCTGCCCTGAGGCTGCTGGGCCAAAGAGGTCTTGGGCATCCAGCCCCTTGCTGGTCCCTTCCCTCTGACGAGGCCCTCTGAGCTCCAGCACCTTGCAGTGTGGAGACAGCCCCTGCCAGCAACCTCCTCTCCAAGGAGGCCTCAACCGAGGCCTAGGCCCAGGGGAAAGGCACCAGCGGGGATGAGCCTGGGGAGGCGCCCGGCCATGTCTGGACCCAGTCCCCGCAGCCTGCCCCTTGGTGGAGCAGTACCCCCGGAGGCCAGGAGGGTCTGGGCAAGGCTGCCAGGGGCAGGAACACTGCTGGGTCCTGCCCCTGGCCTGTGGGGCGTCTGAGCACAACCGGCACTCTCCCGCTGGAAGACCTCCCCGGCTGCCTCCAAAGTCCGGTTTGCAAGCACTCCCGCCCGCTGTTCCCGCCAGGCACGCACAATGCTCCCAAGCCCGGGAGAAAAGCGCTTCGGGGTGGTGCTCTCTCCGGGCCCTTGCCCCTGAGCCTGGGGGACAGGCAGGGGGAACACACTCCCAGGCCAAGGCAGAACGACATGCACACGTCTGTTCCTGCCCCCTACACCGGCAGAGAGTTCGGGGGAGCCAGAGACTGCCAGGCTGCTGCTGGGCTGGCTGCCTGTGTGGGACGGGGTAGAGCCGACCTAGTGGCAAGTTGGGCCTCTTGCTCTCCCTGCTGCCCTGATGCTGCTGGGTCAGAGAGGTCTTGGGCATCCAGCCCTTTGCTGGTCCTTTCCCTCTGACGAGGCCCTCTGAGCTCCAGCACCTTGCAGTGTGCAGACAGCCCCTGCCGGCAACCTCCTCTCCAAGGAGGCCTCAACCGAGGCCTAGGCCCAGGGGAAAGGCACCAGCGGGGATGAGCCTGGGGAGGCGCCCGGGCATGTCTGGACCCAGGCCCCGCAGCCTGCCCCTTGGTGGGGTAGTACCCCCGGAGGCCAGGAAGGTCTGGGCAAGGCTGCCAGAGGCAGGGACACTGCTGGGTCCTGCCCCTGGCCTGTGGGGCCTCTGAGAACAACTGGCACTCTCCCGCTGGAAGACCTCCCCGGCTGCCTCCAAAGGCTGGTTTGCAAGCACTCAATCCCGCTGTTCACGCCAGCTGCGCACAATGCTCCCAAGCCCGGGAGAAAAGCATTTTGGGGTGGTGCTCACTCCGGGCTTTGGAAGACCTCCCCGGCTGCCTCCAAGGCCGGTTTGCAAGCACTTCTGCCTGCTGTTCCCGCCACCCGCGCACAATGCTCCCAAGCCCGGGAGAAAAGCGTTTCGGGGTGGTGTTCTCTCTGGACCCAAGAAAGACCTCCCGGGCTGCCCCCAAATGCCGGTTTGCAAGCACTCCCACTCACTGTTCCCGCCATCCGCGCACAATGCTCCCAAGCCCGGGAGAAAAGCATTTTGGGGTGGTGCTCACACCGGGCCCTGGAAGACCTCCCCGGCTGCCTCCAAAGGACGGTTTTCAAGCACTCCTGCCTGCTGTTCCCGCCACCCGCGCACAATGCTCCCAAGCCCGGGAGAAAAGCGCTTCGGGGTGGTGCTCTCTACAGGCCCTTGGAAGACCTCCCCGGCTGCCTCCAAAGGCCGGTTTGCAAGGACTCCTTCCTGCTGTTCCCGCCATCCGCGCACAATGCTCCCAAGCCCGGGAGAAAAGCATTTTGGGGTGGTGCTCACTCCGGGCCCTGGAAGACCTCCCCGGCTGCCTCCAAAGGACGGTTTTCAAGCACTCCTGCCTGCTGTTCCCGCCAACCGCGCAGAATGCTCCCAAGCGCGGGAGAAAAGCGCTTCGGGGTGGTGCTCTCTACAGGCCCTTGGAAGACCTCCCCGGCTGCCTCCAAAGGCCGGTTTGCAAGCACTCCTGCCTGCTGTTCCCGCCACGCGCGCACAATGCTCCCAAGCCCGGGAGAAAAGCGCTTCGGGGTGGTGCTCTCTACAGGCCCTTGGAAGACCTCCCCGGCTGCCTCCAAAGACCGGTTTGCAAGGATTCCTTCCTGCTGTTCCCGCCATCCGCGCACAATGCTCCCAAGCCCGGGAGAAAAGCATTTTGGGGTGGTGCTCACACCGGGCCCTGGAAGACCTCCCCGGCTGCCTCCAAAGGACGGTTTTCAAGCACTCCTGCCTGCTGTTCCCGCCACCCGCGCACAATGCTCCCAAGCCCGGGAGAAAAGCGCTTCGGGGTGGTGCTCTCTACAGGCCCTTGGAAGACCTCCCCGGCTGCCTGCAAAGACCGGTTTGCAAGGACTCCTTCCTGCTGTTCCCGCCATCCGCGCACAATGCTCCCAAGCCCGGGAGAAAAGCATTTTGGGGTGGTGCTCACACCGGGCCCTGGAAGACCTCCCCGGCTGCCTCCAAAGGACGGTTTTCAAGCACTCCTGCCTGCTGTTCCCGCCACCCGCGCAAAATGCTCCCAAGCCCGGGAGAAAAGCGCTTCGGGGTGGTGCTCTCTACAGGCCCTTGGAAGACCTCCCCGGCTGCCTCCAAAGGCCGGTTTGCAAGGACTCCTTCCTGCTGTTCCCGCCAGCCACGCACAATGCTCCCAAGCCCGGGAGAAAAGCATTTTGGGGTGGTGCTCACTCCGGGCCCTTGGAAGACGTCCCCGGCTGCCTCCAAAGGCCGGTTTGCAAGCACTCATGCCCGTTGTTCCCACCAGCCGCGCACAATGCTCCCAAGCCCGGGAGAAAAGCATTTTGGGGTGGTGCTCACTCCGGGCCCTTGGAAGACCTCCCCGGCTGCCTCCAAAGGCCAGTTTGCAAGCAGTCCTGCCTGCTGTTCCCGCCAGCCGCGCACAATGTTCCCAAGCCCGGGAGAAAAGCGCTTCGGGGTGGTGCTCTCTCCGGGCACTTTCAAGACCTCCCCGGCTGCCTCCAAAGGCCGGTTTGTAAGTACTCATTCCCGCTGCTTCCGCCAGCCACGCACAATGCTCCCAAGCCCGGGAGAAAAGCATTTTGGGGTGGTGCTCTCTCCGGGGCTTGGAAGACCTCCCGGGCTGCCTCCAAAGGCCGGTTTGCAAGCATTCATGTCCGTTGTTCCCGACAGCCGCGCACAATGCTCCCAAGCCCGAGAGAAAAGCATTCTGGGGTGGTGATCAGTCCGGCCCTTGGAAGACCTCCCCGTCTGCCTCCAAAGGCCGGTTTGCAAGCACTCCCGCCCGCTGTTCCCGCCAGGCAGGCACAATGCTCCCAAGCCCGGGAGAAAAGCGCTTCGGGGTGGTGCTCTCTCCGGGCCCTTGCCCCTGAGCCTGGGGGCCAGGCAGTTGGAACACACTCCCAGGCCAATGCAGAACGACATGCACACGTCTGTTCCTGCCCCCTACACCGGCAGAGAGCTCGGGGGAGCCAGAGACTGCCAGGCTGCTGCTGGGCTGGCCGCCTGTGTGGGAAGGGGCAGAGCCGCCCTAGGGGCAAGTTGGGCCTCTTGCTCTCCCTGCTGCCCTGAGGCTGCTGGGCCAAAGACGTCTTGGGCATCCAGCCCCTTACTGGTCCCTTCCCTCTGACGAGGCCCTCGGAGCTCCAGCACCATGCAGTGTGGAGACAGCCCCTGCCAGCAACCTCCTCTCCAAGGAGGCCTCAACCGAGGCCTAGGCCCAGGGGAAAGGCACCAGCGGGGATGAGCCAGGGGAGGCGCCCGAGCATGTCTGGACCCAGTCCCCGCAGCCTGCCCCTTGGTGGGGCAGTACCCCGGAGGCCAGGAAGGTCTGGGTAAGGCTGGCCAGGGGCAGGGGCCCTGCTGGGTCCTGCCCCTGGCCTGTGGGGCCTCTGAGCACAACCGGCCCTCTCCCACTGGAAGACCTCCCCGGCTGCCTCCAAAGGCCGGTTTGCAAGCGCTCCCGCCCACTGTTACCAGCAGGCGGGCACAATGCTCCTAAGCCCGGAAGAAAAGCGCTTCAGGGTGGTGCTCTCTCTGGGCCCTTGCCCCTGAGCCTGGGGGCAAGGCAGGGTGTCCACACTCCCAGGCCAAGGCAGAACCACATGCACACGTCTGATCTGCCCCCTGCACCGGCAGAGAGCTGGGGGGAGCCAGAGTCTGTCAGGCAGCTGCTGGGCTGGCCGCCTGTGTGGGAAGTGGCAGAGCCGACCTAGGGGCAAGTTGGGCCTCTTGCTCTCCCTGCTACCCTGAGGCTGCTGGGCCATAGAGGTCTTGGGCATCCAGCCCCTTGCTGGTCCCTTCCCTCTGACGAGGCCCTCTGAGCTCCAGCACCTTGCAGTGTGGAGACAGCCCCTGCCAGCAACCTCCTCTCCAAGGAGGCCTCAACCGAGGCCTAGGCCCAGGGGAAAGGCACCAGCGGGGATGAGCCTGGGGAGGCGCCCGGGCATGTCTGGACCCAGTCCCCGCAGCCTGCCCCTTGGTGGGGCAGTACCCCCGGAGGCCAGGAAGGTCTGGGCAAGGCTGGCCAGGGGCAGGGGCCCTGCTGGGTCCTGCCCCTGGCCTGTGGGGCCTCTGAGCACAACCGGCCCTCTCCCACTGGAAGAACTCCCCGGCTCCCTCCAAAGGCCAGTTTGCCAACACTCCCGCCCGCTGTTCCCGCCAGGCACGCACAATGCTCCCAAGCCCGGGAGAAAAGCGCTCCAGGGTGGTGCTCTCCTCGGGCCCTTGCCCCTGAGCCTGGGGGCCAGGCAGTTGGTCCACACTCCCAGACCAAGGCAGAACCACATGCACACGTCTGTTCCTGACCCCTGCACCGGCAGAGAGTTCGGGGGAGCCAGAGTCTGTCAGGCAGCTGCTGGGCTGGCCGCCTGTGTGGGAAGGGGCAGAGCCGACCTAGGGGCAAGTTGGGCCTCTTGCTCTCCCTGCTGCCCTGAGGCTGCTGTGCCAAAGAGGTCTTGGGCATCCACCCCCTTGCTGGTCCCTTCCCTCTGACGAGGCCCTCTGAGCTCCAGCACCTTGCAGTGTGGAGACAGCCCCTGCCAGCAATCTCCTCTCCAAGGAGGCCTCAACCGAGGCCTAGGCCCAGGGGAAAGGCACCAGCGGGGTTGAGCCAGGGGAGGCGCCCGTGCATGTCTGGACCCTGTCCCCGCAGCCTGCCCCTTGGTGGGGCAGTACCCCCGGAGGCCAGGAAGGTCTGGGCAAGGCTGGCCAGGGGCAGGGGACCGGCTGGGTCCTGCCCCTGGCCTGTGGGGCCTCTGAGCACAACCGGCCCTCTCCCACTGGAAGACCTCCACGGCTGCCTCCAAAGGCCGGTTTGCAAGCACTCCCGCCCACTGTTCCTGCCAGGCGCGCACAATGCTCCCAAGCCCGGGAGAAAAGCGCTTCGGGGTGGTGGTCTCTTCGGGCCCTTGCCCCTGAGCCTGGGGGCCAGGCAGGGGATCCACAGTCCCAGGCCAAGGCACAACAACATGCACACGTCTGTTCCTGCCCCCTCCACCGGCAGAGAGCTGGGGGGAGCCAGAGTCTGTCAGGCAGCTGCTGGGCTGGCCGCCTGTGTGGGAAGGGGCAGAGCCGACCTAGGGGCAAGTTGGGCCTCTTGCTCTCCCTGCTGCCCTGAGGCTGCTGTGCCAAAGAGGTCTTGGGCATCCAGCCCCTTGCTGGTCCCTTCCCTCTGACGAGGCCCTCTGAGCTCCAGCACCTTGCAGTGTGGAGACAGACCCTGCCAGCAACCTCCTCTCCAAGGAGGCCTCAGCCGAGGCCTAGGCCCAGGGCAAAGGCACCAGCGGGGATGAGCCAGTGGAGGCGCACGGGCATATCAGGACCCAGTCCCAGCAGCCTGCCCCTTGGTGGGGCATTACCCCCGGAGGCCAGGAAGGTCTGGGCAAGGCTGTCCAGGGGCAGGGTCCCTGCTGGGTCCTGCCCCTGGCCTGTGGGGCCTCTGAGCACAACCGGCCCTCTCCCACTGGAAGACCTCCCCGGCTGCCTTCAAAGGCGGGTTTGCCAACACTCCCGCCCGCTGTTCCCGCCAGGCACGCACAACGCTCCCAAGGCCAGGAGAAAAGCGCTTCGGGGTGTTGCTCTCTCCGGGCCCTTGCCCCTGAGCCTGGGGTCCAGGCAGTGGGTCCACACTCCCAGACCGAGGCAGAACCACATGCACACGTCTGTTCCTGACCCCTGAACCGGCAGAGAGCTCGGGGGAGCCAGAGTCTATCAGGCAGCTGCTGGGTTGGCTGCCTGTGTGGGAAGGGGCAGAGCCGACCTAGGGGCAAGTTGGGCCTCTTGCTCTCCCTGCTGCCCTGAGGCTGCTGGGCCAAAGAGGTCTTGGGCATCCAGCCCCTTGCTGGTCCCTTCCCGCTGACGAGGCCCTCTGAGCTCCAGCACCTTGCAGTGTGGAGACAGCCCCTGCCAGCAACCTCCTCTCCAAGGAGGCATCAACCGAGGCCTATGCCCAGGGGAAAGGCACCAGCGGGGATGAGCCTGGGGAGGCGCCCAGGCATGTCTGGACCCAGGCCCCGCAGCCTGCCCCTTGGTGGGGCAGTACCCCCTGAGGCCAGGAAGGTCTGGGCAAGGCTGGCCAGGGGCAGGGGCCCTGCTGCGTCCTGCCCCTGGCCTGTGGGGCCTCTGAGCACAACCGGCCCTCTCCCACTGGAAGACCTCCCCGGCTGCCTCCAAAGGCCGGTTTGCAAGCGCTCCCGCCCACTGTTCCCAGCAGGCGTGCACAATGCTCCCAAGCCCGGGAGAAATGCGCTTCAGGGTGGTGCTCTCTCCGGGCCCTTGCCCCTGAGCCTGGGGCAAGGCAGGGTGTCCACACTCCCAGGAAAAGGCAGACCACATGCACACGTCTGATCTGCCCCCTGCACCGGCAGAGAGCTCGGGGGAGCCAGAGTCTGTCAGGCAGCTGCTGGGCTGGCCGCCTGTGTGGGAAGGGGCAGAGCCGACCTAGGGGCAAGTTGGGCCTCTTGCTCTCCCTGCTGCCCTGAGGCTGCTGGGCCAAAGAGGTCTTGGGCATCCAGCCCCTTGCTGGTCCCTTCCCTCTGACGAGGCCCTCTGAGCTCTAGCACCTTGCAGTGTGGAGACAGCCCCTGCCAGCAACCTCCTCTCCAAGGAGGCCTCAACTGAGGCCTAGGCCCAGGGGAAAGGCACCAGCGGGGATGAGCCTGGGGAGGCGCCCGGCCATGTCTGGACCCAGTCCCCGCAGCCTGCCCCTTGGTGGGGCAGTACCCCCGGAGGCCAGGAGGGTCTGGGCAAGGCTGCCAGGGGCAGGGACACTGCTGGGTCCTGCCCCTGGCCTGTGGGGCGTCTGAGCACAACCGGCACTCTCCCGCTGGAAGACCTCCGCGGCTGCCTCCAAAGGCCGGTTTGCAAGCACTCCCGCCCGCTGTTCCCGCCAGGCATGCACAATGCTCCCAAGCCCGGGAGAAAAGCGCTTCGGGGTGGTACTCTCTCCGGGCCCTTGCCCCTGAGCCTGGGGGACAGGCAGGGGGAACACACTCCCAGGCCAAGGCAGAACGACATGCACACGTCTGTTCCTGCCCCCTACACCGGCAGAGAGTTCGGGGGAGCCAGAGACTGCCAGGCTGCTGCTGGGCTGGCTGCCTGTGTGGGACGGGGTAGAGCCGACCTAGGGGCAAGTTGGGCCTCTTGCTCTCCCTGCTGCCCTGAGGCTGCTGGGTCAGAGAGGTCTTGGGCATCCAGCCCTTTGCTGGTCCTTTCCCTCTGACGAGGCCCTCTGAGCTCCAGCACCTTGCAGTGTGCAGACAGCCCCTGCCGGCAACCTCCTCTCCAAGGAGGCCTCAACCGAGGCCTAGGCCCAGGGGAAAGGCACCAGCGGGGATGAGCCTGGGGAGGCGCCCGGGCATGTCTGGACCCAGGCCCCGCAGCCTGCCCCTTGGTGGGGTAGTACCCCCGGAGGCCAGGAAGGTCTGGGCAAGGCTGCCAGAGGCAGGGACACTGCTGGGTCCTGCCCCTGGCCTGTGGGGCCTCTGAGAACAACTGGCACTCTCCCGCTGGAAGACCTCCCCGGCTGCCTCCAAAGGCTGGTTTGCAAGCACTCAATCCCGCTGTTCACGCCAGCTGCGCACAATGCTCCCAAGCCCGGGAGAAAAGCATTTTGGGGTGGTGCTCACTCCGGGCTTTGGAAGACCTCCCCGGCTGCCTCCAAGGCCGGTTTGCAAGCACTTCTGCCTGCTGTTCCCGCCACCCGCGCACAATGCTCCCAAGCCCGGGAGAAAAGCGTTTCGGGGTGGTGTTCTCTCTGGACCCAAGAAAGACCTCCCGGGCTGCCCCCAAATGCCGGTTTGCAAGCACTCCCACTCACTGTTCCCGCCATCCGTGCAAATGCTCCAAGCCCAGGAGAAAAGCCCTTCAGGGTGGTGCTCTCTCCCGGCCCTTGGAAGACCTCCCCGGCTGCCTCCAAAGGCTGGATTTCAAGTACTCCCTCCCGCTGTCCCGCCAGCCGCACACAATGCTCCCAATCACGGGAGAAAAGCGCTTCGGGGTGGTGCTCTCTACGGGCCCTTGGAAGACCTCCCCGTTTGTCTCCAAAGGCCGGTTTGCAAGCACTCATGCCCGCTGTTCCCACCAGCCGCGCACAATGCTCCCAAGCCTAGGAGAAAAGCGCTTCGGGGTGGTGCTCTCTCCCGGCCCTTGGAAGACCTCCCCGGCTGCCTCCAAAGGCCGGTTTGCAAGCACTCAATCCCGCTGTTCCCGCCAGCCGCGCACAATGCTCCCAAGCCCGGGAGAAAAGCGCTTCGGGGTGGTGCTCTCTCCTGGCCCTTGGAAGACCTCCCCGGCTGCCTCCAAAGGCTGGTTTTCAAGAACTCCCTCCCGCTGACCCGCAAGCCGCACACAATGCTCCCAAGCCCGGGAGAAAAGCATTTTGAGGTGGTCTCTCTCCGGGCCCTTGGAAGACTCCCCGGCTGCCTCTTAAGGCCGGTTTGCAAGCACTCATGTCCTCTGTTCCCGACAGCCGCGAACAATGCTCCCAATTCCGTGAGAAAAGTGCTTCGGGATGGTGCTCTCTCCGGGCCCTTGGAAGACCTCCCAAGCTGCCTCCAAAGGCCGGTTTGCAAGCACTCCCGCCCGCTGTTCCCGCCAGCCTCGCACAATGCTCCCAAGCCCGGGAGAAAAGCGCTTCGGGGTGGTGTTCTCTCCGTGCCAATGGAGGACCTCCCTGGCTGCCCCCAAAGGCCGGTTTGCAAGCACTCCCACTCGCTGTTCCCGCCATCCGCGCACAATGCTCCCAAGCCCGGGAGAAAAGCATTTTGGGGTGGTGCTCACACCGGGCCCTGGAAGACCTCCCCGGCTGCCTCCAAAGGACGGTTTTCAAGCACTCCTGCCTGCTGTTCCCGCCACCCGCGCAAAATGCTCCCAAGCCCGGGAGAAAAGCGCTTCGGGGTGGTGCTCTCTACAGGCCCTTGGAAGACCTCCCCGGCTGCCTCCAAAGGACGGTTTGCAAGGACTCCTTCCTGCTGTTCCCGCCAGCCACGCACAATGCTCCCAAGCCCGGGAGAAAAGCATTTTGGGGTGGTGCTCACACCGGGCCCTGGAAGACCTCCCCGGCTGCCTCCAAAGGACGGTTTTCAAGCACTCCTGCCTGCTGTTCCCGCCACCCGCGCAGAATGCTCCCAAGCGTGGGAGAAAAGCGCTTCGGGGTGGTGCTCTCTACAGGCCCTTGGAAGACCTCCCCGGCTGCCTCCAAAGGCCGGTTTGCAAGGACTCCTTCCTGCTGTTCCCGCCAGCCACGCACAATGCTCCCAAGCCCGGGAGAAAAGCATTTTGGGGTGGTGCTCACTCCGCGCCCTTGGAAGACCTCCCCGGCTGCCTCCAGTGGCCAGTTTGCAAGCACTCATGCCCGCTGTTCCCACCAGCCACGCACAATGCTCCCAAGCCCGGGAGAAAAGCTTTTTGGGGTGGTGCTCACACCGGGCCCTGGAAGACCTCCCCGGCTGCCTGCAAAGGCCGGTTTTCAAGCACTCCTGCCTGCTGTTCCTGCCACCCGCGCACAATACTCCCAAGCCCGGGAGAAAAGCGCTTCGGGGTGGTGCTCTCTACAGGCCCTTGGAAGACCTCCCCCGCTGCCTCCAAAGGCCGGTTTGCAAGGACTCCTTCCTGCTGTTCCCGCCAGCCACGCACAATGCTCCCAAGCCCGGGAGAAAAGTGCTTCGGGGTGGTGATCTCTCCGGGCCCTTGGAAGTCGTCCCCGGCTGCCTCCAAAGGCCGGTTTGCAAGCACTCATGCCCGTTGTTCCCACCAGCCGCGCACAATGCTCCCAAGCCCGGGAGAAAAGCATTTTGGGGTGGTGCTCACTCCGGGCACTTGGAAGACCTCCCCGGCTGCCTCCAAAGGCCAGTTTGCAAGCAGTCCTGCCTGCTGTTCCCGCCAGCCGCGCACAATGTTCCCAAGCCCGGGAGAAAAGCGCTTCGGGGTGGTGCTCTCTCCGGGCACTTTCAAGACCTCCCCGGCTGCCTCCAAAGGCCGGTTTGTAAGTACTCATTCCCGCTGCTTCCGCCAGCCACGCACAATGCTCCCAAGCCCGGGAGAAAAGCATTTTGGGGTGGTGCTCTCTCCGGGCCCTTGGAAGACCTCCCGGGCTGCCTCCAAAGGCCGGTTTGCAAGCATTCATGTCCGTTGTTCCCGACAGCCGCGCACAATGCTCCCAAGCCCGAGAGAAAAGCATTTTGGGGTGGTGATCAGTCCGGCCCTTGGAAGACCTCCCCGGCTGCCTCCAAAGGACAGTTTGCAAGCACTCATGCCCACTGTTCCCGCCAGCCGCGCACAATGCTCCCAAGACCGTGAGAAAAGCGCTTCGGGGTGGTGTTCTCTCAGGGACCATGGAGGACCTCCCCGGCTGCCCCCAAAGGCCGGTTTGCAAGCATTCCCACTCGCTGTTCCCGCCAGGCACACACAATGTTCCAAAACCCCGGAGAAAAGCGCTTCGGGGTGGTGGTCTCTCCGGGCCCCTGCCCCTGAGCCTGGGGGCCAGGCAGGGGATCCACAATCCCAGGCCAAGGCAGAACCACATGCACACGTCTGTTCCTGCCCCCTGCACCGGCAGAGAGCTCGGGGGAGCCAGAGTCTGTCAGGCAGCTGCTGGGCTGGCCGCCTGTGTGGGAAGTGGCAGAGCCGACCTAGGGGCAAGTTGGGCCTCTTGCCCTCCCTGCTGCCCTGAGGCTGCTGGGCCAAAGAGGTCTTGGGCATCCAACCCCTTGCTGGTCCCTTCCCTCTGACGAGGCCCTCTGAGCTCCAGCACCTTGCAGTGTGGAGACAGCCCCTGCCAGCAACCTCCTCTCCAAGGAGGCCTAAACCGAGGCCTAGGCACAGGGGAAAGGCACCAGCGGGGATGAGCCTGGGGAGGCGCCCGGGCATGTATGGACCCAGTCCCCGCAGCCTGCCCCTTGGTGGGGCAGTACCCCCGGAGGCGAGGAAGGTCTGGGAAAGGCTGGCCAGGGGCAGGGGACCTGCTGGGTCCTGCCCCTGGCCTGTGGGGCCTCTGAGCACAACCGGCCCTCTCCCACTGGAAGACGTCCCCGGCTGCCTCCAAAGGCCGGTTTGCAAGCACTCCCGCCCACTGTTCCAACCAAGGGCGCACAACGCTCCCAAGCCCGGGAGAAAATCGCCTCGGGGTGGTGCTCTCTCCGGGCCCTTTCCCCTGAGCCTGGGGGCCAGGCAGGGGGTCCACACTCCCAGGCCAAGGCAGAACGACATGCACACGTCTGTTCCTGCCCCATGCACCGGCAGAGAGCTCGGGGGAGCCAGAGTCTGTCAGGCAGCTGCTGGGCTGGCCGCCTGTGTGGGAAGGGGCAGAGCCGACCTAGGGGCAAGTTGGGCCTCTTGCTCTCCCTGCTGCCCTGAGGCTGCTGGGCCAAAGAGATCTTGGGCATCCAGCCCCTTGCTTGTCCCTTCCCTCTGACGAGGCCCTCTGAGCTCCAGCACCTTGCAGTGTGGAGACAGCCCCTGCCAGCAACCTCCTCTCCAAGGAGGCCTCAACCGAGGCCTAGGCCCAGGGGAAAGGCACCAGCGGGGATGAGCCTGGGGAGGCGCCCGGGCATGTCTGGACCCAGTCCCCGCAGCCTGCCCCTTGGTGGGGCAGTACCCCCGGAGGCCAGGAAGGTCTGGGCAAGGCTGGCCAGGGGCAGGGGCCCTGCTGGGTCCTGCCCCTGGCCTGTGGGGCCTCTGAGCACAACCGGCCCTCTCCCACTGGAAGACTTCCCCGGCTGCCTCCAAAGGCCGGTTTGCCAACACTCCCGCCCGCTGTTCCCGCCAGGCACGCACAATTCTCCCAAGCCCGGGAGAAAAGCGCTTCGGGGTGGTGCTTTCTCCGGGCACTTGCCCCTGAGCCTGGGGGCGAGGCAGTGGGTCCACACTCCCAGACCAACGCAGAACCACATGCACACGTCTGTTCCTGACCCCTGCACCGGCAGAGAGCTCGGGGGAGCCAGAGTCTGTCAGGCAGCTGCTGGGCTGGCCGCCTGTGTGGGAAGGGGCAGAGCCGACCTAGGGGCAAGTTGGGCCTCTTCCTCTGCCTGCTGCCCTGAGGCTGCTGGGCCAAAGAGGTCTTGGGCATCCAGCCCCTTGCTTGTCCCTTCCCTCTGACGAGGCCCTCTGAGCTCCAGCACCTTGCAGTGTGGAGACAGCCCCTGCCAGCAACCTCCTCTCCAAGGAGGCCTCAACCGAGGCCTAGGCCCAGGGGAAAGGCACCAGCGGGGATGAGCCTGGGGAGGCGCCCGGCCATGTCTGGACCCAGTCCCCGCAGCCTGCCCCTTGGTGGGGCAGTACCCCCGGAGGCCAGGAGGGTCTGGGCAAGGCTGCCAGGGGCAGGGACACTGCTGGGTCCTGCCCCTGGCCTGTGGGGCGTCTGAGCACAACCGGCACTCTCCCGCTGGAAGACCTCCCCGGCTGCCTCCAAAGGCCGGTTTGCAAGCACTCCCGCCCGCTGTTCCCGCCAGGCACGCACAATGCTCCCAAGCCCGGGAGAAAAGCGCTTCGGGGTGGTGCTCTCTCCGGGCCCTTGCCCCTGAGCCTGGGGGACAGGCAGGGGGAACACACTCCCAGGCCAAGGCAGAACGAAATGCACACGTCTGTTCCTGCCCCCTACACCGGCAGAGAGTTCGGGGGAGCCAGAGACTGCCAGGCTGCTGCTGGGCTGGCTGCCTGTGTGGGACGGGGTAGAGCCGACCTAGGGGCAAGTTGGGCCTCTTGCTCTCCCTGCTGCCCTGAGGCTGCTGGGTCAAAGAGGTCTTGGGCATCCAGCCCTTTGCTGGTCCTTTCCCTCTGACGAGGCCCTCTGAGCTCCAGCACCTTGCAGTGTGCAGACAGCCCCTGCCGGCAACCTCCTCTCCAAGGAGGCCTCAACCGAGGCCTAGGCCCAGGGGAAAGGCACCAGCGGGGATGAGCCTGGGGAGGCGCCCGGGCATGTCTGGACCCAGGCCCCGCAGCCTGCCCCTTGGTGGGGTAGTACCCCCGGAGGCCAGGAAGGTCTGGGCAAGGCTGCCAGAGGCAGGGACACTGCTGTGTCCTGCCCCTGGCCTGTGGGGCCTCTGAGAACAACTGGCACTCTCCCGCTGGAAGACCTCCCCGGCTGCCTCCAAAGGCTGGTTTGCAAGCACTCAATCCCGCTGTTCACGCCAGCTGCGCACAATGCTCCCAAGCCCGGGAGAAAAGCATTTTGGTGTGGTGCTCACTCCGGGCTTTGGAAGACCTCCCCGGCTGCCTCCAAGGCCGGTTTGCAAGCACTTCTGCCTGCTGTTCCCGCCACCCGCGCACAATGCTCCCAAGCCCGGGAGAAAAGCGTTTCGGGGTGGTGTTCTCTCTGGGCCCAAGAAAGACCTCCCGGGCTGCCCCCAAATGCCGGTTTGCAAGCACTCCCACTCGCTGTTCCCGCCATCCGTGCAAATGCTCCAAGCCCAGGAGAAAAGCCCTTCAGGGTGGTGCTCTCTCCCGGCCCTTGGAAGACCTCCCCGGCTGCCTCCAAAGGCTGGATTTCAAGTACTCCCTCCCGCTGTCCCGCCAGCCGCACACAATGCTCCCAATCACGGGAGAAAAGCGCTTCGGGGTGGTGCTCTCTACGGGCCCTTGGAAGACCTCCCCGTTTGTCTCCAAAGGCCGGTTTGCAAGCACTCATGCCCGCTGTTCCCGCCAGCCGCGCACAATGCTCCCAAGCCTAGGAGAAAAGCGCTTCGGGGTGGTGCTCTCTCCCGGCCCTTGGAAGACCTCCCCGGCTGCCTCCAAAGGCCGGTTTGCAAGCACTCAATCCCGCTGTTCCCGCCAGCCGCGGACAATGCTCCCAAGCCCGGGAGAAAAGCGCTTCGGGGTGGTGCTCTCTCCTGGCCCTTGGAAGACCTCCCCGGCTGCCTCCAAAGGCTGGTTTTCGAGAACTCCCTCCCGCTGACCCGCCAGCCGCACACAATGCTCCCAAGCCCGGGAGAAAAGCATTTTGGGGTGGTCTCTCTCCGGGCCCTTGGAAGACTCCCTGGCTGCCTCTAAAGGCCGGTTTGCAAGCACTCATGTCCTCTGTTCCCGACAGCCGCGAACAATGCTCCCAATTCCGTGAGAAAAGTGCTTCGGGATGGTGCTCTCTCCGGGCCCTTGGAAGACCTCCCAAGCTGCCTCCAAAGGCCGGTTTGCAAGCACTCAATCCCGCTGTTCCCGCCAGCCTCGCACAATGCTCCCAAGACCGGGAGAAAAGCACTTCAGGGTGGTGTTCTCTCCGTGCCAATGAGGACCTCCCTGGCTGCCCCCAAAGGCCGGTTTGCAAGCACTCCCACTCGCTGTTCCCGCCAGCCACGCACAATCCTCCAAAACCCCGGAGAAAAGCGCTTCGGGGTGGTGTTCTCTCCGTGCCCATGGAAGACCTCCCGGGGTGCCCCCAAAGGCCGGTTTGGAAGCACTCCCACTCGCTGTTCCCGCCATCCGCGCACAATGCTCCCAAGCCCGGGAGAAAAGCATTTTGGGGTGGTGCTCACACCGGGCCCTGGAAGACCTCCCCGGCTGCCTCCAAAGGACGGTTTTCAAGCACTCCTGCCTGCTGTTCCCGCCACCCGCGCACAATGCTCCCAAGCCCGGGAGAAAAGCGCTTCGGGGTGGTGCTCTCTACAGGCCCTTGGAAGACCTCCCCGGCTGCCTCCAAAGGCCGGTTTGCAAGGACTCCTTCCTGCTGTTCCCGCCATCCGCGCACAATGCTCCCAAGCCCGGGAGAAAAGCATTTTGGGGTGGTGCTCACACCGGGCCCTGGAAGACCTCCCCGGCTGCCTCCAAAGGACGGTTTTCAAGCACTCCTGCCTGCTGTTCCCGCCACCCGCGCAGAATGCTCCCAAGCCCGGGAGAAAAGCGCGTCGGGGTGGTGCTCTCTACAGGCCCTTGGAAGACCTCCCCGGCTGCCTCCAAAGGCCGGTTTGCAAGGACTCCTTCCTGCTGTTCCCGCCAGCCACGCACAATGCTCCCAAGCCCGGGAGAAAAGCATTTTGGGGTGGTGCTCACTCCGGGCCCTTGGAAGACCTCCTCGGCTGCCTTGAAAGGCCAGTTTGCAAGCAGTCCTGCCTGCTGTTCCCGCCAGCCGCGCACAATGCTCCCAAGCCCGGGAGAAAAGCGCTTCGGGGTGGTGCTCTCTCCGGGCCCTTGGAAGACGTCCCCGGCTGCCTCCAAAGGCCGGTTTGCAAGCACTCATGCCCGTTGTTCCCACCAGCCGCGCACAATGCTCCCAAGCCCGGGAGAAAAGCATTTTGGGGTGGTGCTCACTCCGGGCCCTTGGAAGACCTCCCCGGCTGCCTCCAAAAGCCAGTTTGCAAGCAGTCCTGCCTGCTGTTCCCGCCAGCCGCGCACAATGTTCCCAAGCCCGGGAGAAAAGCGCTTCGGGGTGGTGCTCTCTCCGGGCACTTTCAAGACCTCCCCGGCTGCCTCCAAAGGCCGGTTTGTAAGTACTCATGCCCGCTGCTTCCGCCAGCCACGCACAATGCTCCCAAGCCCGGGAGAAAAGCATTTTGGGGTGGTGCTCTCTCCGGGCCCTTGGAAGACCTCCCGGGTTGCCTCCAAAGGCTGGTTTGCAAGCATTCATGTCCGTTGTTCCCGACAGCCGCGCACAATGCTCCCAAGCCCGAGAGAAAAGCATTTTGGGGTGGTGCTCTCTCCGGGCCCTTGGAAGACCTCCCGGGCTGCCTCCAAAGGCCGGTTTGCAAGCATTCATGTCCGTTGTTCCCGACAGCCGCGCACAATGCTCCCAAGCCCGGGAGAAAAGCGCTTCGGGGTGTTGCCCTCTCCGGGCCCTTGCCCCTGAGCCTGGGGTCCAGGCAGTGGGTCCACACTCCCAGACCAAGGCAGAACCACATGCACTCGTCTGTTCCTGACCCCTGCACCGGCAGAGAGCTCGGTGGAGCCAGAGTCTGTCAGGCAGCTGCTGGGTTGGCTGCCTGTGTGGGAAGGGGCAGAGCCGACCTAGGGGCAAGTTGGGCCTCTTCCTCTCCCTGCTGCCCTGAGGCTGCTGGGCCAAAGACGTCTTGGGCATCCAGCCCCTTGCTGGTCCCTTCCCTCTGACGAGGCCCTCTGAGCTCCAGCACCTTGCAGTGTGGAGACAGCCCCTGCCAGCAACCTCCTCTCCAGGGAGGCCTCAACCGAGGCCTAGGCCCAGGGGAAAGGCACCAGCGGGGATGAGCCAGTGGAGGCGCAAGGGCATGTCTGGACCCATTCCCCGCAGCCTGCCCCTTGGTGGGGCAGTACCCCCGGAGGCCAGGAAGGTCTGTGCAAGGCTGCCAGGGGCAGGGACAGCGCTGGGTCCTGCCCCTGGCCTGTGGGACGTCTGAGCACAACCGGCACTCTCCCGCTGGAAGACCTCCCCGGCTGCCTCGAAAGGCCGGTTTGCAAGCACTCCCGCCCGCTGTTCCCGCCAGGCACGCGCAATGCTCCCAAGCCCGGTAGAAAAGCGCTTCGGGGTGGTGCTCTCTCCGGGCCCTTGCCCCTAAGCCTGCGGGCCAGGCAGGGGGAACACACTCCCAGGCCAAGACAGAACGACATGCACACGTCTGTTCCTGCCCCCTACACCGGCAGAGAGCTCGGGGGAGCCAGAGTCTCTCAGGCAGGTGCTGGGCTGGCCGCCTGTGTGGGAAGGGGCAGAGCCGACCTAGGGGCAAGTTGGGCCTCTTGCTCTCCCTGCTGCCCTGAGGCTGCTGGGCCAAAGACGTCTTGGGCATCCAGCCCTTTGCTGGTCCCTTCCCTCTGACGAGGCCCTCTGAGCTCCAGCACCTTGCAGTGTGGAGACAGCCCCTGCCAGCAATCTCCTCTCCAAGGAGGCCTCAACCGAGGCCTAGGCCCAGGGGAAAGGCACCAGCGGGGATGAGCCTGGGGAGGCGCCCGGGCATGTCTGGACCCAGTCCCCGCAGCCTGCCCCTTGGTGGGGCAGTACCCCTGGAGGCCAGGAAGGTCTGGGCAAGGCTGATCAGGGGCAGGGGACCTGCTGGGTCCTGCCCCTGGCCTGTGGGGCCTCTGAGCACAACCGGCCCTCTCCCACTGGAAGACCACCCCGGCTGCCTCCAAAGGCCGTTTTGCACGCACTCCCGCCCACTGTTCCCACCAAGCGCGCACAATGCTCCCATCCCGGGAGAAAAGCACTTCGGAGTGGTGCTCTCCCCGGGCCCTTGCCCCTGAGCCTGGGGGCAAGGCAGGGGGAACACACTCCCAGGCCAAGGCAGAAACACATGCCCACGTCTGTTCCTGTCCCCTGCACCGGCAGAGAGCTTGGGGGAGCCAGAGTCTGTCAGGCAGGTGCTGGGTTGGCCGCCTGTGTGGGAAGGGGCAGAGCCGACCTAGGGGCAAGTTGGGCCTCTTGCTCTCCCTGCTGCCCTGAGGCTGCTGGGCCAAAGACGTCTTGGGCATCCAGCCCCTCGCTGGTCCCTTCCCTCTGACGAGGCCCTCTGAGTTCCAGCACCTTGCAGTGTGGAGACAGCCCCTGCCAGCAACCTCCTCTCCAAGGAGGCCTCAACCGAGGCCTAGGCCCAGGGGAAAGGCACCAGCGGGGATGAGCCAGGGGAGGCGCCCGAGCATGTCTGGACCCAGTTCCCGCAGCCTGCCCCTTGGTGGGGCAGTACCCCCGGAGGCCAGGAAGGTCTGGGCAAGGCTGGCCAGGGGCAGGGGCCCTGCTGGGTCCTGCCCCTGGCCTGTGGGGCCTCTGAGCACAACCGGCCCTCTCCCACTGAAAGACCTCCCCGGCTGCCTCCAAAGGCCGGTTTGCAAGCGCTACCGCCCACTGGTCCCAGCAGGCGTGCACAATGCTCCTAAGCCCGGGAGAAAAGCGCTTCAGGGTGGTGCTCTCTCTGGGCCCTTGCCCCTGAGCCTGGGGGCAAGGCAGGGTGTCCACACTCCCAGGCCAAGGCAGAACCACATGCACACGTCTGATCTGCCCCCTGCACCGGCAGAGAGCTCGGGGGAGCCAGAGTCTGTCAGGCAGCTGCTGGGCTGGCCGCCTGTGTGGGAAGTGGCAGAGCCGACCTAGGGGCAAGTTGGGCCTCTTGCCCTCCCTGCTGCCCTGAGGCTGCTGGGCCAAAGAGGTCTTGGGCATCCAACCCCTTGCTGGTCCCTTCCCTCTGACGAGGCCCTCTGAGCTCCAGCACCTTGCAGTGTGGAGACAGCCCCTGCCAGCAACCTCCTCTCCAAGGAGGCCTAAACCGAGGCCTAGGCACAGGGGAAAGGCACCAGCGGGGATGAGCCTGGGGAGGCGCCCGGGCATGTATGGACCCAGTCCCCGCAGCCTGCCCCTTGGTGGGGCAGTACCCCCGGAGGCCAGGAAGGTCTGGGCAAGGCTGGCCAGGGGCAGGGGACCTGCTGGGTCCTGCCCCTGGCCTGTGGGGCCTCTGAGCACAACCGGCCCTCTCCCACTGGAAGACTTCCCCGGCTGCCTCCAAAGGCCGGTTTGCCAACACTCCCGCCCGCTGTTCCAACCAAGGGCGCACAATGCTCCCAAGCCCGGGAGAAAATCGCCTCGGGCTGGTGCTCTCTCCGGGCCCTTTCCCCTGAGCCTGGGGGCCAGGCAGGGGGTCCACACTCCCAGGCCAAGGCAGAACGACATGCACACGTCTGTTCCCGCCCCCTACACCGGCAGAGAGTTTGGGGGAGCCAGAGACTGCCAGGCTGCTGCTGGGCTGGCTGCCTGTGTGGGACGGGGTAGAGCCGACCTAGGGGCAAGTTGGGCCTCTTGCTCTCCCTGCTGCCCTGAGGCTGCTGGGTCAAAGAGGTCTTGGGCATCCAGCCCTTTGCTGGTCCTTTCCCTCTGACGAGGCCCTCTGAGCTCCAGCACCTTGCAGTGTGCAGACAGCCCCTGCCGGCAACCTCCTCTCCAAGGAGGCCTCAACCGAGGCCTAGGCCCAGGGGAAAGGCACCAGCGGGTATGAGCCTGGGGAGGCGCCCGGGCATGTCTGGACCCAGGCCCCGCAGCCTGCCCCTTGGTGGGGTAGTACCCCCGGAGGCCAGGAAGGTATGGGCAAGGCTGCCAGAGGCAGGGACACTGCTGGGTCCTGCCCCTGGCCTGTGGGGCCTCTGAGAACAACTGGCACTCTCCCGCTGGAAGACCTCCCCGGCTGCCTCCAAAGGCTGGTTTGCAAGCACTCAATCCCGCTGTTCACGCCAGCTGCGCACAATGCTCCCAAGCTCGGGAGAAAAGCATTTTGGGGTGGTGCTCACTCCGGGCTTTGGAAGACCTCCCCGGCTGCCTCCAAGGCCGGTTTGCAAGCACTTCTGCCTGCTGTTCCCGCCACCCGCGCACAATGCTCCCAAGCCCGGGAGAAAAGCGTTTCGGGGTGGTGTTCTCTCTGGGTCCAAGAAAGACCTCCCGGGCTGCCCGCAAATGCCGGTTTGCAAGCACTCCACTCGCTGTTCCCGCCATCCGTGCAAATGCTCCAAGCCCAGGAGAAAAGCCCTTCAGGGTGGTGCTCTCTCCCGGCCCTTGGAAGACCTCCCCGGCTGCCTCCAAAGGCTGGATTTCAAGTACTCCCTCCCGCTGTCCCGCCAGCCGCACACAATGCTCCCAATCACGGGAGAAAAGCGCTTCGGGGTGGTGCTCTCTACGGGCCCTTGGAAGACCTCCCCGTTTGTCTCCAAAGGCCGGTTTGCAAGCACTCATGCCCGCTGTTCCCGCCAGCCGCGCACAATGCTCCCAAGCCTAGGAGAAAAGCGCTTCGGGGTGGTGCTCTCTCCCGGCCCTTGGAAGACCTCCCCGGCTGCCTCCAAAGGCCGGTTTGCAAGCACTCAATCCCGCTGTTCCCGCCAGCCGCGCACAATGCTCCCAAGCCCGGGAGAAAAGCGCTTCGGGGTGGTGCTCTCTCCCGGCCCTTGGAAGACCTCCCCGGCTGCCTCCAAAGGCTGGTTTTCAAGAACTCCCTCCCGCTGACCCGCCAGCCGCACACAATGCTCCCAAGCCCGGGAGAAAAGCATTTTGGGGTGGTCTCTCTCCGGGCCCTTGGAAGACTCCCCGGCTGCCTCTAAAGGCCGGTTTGCAAGCACTCATGTCCAATGTTCCCGACAGCCGCGAACAATGCTCCCAATTCCGTGAGAAAAGTGCTTCGGGATGGTGCTCTCTCCGGGCCGTTGGAAGACCTCCCAAGCTGCCTCCAAAGGCCGGTTTGCAAGCACTCCCGCCCGCTGTTCCCGCCAGCCTCGCACAATGCTCCCAAGCCCGGGAGAAAAGCACTTCAGGGTGGTGTTCTCTCCGTGCCAATGGAGGACCTCCCTGGCTGCCCCCAAAGGCCGGTTTGCAAGCACTCCCACTCGCTGTTCCCGCCAGCCACTCACAATCCTCCAAAACCCCGGAGAAAAGCGCTTCGGGGTGGTGTTCTCTCCGTGCCCATGGAAGACCTCCCGGGGTGCCCCCAAAGGCCGGTTTGCAAGCACTCCCACTCGCTGTTCCCGCCATCCGCGCACAATGCTCCCAAGCCCGGGAGAAAAGCATTTTGGGGTGGTGCTCACACCGGGCCCTGGAAGACCTCCCCGGCTGCCTCCAAAGGACGGTTTTCAAGCACTCCTGCCTGCTGTTCCCGCCACCCGCGCACAATGCTCCCAAGCCCGGGAGAAAAGCGCTTCGGGGTGGTGCTCTCTACAGGCCCTTGGAAGACCTCCCCGGCTGCCTCCAAAGGCCGGTTTGCAAGGACTCCTTCCTGCTGTTCCCGCCATCCGCGCACAATGCTCCCAAACCCGGGAGAAAAGCATTTTGGGGTGGTGCTCACACCGGGCCCTGGAAGACCTCCCCGGCTGCCTCCAAAGGACGGTTTTCAAGCACTCCTGCCTGCTGTTCCCGCCACCCGCGCAGAATGCTCCCAAGCCCGGGAGAAAAGCGCGTCGGGGTGGTGCTCTCTACAGGCCCTTGGAAGACCTCCCCGGCTGCCTCCAAAGGCCGGTTTGCAAGGACTCCTTCCTGCTGTTCCCGCCAGCCACGCACAATGCTCCCAAGCCCGGGAGAAAAGCATTTTGGGGTGGTGCTCACTCCGGGCCCTTGGAAGACCTCCTCGGCTGCCTTGAAAGGCCAGTTTGCAAGCAGTCCTGCCTGCTGTTCCCGCCAGCCGCGCACAATGCTCCCAAGCCCGGGAGAAAAGCGCTTCGGGGTGGTGCTCTCTCCGGGCCCTTGGAAGACGTCCCCGGCTGCCTCCAAAGGCCGGTTTGCAAGCACTCATGCCCGTTGTTCCCACCAGCCGCGCACAATGCTCCCAAGCCCGGGAGAAAAGCATTTTGGGGTGGTGCTCACTCCGGGCCCTTGGAAGACCTCCCCGGCTGCCTCCAAAAGCCAGTTTGCAAGCAGTCCTGCCTGCTGTTCCCGCCAGCCGCGCACAATGTTCCCAAGCCCGGGAGAAAAGCGCTTCGGGGTGGTGCTCTCTCCGGGCACTTTCAAGACCTCCCCGGCTGCCTCCAAAGGCCGGTTTGTAAGTACTCATGCCCGCTGCTTCCGCCAGCCACGCACAATGCTCCCAAGCCCGGGAGAAAAGCATTTTGGGGTGGTGCTCTCTCCGGGCCCTTGGAAGACCTCCCGGGTTGCCTCCAAAGGCTGGTTTGCAAGCATTCATGTCCGTTGTTCCCGACAGCCGCGCACAATGCTCCCAAGCCCGAGAGAAAAGCATTTTGGGGTGGTGCTCTCTCCGGGCCCTTGGAAGACCTCCCGGGCTGCCTCCAAAGGCCGGTTTGCAAGCATTCATGTCCGTTGTTCCCGACAGCCGCGCACAATGCTCCCAAGCCCGGGAGAAAAGCGCTTCGGGGTGTTGCCCTCTCCGGGCCCTTGCCCCTGAGCCTGGGGTCCAGGCAGTGGGTCCACACTCCCAGACAAAGGCAGAACCACATGCACTCGTCTGTTCCTGACCCCTGCACCGGCAGAGAGCTCGGTGGAGCCAGAGTCTGTCAGGCAGCTGCTGGGTTGGCTGCCTGTGTGGGAAGGGGCAGAGCCGACCTAGGGGCAAGTTGGGCCTCTTCCTCTCCCTGCTGCCCTGAGGCTGCTGGGCCAAAGACGTCTTGGGCATCCAGCCCCTTGCTGGTCCCTTCCCTCTGACGAGGCCCTCTGAGCTCCAGCACCTTGCAGTGTGGAGACAGCCCTTGCCAGCAACCTCCTCTCCAGGGAGGCCTCAACCGAGGCCTAGGCCCAGGGGAAAGGCACCAGCGGGGATGAGCCAGTGGAGGCGCAAGGGCATGTCTGGACCCATTCCCCGCAGCCTGCCCCTTGGTGGGGCAGTACCCCCGGAGGCCAGGAAGGTCTGTGCAAGGCTGCCAGGGGCAGGGACAGCGCTGGGTCCTGCCCCTGGCCTGTGGGACGTCTGAGCACAACCGGCACTCTCCCGCTGGAAGACCTCCCCGGCTGCCTCGAAAGGCCGGTTTGCAAGCACTCCCGCCCGCTGTTCCCGCCAGGCACGCGCAATGCTCCCAAGCCCGGTAGAAAAGCGCTTCGGGGTGGTGCTCTCTCCGGGCCCTTGCCCCTAAGCCTGCGGGCCAGGCAGGGGGAACACACTCCCAGGCCAAGACAGAACGACATGCACACGTCTGTTCCTGCCCCCTACACCGGCAGAGAGCTCGGGGGAGCCAGAGTCTCTCAGGCAGGTGCTGGGCTGGCCGCCTGTGTGGGAAGGGGCAGAGCCGACCTAGGGGCAAGTTGGGCCTCTTGCTCTCCCTGCTGCCCTGAGGCTGCTGGGCCAAAGAGGTCTTGGGCATCCAGCCCCTTGCTGGTCCCTTCCCTCTGATGAGGCCCTCTGAGCTCCAGCACCTTGCAGTGTGGAGACAGCCCCTGCCAGCAACCTCCTCTCCAAGGAGGCCTCAACCGAGACCTAGGACCAGGGGAAAGGCACCAGCGGGGATGAGCCTGGGGAGGCGCCCAGGCATGTCTGGACCCAGTCCCCGCAGCCTGCCCCTTGGTGGGGCAGTACCCCCGGAGGCCAGGAAGGTCTGGGAAAGGCTGGCCAGGGGCAGGGGACCTGCTGGGTCCTGCCCCTGGCCTGTGGGGCCTCTGAGCACAACCGGCCCTCTCCCACTGGAAGACCTCCCCGGCTGCCTCCAAAGGCCGGTTTGCAAGCGCTCCCGGCCACTGTTACCAGCAGGCGGGCACAATGCTCCTAAGCCCGGAAGAAAAGCGCTTCAGGGTGGTGCTCTCTCTGGGCCCTTGCCCCTGAGCCTGGGGGCAAGTAAGGGTGTCCACACTCCCAGGCCAAGGCAGAACCACATGCACACGTCTGACCTGCCCCCTGCACCGGCAGAGAGCTCCGGGGAGCCAGAGTCTGTCACGCAGCTGCTGGGCTGGCCGCCTGTGTGGGAAGTGGCAGAGCCGACCTAGGGGCAAGTTGGGCCTCTTGCTCTCCCTGCTGCCCTGAGGCTGCTGGGCCAAAGAGGTCTTGGGCATCCAGCACCTTGCTGGTCCCTTCCCTCTGACGAGGCCCTCTGAGCTCCAGCACCTTGCAGTGTGGAGACAGCCCCTGCCAGCAACCTCCTCTCCAAGGAGGCCTCAACCGAGGCCTAGGCCCAGGGGAAAGGCACCAGCGGGGATGAGCCTGGGGAGGCGCCCGGGCATGTCTGGACCCAGTCCCCGCAGCCTGCCCCTTGGTGGGGCAGTACCCCCGGAGGCCAGGAAGATCTGGGCAAGGCTGGCCAGGGGCAGGGGCCCTGCTGGGTCCTGCCCCTGGCCTGTGGGGCCTCTGAGCACAACCGGCCCTCTCCCACTGGAAGAACTCTCCGGCTGCCTCCAAAGGCCAGTTTGCCAACACTCCCGCCCGCTGTTCCCGCCAGGCACGCACAATGCTCCCAAGCCCGGGAGAAAAGCACTTCGGTGTGGTGCTCTCCTCGGGCCCTTGCCCCTGAGCCTGGGGGCCAGGCAGTTGGTCCACACTCCCAGACCAAGGCAGAACCACATGCACACGTCTGTTCCTGACCCCTGCACCGGCAGAGAGCTCGGGGGAGCCAGAGTCTGTCAGGCAGCTGCTGGGCTGGCCGCCTGTGTGGGAAGGGGCAGAGCCGACCTAGGGGCAAGTTGGGCCTCTTCCTCTCCCTGCTGCCCTGAGGCTGCTGGGCCAAAGAGGTCTTGGGCATCCAGCCCCTTGCTGGTCCCTTCCCTCTGACGAGGCCCTCTGAGCTCCAGCACCTTGCAGTGTGGAGACAGCCCCTGCCAGCAACCTCCTCTCCAATGAGGCCTCAACCAAGGCCTAGGCCCAGGGGAAAGGCACCAGCGGGGATGAGCCTGGGGAGGCGCCCGGGCATGTCTGGACCCAGTCCGCGCAGCCTGCCCCTTGGTGGGGCAGTACCCCCGGAGGCCAGGAAAGTCTGTGCAAGGCTGCCAGGGGCAGGGACAGCGCTGGGTCCTGCCCCTGGCCTGTGGGACGTCTGAGCACAACCGGCACTCTCCCGCTGGAAGACCTCCCCGTCTGCCTCGAACGGCCGGTTTGCAAGCACTCCCGCCCGCTGTTCCCGCCAGGCATGCACAATGCTCCCAAGCCCGGTAGAAAAGCGCTTCGGGGTGGTGCTCTCTCCGGGCCCTTGCCCCTAAGCCTGGGGGCCAGGCAGGGGGAACACACTCCCAGGCCAAGACAGAACGACATGAACACGTCTGTTCCTGCCCCCTACACCGGCAGAGAGCTCGGGGGTGCCAGAGTCTCTCAGGCAGGTGCTGGGCTGGCCGCCTGTGTGGGAAGGGGCAGAGCCGACCTAGGGGCAAGTTGGGCCTCTTGCTCTCCCTGCTGCCCTGAGGCTGCTGGGCCAAAGACGTCTTGGGCATCCAGCCCTTTGCTGGTCCCTTCCCTCTGACGAGGCACTCTGAGCTCCAGCACCTTGCAGTGTGGAGACAGCACCTGCCAGCAATCTCCTCTCCAAGGAGGCCTCAACCGAGGCCTAGGCCCAGGGGAAAGGCACCAGCGGGGATGAGCCTGGAGAGGCGCCCGGGCATGTCTGGACCCAGTCCCCGCAGCCTGCCCCTTGGTGGGGCAGTACCCCTGGAGGCCAGGAAGGTCTGGGCAAGGCTGACCAGGGGCAGGGGACCTGCTGGGTCCTGCCCCTGGCCTGTGGGGCCTCTGAGCACAACCGGCCCTCTCCCACTGGAAGACCTCCCCGGCTGCCTCCAAAGGCCGTTTTGCACGCACTCCCGCCCACTGTTCCCACCAAGCGCGCACAATGCTCCCATCCCGGGAGAAAAGCGCTTCGGGGTGGTGCTCTCTCCGGGCCCTTGCCCCTGAGACTGGGGGCCAGGCAGGGGGTCCACACTCCCAGGCCAAGGCAGAACCACATGCACACGTCTGTTCCTGACCCCTGCACCGGCAGAGAGCTCGGGGGAGCCAGAGTCTGTCAGGCAGCTGCTGGGCTGGCCACCTTTGTGGGAAGGGGCAGAGCCGACCTAGGGGCAAGTTGGGCCTCTTGCTCTCCCTGCTGCCCTGAGGCTGCTGGGCCAAAGAGGTCTTGGGCATCCAGCCCTTTGCTTGTCCCTTCCCTCTGACGAGGCCCTCTGAGCTCTAGCACCTTGCAGTGTGGAGACAGCCCCTGCCAGCAACCTCCTCTCCAAGGAGGCCTCAACCGAGACCTAGGACCAGGGGAAAGGCACCAGCGGGGATGAGCCTGGGGAGGCGCCCAGGCATGTCTGGACCCAGTCCCCGCAGCCTGCCCCTTGGTGGGGCAGTACCCCCGGAGGCCAGGAAGGTCTGGGAAAGGCTGGCCAGGGGCAGGGGACCTGCTGGGTCCTGCCCCTGGCCTGTGGGGCCTCTGAGCACAACCGGCCCTCTCCCACTGGAAGACCTCCCCGGCTGCCTCCAAAGTCCTGTTTGCCAACACTCCCACCCGCTGTTCACGCCAGACTTGCACAATGCTCCCAAGCCCGGGAGAAAAGCGCTTCGGGGTGGTGCTCTCTCCAGGCCCTTGCCCCTGAGCCTGGGGGCAAGGCATGGGGAACACACTCCCAGGCCAAGGCAGAACCACATGCCCACGTCTGTTCCTGTCCCCTGCACCGGCAGAGAGCTTGGGGGAGCCAGAGTCTGTCAGGCAGCTGCTGGGTTGGCCGCCTGTGTGGGAAGGGGCAGAGCCGCCCTAGGGGCAAGTTGGGCCTCTTGCTCTCCCTGCTGCCCTGAGGCTGCTGGGCCAAAGACGTCTTGGGCATCCAGCCCCTTACTGGTCCCTTCCCTCTGACGAGGCCCTCTGAGCTCCAGCACCTTGCAGTGTGGAGACAGCCCCTGCCAGCAACCTCCTCTCCAAGGAGGCCTCAACCGAGGCCTAGGCCCAGGGGAAAGGCACCAGCGGGGATGAGCCAGGGGAGGCGCCCGAGCATGTCTGGACCCAGTCCCCGCAGCCTGCCCCTTGGTGGGGCAGTACCCCCGGAGGCCAGGAAGGTCTGGGTAAGACTGGCCAGGGGCAGGGGCCCTGCTGGGTCCTGCCCCTGGCCTGTGGGGCCTCTGAGCACAACCGGCCCTCTCCCACTGGAAGACCTCCCCGGCTGCCTCCAAAGGCCGGTTTGCAAGCGCTCCCGGCCACTGTTACCAGCAGGCGGGCACAATGCTCCTAAGCCCGGAAGAAAAGCGCTTCAGGGTGGTGCTCTCTCTGGGCCCTTGCCCCTGAGCCTGGGGGCAAGGCAGGGTGTCCACACTCCCAGGCCAAGGCAGAACCACATGCACACGTCTGACCTGCCCCCTGCACCGGCAGAGAGCTCGGGGGAGCCAGAGTCTGTCAGGCAGCTGCTGGGCTGGCCGCCTGTGTGGGAAATGGCAGAGCCGACCTAGGGGCAAGTTGGGCCTCTTGCTCTCCCTGCTGCCCTGAGGCTGCTGGGCCAAAGAGGTCTTGGGCATCCAGCCCCTTGCTGGTCCCTTCCCTCTGACGAAGCCCTCTGAGCTCCAGCACCTTGCAGTGTGGAGACAGCCCCTGCAAGCAACCTCCTCTCCAAGGAGGCCTCAACCGAGGCCTAGGCCCAGGGGAAAGGCACCAGCGGGGATGAGCCTGGGGAGGCGCCCGGGCATGTCTGGACCCAGTCCCCGCAGCCTGCCCCTTGGTGGGGCAGTACCCCCGGAGGCCAGGAAGGTCTGGGCAAGGCTGGCCAGGGGCAGGGGCCCTGCTGGGTCCTGCCCCTGGCCTGTGGGGCCTCTGAGCACAACCGGCCCTCTCCCACTGGAAGAACTCCCCGGCTGCCTCCAAAGGCCAGTTTGCCAACACTCCCGCCCACTGTTCCCGCCAGGCACGCACAATGCTCCCAAGCCCGGGAGAAAAGCACTTCGCGGTGGTGCTCTCCTCGGGCCCTTGCCCCTGAGCCTGGGGGCCAGGCAGTTGGTCCACACTCCCAGACCAAGGCAGAACCACATGCACACGTCTGTTCCTGACCCCTGCACCGGCAGAGAGCTCGGGGGAGCCAGAGTCTGTCAGGCAGCTGCTGGGCTGGCCGCCTGTGTGGGAAGGGGCAGAGCCGACCTAGGGGCAAGTTGGGCCTCTTCCTCTCCCTGCTGCCCTGAGGCTGCTGGGCCAAAGAGGTCTTGGGCATCCAGCCCCTTGCTGGTCCCTTCCCTCTGACGAGGCCCTCTGAGCTCCAGCACCTTGCAGTGTGGAGACAGCCCCTGCCAGCAACATCCTCTCCAAGGAGGCCTCAACCGAGGCCTAGGCCCAGGGGAAAGGCACCAGCGGGGATGAGCCTGGGGAGGCGCCCGGGCATGTCTGGACCCAGTCCCCGCAGCCTGCCCCTTGGTGGGGTAGTACCCCCGGAGGCCAGGAAGATCTGGGCAAGGCTGGCCAGGGGCAGGGGCCCTGCTGGGTCCTCCCCATGGCCTGTGGGGCCTCTGAGCACAACCGGCCCTCTCCCACTGGAAGACCTCCCCGGCTGCCTCCAAAGGCCAGTTTGCCAACACTCCTGCCCGCTCTTCCCGCCAGGCACGCACAATGCTCCCAAGCCCGGGAGAAAAGCGCTTCGGGGTGGTGCTCTCTCCGGGCCCTTGCCCCTGAGCCTGTGGGCAAGGCAGGGGGAACACACTCCCAGACCAAGGCAGAAACACATGCACACGTCTGTTCCTGTCCCCTGCACCGGCAGAGAGCTCGGGGGAGCCAGACTCTCTCAGGCAGGTGCTGGGCTGGCCGCCTGTGTGGGAAGGGGCAGAGCCGACCTAGGGGCAAGTTGGGCCTCTTGCTCTCCCTGCTGCCCTGAGGCTGCTGGGCCAAAGAGGTCTTGGGCATCCAGCCCCTTGCTGGTCCCTTCCCTCTGACGAGGCCCTCTGAGCTCCAGCACCTTGCAGTGTGGAGACAGCCCCTGCCAGCAACCTCCTCTCCAATGAGGCCTCAACCGAGGCCTAGGCCCAGGGGAAAGGCACCAGCGGGGATGAGCCTGGGGAGGCGCCCGGGCATGTCTGGACCCAGTCCGCGCAGCCTTCCCCTTGGTGGGGCAGTACCCCCGGAGGCCAGGAAGGTCTGTGCAAGGCTGCCAGGGGTAGGGACAGCGCTGGGTCCTGCCCCTGGCCTGTGGGACGTCTGAGCACAACCGGCACTCTCCCGCTGGAAGACCTCCCCGTCTGCCTCGAAAGGCCGGTTTGCAAGCACTCCCGCCCGCTGTTCCCGCCAGGCACGCACAATGCTCCCAACCCGGTAGAAAAGCGCTTCGGGGTGGTGCTCTCTCCGGGCCCTTGCCCCTAAGCCTGCGGGCCAGGCAGGGGGAACACACTCCCAGGCCAAGACAGAACGACATGAACACGTCTGTTCCTGCCCCCTACACCGGCAGAGAGCTCGGGGGAGCCAGAGTCTCTCAGGCAGGTGCTGGGCTGGCCGCCTGTGTGGGAAGGGGCAGAGCCGACCTAGGGGCAAGTTGGGCCTCTTGCTCTCCCTGCTGCCCTGAGGCTGCTGGGTCAAAGAGGTCTTGGGCATCCAGCCCTTTGCTGGTCCCTTCCCTCTGCCGAGGCACTCTGAGCTCCAGCACCTTGCAGTGTGGAGACAGCACCTGCCAGCAATCTCCTCTCCAAGGAGGCCTCAACCGAGGCCTAGGCCCAGGGGAAAGGCACCAGCGGGGATGAGCCTGGAGAGGCGCCCGGGCATGTCTGGACCCAGTCCCCGCAGGCTGCCCCTTGGTGGGGCAGTACCCCTGGAGGCCAGGAAGGTCTGGGCAAGGCTGACCAGGGGCAGGGGACCTGCTGGGTCCTGCCCCTGGCCTGTGGGGGCTCTGAGCACAACCGGCCCTCTCCCACTGGAAGACCTCCCCGGCTGCCTCCAAAGGCCGTTTTGCACGCACTCCCGCCCACTGTTCCCACCAAGCGCGCACAATGCTCCCATCCCGGGAGAAAAGCGCTTCGGGGTGGTGCTCTCTCCGGGCCCTTGCCCCTGAGACTGGGGGCCAGGCAGGGGGTCCACACTCCCAGGCCAAGGCAGAACCACATGCACACGTCTGTTCCTGCCCCCTCCACCGGCAGAGAGCTCGGGGGAGCCAGAGTCTGTCAGGCAGCTGCTGGGCTGGCCACCTTTGTGGGAAGGGGCAGAGCCGACCTAGGGGCAAGTTGGGCCTCTTGCTCTCCCTGCTGCCCTGAGGCTGCTGGGCCAAAGAGGTCTTGGGCATCCAGCCCTTTGCTTGTCCCATCCCTCTGACGAGGCCCTCTGAGCTCCAACACCTTGCAGTGTGGAGACAGCCCCTGCCAGCAACCTCCTCTCCAAGGAGGCCTCAACCGAGACCTAGGCCCAGGGGAAAGGCACCAGCGGGGATGAGCCTGGGGAGGCGCCCAGGCATGTCTGGACCCAGTCCCCGCAGCCTGCCCCTTGGTGGGGCAGTACCCCCGGAGGCCAGGAAGGTCTGGGAAAGGCTGGCCAGGGGCAGGGGACCTGCTGGGTCCTGCCCCTGGCCTGTGGGGCCTCTGAGCACAACCGGCCCTCTCCCACTGGAAGAACTCCCCGGCTGCCTCCAAAGTCCTGTTTGCCAACACTCCCACCCGCTGTTCACGCCAGACTTGCACAATGCTCCCAAGCCCGGGAGAAAAGCGCTTCGGGGTGGTGCTCTCTCCGGGCCCTTGCCCCTGAGCCTGGGGGCAAGGCATGGGGAACACACTCCCAGGCCAAGGCAGAACCACATGCCCACGTCTGTTCCTGTCCCCTGCACCGGCAGAGAGCTTGGGGGAGCCAGAGTCTGTCAGGCAGCTGCTGGGTTGGCCGCCTGTGTGGGAAGGGGCAGAGCCGCCCTAGGGGCAAGTTGGGCCTCTTGCTCTCCCTGCTGCCCTGAGGCTGCTGGGCCAAAGACGTCTTGGGCATCCAGCCCCTTACTGGTCCCTTCCCTCTGACGAGGCCCTCTGAGCTCCAGCACCTTGCAGTGTGGAGACAGCCCCTGCCAGCAACCTCCTCTCCAAGGAGGCCTCAACCGAGGCCTAGGCCCAGGGGAAAGGCACCAGCGGGGATGAGCCAGGGGAGGCGCCCGAGCATGTCTGGACCCAGTCCCCGCAGCCTGCCCCTTGGTGGGGCAGTACCCCCGGAGGCCAGGAAGGTCTGGGTAAGACTGGCCAGGGGCAGGGGCCCTGCTGGGTCCTGCCCCTGGCCTGTGGGGCCTCTGAGCACAACCGGCCCTCTCCCACTGGAAGACCTCCCCGGCTGCCTCCAAAGGCCGGTTTGCAAGCGCTCCCGGCCACTGTTACCAGCAGGCGGGCACAATGCTCCTAAGCCCGGAAGAAAAGCGCTTCAGGGTGGTGCTCTCTCTGGGCCCTTGCCCCTGAGCCTGGGGGCAAGGCAGGGTGTCCACACTCCCAGGCCAAGGCAGAACCACATGCACACGTCTGACCTGCCCCCTGCACCGGCAGAGAGCTCGGGGGAGCCAGAGTCTGTCAGGCAGCTGCTGGGCTGGCCGCCTGTGTGGGAAGTGGCAGAGCCGACCTAGGGGCAAGTTGGGCCTCTTGCTCTCCCTGCTGCCCTGAGGCTGCTGGGCCAAAGAGGTCTTGGGCATCCAGCCCCTTGCTGGTCCCTTCCCTCTGACGAGGCCCTCTGAGCTCCAGCACCTTGCAGTGTGGAGACAGCCCCTGCCAGCAACCTCCTCTCCAAGGAGGCCTCAACCGAGGCCTAGGCCCAGGGGAAAGGCACCAGCGGGGATGAGCCTGGGGAGGCGCCCGGGCATGTCTGGACCCAGTCCCCGCAGCCTGCCCCTTGGTGGGGCAGTACCCCCGGAGGCCAGGAAGGTCTGGGCAAGGCTGGCCAGGGGCAGGGGCCCTGCTGGGTCCTGCCCCTGGCCTGTGGGGCCTCTGAGCACAACCGGCCCTCTCCCACTGGAAGAACTCCCCGGCTGCCTCCAAAGGCCAGTTTGCCAACACTCCCGCCCACTGTTCCCGCCAGGCACGCACAATGCTCCCAAGCCCGGGAGAAAAGCGCTTCGGGGTGGTGCTCTCTCCGGGCCCTTGCCCCTGAGCCTGTGGGCAAGGCAGGGGGAACACACTCCCAGACCAAGGCAGAAACACATGCACACGTCTGTTCCTGTCCCCTGCACCGGCAGAGAGCTCGGGGGAGCCAGACTCTCTCAGGCAGGTGCTGGGCTGGCCGCCTTTGTGGGAAGGGGCAGAGCCGACCTAGGGGCAAGTTGGGCCTCTTGCTCTCCCTGCTGCCCTGAGGCTGCTGGGCCAAAGAGGTCTTGGGCATCCAGCCCCTTGCTGGTCCCTTCCCTCTGACGAGGCCCTCTGAGCTCCAGCACCTTGCAGTGTGGAGACAGCCCCTGCCAGCAACCTCCTCTCCAATGAGGCCTCAACCGAGGCCTAGGCCCAGGGGAAAGGCACCAGCGGGGATGAGCCTGGGGAGGCGCCCGGGCATGTCTGGACCCAGTCCGCGCAGCCTGCCCCTTGGTGGGGCAGTACCCCCGGAGGCCAGGAAGGTCTGTGCAAGGCTGCCAGGGGTAGGGACAGCGCTGGGTCCTGCCCCTGGCCTGTGGGACGTCTGAGCACAACCGGCACTCTCCCGCTGGAAGACCTCCCCGTCTGCCTCGAAAGGCCGGTTTGCAAGCACTCCCGCCCGCTGTTCCCGCCAGGCACGCACAATGCTCCCAACCCGGTAGAAAAGCGCTTCGGGGTGGTGCTCTCTCCGGGCCCTTGCCCCTAAGCCTGCGGGCCAGGCAGGGGGAACACACTCCCAGGCCAAGACAGAACGACATGAACACGTCTGTTCCTGCCCCCTACACCGGCAGAGAGCTCGGGGGAGCCAGAGTCTCTCAGGCAGGTGCTGGGCTGGCCGCCTGTGTGGGAAGGGGCAGAGCCGACCTAGGGGCAAGTTGGGCCTCTTGCTCTCCCTGCTGCCCTGAGGCTGCTGGGCCAAAGACGTCTTGGGCATCCAGCCCTTTGCTGGTCCCTTCCCTCTGCCGAGGCACTCTGAGCTCCAGCACCTTGCAGTGTGGAGACAGCACCTGTCAGCAATCTCCTCTCCAAGGAGGCCTCAACCGAGGCCTAGGCCCAGGGGAAAGGCACCAGCGGGGATGAGCCTGGAGAGGCGCCCGGGCATGTCTGGACCCAGTCCCCGCAGGCTGCCCCTTGGTGGGGCAGTACCCCTGGAGGCCAGGAAGGTCTGGGCAAGGCTGACCAGGGGCAGGGGACCTGCTGGGTCCTGCCCCTGGCCTGTGGGGGCTCTGAGCACAACCGGCCCTCTCCCACTGGAAGACCTCCCCGGCTGCCTCCAAAGGCCGTTTTGCACGCACTCCCGCCCACTGTTCCCACCAAGCGCGCACAATGCTCCCATCCCGGGAGAAAAGCGCTTCGGGGTGGTGCTCTCTCCGGGCCCTTGCCCCTGAGACTGGGGGCCAGGCAGGGGGTCCACACTCCCAGGCCAAGGCATAACCACATGCACACGTCTGTTCCTGCCCCCTCCACCGGCAGAGAGCTCGGGGGAGCCAGAGTCTGTCAGGCAGCTGCTGGGCTGGCCACCTTTGTGGGAAGGGGCAGAGCCGACCTAGGGGCAAGTTGGGCCTCTTGCTCTCCCTGCTGCCCTGAGGCTGCTGGGCCAAAGAGGTCTTGGGCATCCAGCCCTTTGCTTGTCCCATCCCTCTGACGAGGCCCTCTGAGCTCCAACACCTTGCAGTGTGGAGACAGCCCCTGCCAGCAACCTCCTCTCCAAGGAGGCCTCAACCGAGACCTAGGCCCAGGGGAAAGGCACCAGCGGGGATGAGCCTGGGGAGGCGCCCAGGCATGTCTGGACCCAGTCCCCGCAGCCTGCCCCTTGGTGGGGCAGTACCCCCGGAGGCCAGGAAGGTCTGGGAAAGGCTGGCCAGGGGCAGGGGACCTGCTGGGTCCTGCCCCTGGCCTGTGGGGCCTCTGAGCACAACCGGCCCTCTCCCACTGGAAGAACTCCCCGGCTGCCTCCAAAGTCCTGTTTGCCAACACTCCCACCCGCTGTTCACGCCAGACTTGCACAATGCTCCCAAGCCCGGGAGAAAAGCGCTTCGGGGTGGTGCTCTCTCCGGGCCCTTGCCCCTGAGCCTGGGGGCAAGGCATGGGGAACACACTCCCAGGCCAAGGCAGAACCACATGCCCACGTCTGTTCCTGTCCCCTGCACCGGCAGAGAGCTTGGGGGAGCCAGAGTCTGTCAGGCAGCTGCTGGGTTGGCCGCCTGTGTGGGAAGGGGCAGAGCCGCCCTAGGGGCAAGTTGGGCCTCTTGCTCTCCCTGCTGCCCTGAGGCTGCTGGGCCAAAGACGTCTTGGGCATCCAGCCCCTTACTGGTCCCTTCCCTCTGACGAGGCCCTCTGAGCTCCAGCACCTTGCAGTGTGGAGACAGCCCCTGCCAGCAACCTCCTCTCCAAGGAGGCCTCAACCGAGGCCTAGGCCCAGGGGAAAGGCACCAGCGGGGATGAGCCAGGGGAGGCGCCCGAGCATGTCTGGACCCAGTCCGCGCAGCCTGCCCCTTGGTGGGGCAGTACCCCCGGAGGCCAGGAAGGTCTGGGTAAGACTGGCCAGGGGCAGGGGCCCTGCTGGGTCCTGCCCCTGGCCTGTGGGGCCTCTGAGCACAACCGGCCCTCTCCCACTGGAAGACCTCCCCGGCTGCCTCCAAAGGCCGGTTTGCAAGCGCTCCCGGCCACTGTTACCAGCAGGCGGGCACAATGCTCCTAAGCCCGGAAGAAAAGCGCTTCAGGGTGGTGCTCTCTCTGGGCCCTTGCCCCTGAGCCTGGGGGCAAGGCAGGGTGTCCACACTCCCAGGCCAAGGCAGAACCACATGCACACGTCTGACCTGCCCCCTGCACCGGCAGAGAGCTCGGGGGAGCCAGAGTCTGTCAGGCAGCTGCTGGGCTGGCCGCCTGTGTGGGAAGTGGCAGAGCCGACCTAGGGGCAAGTTGGGCCTCTTGCTCTCCCTGCTGCCCTGAGGCTGCTGGGCCAAAGAGGTCTTGGGCATCCAGCCCCTTGCTGGTCCCTTCCCTCTGACGAGGCCCTCTGAGCTCCAGCACCTTGCAGTGTGGAGACAGCCCCTGCCAGCAACCTCCTCTCCAAGGAGGCCTCAACCGAGGCCTAGGCCCAGGGGAAAGGCACCAGCGGGGATGAGCCTGGGGAGGCGCCCGGGCATGTCTGGACCCAGTCCCCGCAGCCTGCCCCTTGGTGGGGCAGTACCCCCGGAGGCCAGGAAGGTCTGGGCAAGGCTGGCCAGGGGCAGGGGCCCTGCTGGGTCCTGCCCCTGGCCTGTGGGGCCTCTGAGCACAACCGGCCCTCTCCCACTGGAAGAACTCCCCGGCTGCCTCCAAAGGCCAGTTTGCCAACACTCCCGCCCACTGTTCCCGCCAGGCACGCACAATGCTCCCAAGCCCGGGAGAAAAGCGCTTCGGGGTGGTGCTCTCTCCGGGCCCTTGCCCCTGAGCCTGTGGGCAAGGCAGGGGGAACACACTCCCAGACCAAGGCAGAAACACATGCACACGTCTGTTCCTGTCCCCTGCACCGGCAGAGAGCTCGGGGGAGCCAGACTCTCTCAGGCAGGTGCTGGGCTGGCCGCCTTTGTGGGAAGGGGCAGAGCCGACCTAGGGGCAAGTTGGGCCTCTTGCTCTCCCTGCTGCCCTGAGGCTGCTGGGCCAAAGAGGTCTTGGGCATCCAGCCCCTTGCTGGTCCCTTCCCTCTGACGAGGCCCTCTGAGCTCCAGCACCTTGCAGTGTGGAGACAGCCCCTGCCAGCAACCTCCTCTCCAATGAGGCCTCAACCGAGGCCTAGGCCCAGGGGAAAGGCACCAGCGGGGATGAGCCTGGGGAGGCGCCCGGGCATGTCTGGACCCAGTCCGCGCAGCCTGCCCCTTGGTGGGGCAGTACCCCCGGAGGCCAGGAAGGTCTGTGCAAGGCTGCCAGGGGTAGGGACAGCGCTGGGTCCTGCCCCTGGCCTGTGGGACGTCTGAGCACAACCGGCACTCTCCCGCTGGAAGACCTCCCCGTCTGCCTCGAAAGGCCGGTTTGCAAGCACTCCCGCCCGCTGTTCCCGCCAGGCACGCACAATGCTCCCAACCCGGTAGAAAAGCGCTTCGGGGTGGTGCTCTCTCCGGGCCCTTGCCCCTAAGCCTGCGGGCCAGGCAGGGGGAACACACTCCCAGGCCAAGACAGAACGACATGAACACGTCTGTTCCTGCCCCCTACACCGGCAGAGAGCTCGGGGGAGCCAGAGTCTCTCAGGCAGGTGCTGGGCTGGCCGCCTGTGTGGGAAGGGGCAGAGCCGACCTAGGGGCAAGTTGGGCCTCTTGCTCTCCCTGCTGCCCTGAGGCTGCTGGGCCAAAGACGTCTTGGGCATCCAGCCCTTTGCTGGTCCCTTCCCTCTGCCGAGGCACTCTGAGCTCCAGCACCTTGCAGTGTGGAGACAGCACCTGCCAGCAATCTCCTCTCCAAGGAGGCCTCAACCGAGGCCTAGGCCCAGGGGAAAGGCACCAGCGGGGATGAGCCTGGAGAGGCGCCCGGGCATGTCTGGACCCAGTCCCCGCAGGCTGCCCCTTGGTGGGGCAGTACCCCTGGAGGCCAGGAAGGTCTGGGCAAGGCTGACCAGGGGCAGGGGACCTGCTGGGTCCTGCCCCTGGCCTGTGGGGGCTCTGAGCACAACCGGCCCTCTCCCACTGGAAGACCTCCCCGGCTGCCTCCAAAGGCCGTTTTGCACGCACTCCCGCCCACTGTTCCCACCAAGCGCGCACAATGCTCCCATCCCGGGAGAAAAGCGCTTCGGGGTGGTGGTCTCTCCGGGCCCTTGCCCCTGAGCCTGGGGGCCAGGCAGGGGATCCACAGTCCCAGGCCAAGGCACAACAACATGCACACGTCTGTTCCTGCCCCCTCCACCGGCAGAGAGCTCAGGGGAGCCAGAGTCTGTCAGGCAGCTGCTGGGCTGGCCGCCTGTGTGGGAAGGGGCAGAGCCGACCTAGGGGCAAGTTGGGCCTCTTGCTCTCCCTGCTGCCCTGAGGCTGCTGGGCCAAAGAGGTCTTGGGCATCCAGCCCCTTGCTGGTCCCTTCCCTCTGACGAGGCCCTCTGAGCTCCAGCACCTTGCAGTGTGGAGACAGCCCCTGCCAGCAACCTCCTCTCCAAGGAGGCCTCAACCGAGGCCTAGGCACAGGGGAAAAGCACCAGCGGGGATGAGCCAGTGGAGGCGCACGGGCATATCAGGACCCAGTCCCCGCAGGCTGCCCCTTGGTGGGGCAGTACCCCCGGAGGCCAGGAAGGTCTGGGCAAGGCTGGCCAGGGGCAGGGTCCCTGCTGGGTCCTGCCCCTGGCCTGTGGGGCCTCTGAGCACAACCGGCCCTCTCCCACTGGAAGACCTCCCCGGCTGCCTCCAAAGGCGGGTTTGCCAACACTCCCGCCCGCTGTTCCCGCCAGGCACGCACAACGATCCCAAGGCCAGGAGAAAAGCGCTTCGGGGTGTTGCTCTCTCCGGGCCCTTGCCCCTGAGCCTGGGGTCCAGGCAGTGGGTCCACACTCCCAGACCAAGGCAGAACCACATGCACACGTCTGTTCCTGACCCCTGCACCGGCAGAGACCTCGGGGGAGCCAGAGTCTGTCAGGCAGCTGCTGGGTTGGCTGCCTGTGTGGGAAGGGGCAGAGCCGACCTAGGGGTAAGTTGGGCCTCTTGCTCTCCCTGCTGCCCTGAGGCTGCTGGGCCAAAGAGGTCTTGGGCATCCAGCCCCTTGCTGGTCCCTTCCCGCTGACGAGGCCCTCTGAGCTCCAGCACCTTGCAGTGTGGAGACAGCCCCTGCCAGCAACCTCCTCTCCAAGGAGGCATCAACCGAGGCCTATGCCCAGGGGAAAGGCACCAGCGGGGATGAGCCTGGGGAGGCGCCCAGGCATGTCTGGACCCAGTCCCCGCAGCCTGCCCCTTGGTGGGGCAGTACCCCCGGAGGCCAGGAAGGTCTGGGCAAGGCTGGCCAGGGGCAGGGGCCCTGCTGGGTCCTGCCCCTGGCCTGTGGGGCCTCTGAGCACAACCGGCCCTCTCCCACTCGAAGAACTCCCCGGCTGCCTCCAAAGGCCAGTTTGCCAACACTCCCGCCCGCTGTTCCCGCCAGGCACGCACAATGCTCCCAAGCCCGGGAGAAAAGCGCTTCGGGGTGGTGGTCTCTCCGGGCCCTTGCCCCTGAGCCTGGGGGCCAGGCAGGGGATCCACAGTCCCAGGCCAAGGCACAACAACATGCACACGTCTGTTCCTGCCCCCTCCACCGGCAGAGAGCTGGGGGGAGCCAGAGTCTGTCAGGCAGCTGCTGGGCTGGCCGCCTGTGTGGGAAGGGGCAGAGCCGACCTAGGGGCAAGTTGGGCCTCTTGCTCTCCCTGCTGCCCTGAGGCTGCTGGTCCAAAGACGTCTTGGGCATCCAGCCCCTTGCTGGTCCCTTCCCTCTGACGAGGCCCTCTGAGCTCCAGCACCTTGCAGTGTGGAGACAGCCCCTGCCAGCAACCTCCTCTCCAATGAGGCCTCAACCGAGGCCTAGGCCCAGGGGAAAGGCACCAGCGGGGATGAGCCTGGGGAGGCGCCCGGGCATGTCTGGACCCAGTCCGCGCAGCCTGCCCCTTGGTGGGGCAGTACCCCCGGAGGCCAGGAAGGTCTGTGCAAGGCTGCCAGGGGTAGGGACAGCGCTGGGTCCTGCCCCTGGCCTGTGGGACGTCTGAGCACAACCGGCACTCTCCCGCTGGAAGACCTCCCCGTCTGCCTCGAAAGGCCGGTTTGCAAGCACTCCCGCCCGCTGTTCCCGCCAGGCACGCACAATGCTCCCAACCCGGTAGAAAAGCGCTTCGGGGTGGTGCTCTCTCCGGGCCCTTGCCCCTAAGCCTGCGGGCCAGGCAGGGGGAACACACTCCCAGGCCAAGACAGAACGACATGAACACGTCTGTTCCTGCCCCCTACACCGGCAGAGAGCTCGGGGGAGCCAGAGTCTCTCAGGCAGGTGCTGGGCTGGCCGCCTGTGTGGGAAGGGGCAGAGCCGACCTAGGGGCAAGTTGGGCCTCTTGCTCTCCCTGCTGCCCTGAGGCTGCTGGGCCAAAGACGTCTTGGGCATCCAGCCCTTTGCTGGTCCCTTCCCTCTGCCGAGGCACTCTGAGCTCCAGCACCTTGCAGTGTGGAGACAGCACCTGCCAGCAATCTCCTCTCCAAGGAGGCCTCAACCGAGGCCTAGGCCCAGGGGAAAGGCACCAGCGGGGATGAGCCTGGAGAGGCGCCCGGGCATGTCTGGACCCAGTCCCCGCAGCCTGCCCCTTGGTGGGGCAGTACCCCTGGAGGCCAGGAAGGTCTGGGCAAGGCTGACCAGGGGCAGGGGACCTGCTGGGTCCTGCCCCTGGCCTGTGGGGGCTCTGAGCACAACCGGCCCTCTCCCACTGGAAGACCTCCCCGGCTGCCTCCAAAGGCCGTTTTGCACGCACTCCCGCCCACTGTTCCCACCAAGCGCGCACAATGCTCCCATCCCGGGAGAAAAGCGCTTCGGGGTGGTGCTCTCTCCGGGCCCTTGCCCCTGAGACTGGGGGCCAGGCAGGGGGTCCACACTCCCAGGCCAAGGCAGAACCACATGCACACGTCTGTTCCTGCCCCCTCCACCGGCAGAGAGCTCGGGGGAGCCAGAGTCTGTCAGGCAGCTGCTGGGCTGGCCACCTTTGTGGGAAGGGGCAGAGCCGACCTAGGGGCAAGTTGGGCCTCTTGCTCTCCCTGCTGCCCTGAGGCTGCTGGGCCAAAGAGGTCTTGGGCATCCAGCCCTTTGCTTGTCCCATCCCTCTGACGAGGCCCTCTGAGCTCCAACACCTTGCAGTGTGGAGACAGCCCCTGCCAGCAACCTCCTCTCCAAGGAGGCCTCAACCGAGACCTAGGCCCAGGGGAAAGGCACCAGCGGGGATGAGCCTGGGGAGGCGCCCAGGCATGTCTGGACCCAGTCCCCGCAGCCTGCCCCTTGGTGGGGCAGTACCCCCGGAGGCCAGGAAGGTCTGGGAAAGGCTGGCCAGGGGCAGGGGACCTGCTGGGTCCTGCCCCTGGCCTGTGGGGCCTCTGAGCACAACCGGCCCTCTCCCACTGGAAGAACTCCCCGGCTGCCTCCAAAGTCCTGTTTGCCAACACTCCCACCCGCTGTTCACGCCAGACTTGCACAATGCTCCCAAGCCCGGGAGAAAAGCGCTTCGGGGTGGTGCTCTCTCCGGGCCCTTGCCCCTGAGCCTGGGGGCAAGGCATGGGGAACACACTCCCAGGCCAAGGCAGAACCACATGCCCACGTCTGTTCCTGTCCCCTGCACCGGCAGAGAGCTTGGGGGAGCCAGAGTCTGTCAGGCAGCTGCTGGGTTGGCCGCCTGTGTGGGAAGGGGCAGAGCCGCCCTAGGGGCAAGTTGGGCCTCTTGCTCTCCCTGCTGCCCTGAGGCTGCTGGGCCAAAGACGTCTTGGGCATCCAGCCCCTTACTGGTCCCTTCCCTCTGACGAGGCCCTCTGAGCTCCAGCACCTTGCAGTGTGGAGACAGCCCCTGCCAGCAACCTCCTCTCCAAGGAGGCCTCAACCGAGGCCTAGGCCCAGGGGAAAGGCACCAGCGGGGATGAGCCAGGGGAGGCGCCCGAGCATGTCTGGACCCAGTCCCCGCAGCCTGCCCCTTGGTGGGGCAGTACCCCCGGAGGCCAGGAAGGTCTGGGTAAGACTGGCCAGGGGCAGGGGCCCTGCTGGGTCCTGCCCCTGGCCTGTGGGGCCTCTGAGCACAACCGGCCCTCTCCCACTGGAAGACCTCCCCGGCTGCCTCCAAAGGCCGGTTTGCAAGCGCTCCCGGCCACTGTTACCAGCAGGCGGGCACAATGCTCCTAAGCCCGGAAGAAAAGCGCTTCAGGGTGGTGCTCTCTCTGGGCCCTTGCCCCTGAGCCTGGGGGCAAGGCAGGGTGTCCACACTCCCAGGCCAAGGCAGAACCACATGCACACGTCTGACCTGCCCCCTGCACCGGCAGAGAGCTTGGGGGAGCCAGAGTCTGTCAGGCAGCTGCTGGGCTGGCCGCCTGTGTGGGAAGTGGCAGAGCCGACCTAGGGGCAAGTTGGGCCTCTTGCTCTCCCTGCTGCCCTGAGGCTGCTGGGCCAAAGAGGTCTTGGGCATCCAGCCCCTTGCTGGTCCCTTCCCTCTGACGAGGCCCTCTGAGCTCCAGCACCTTGCAGTGTGGAGACAGCCCCTGCCAGCAACCTCCTCTCCAAGGAGGCCTCAACCGAGGCCTAGGCCCAGGGGAAAGGCACCAGCGGGGATGAGCCTGGGGAGGCGCCCGGGCATGTCTGGACCCAGTCCCCGCAGCCTGCCCCTTGGTGGGGCAGTACCCCCGGAGGCCAGGAAGGTCTGGGCAAGGCTGGCCAGGGGCAGGGGCCCTGCTGGGTCCTGCCCCTGGCCTGTGGGGCCTCTGAGCACAACCGGCCCTCTCCCACTGGAAGAAATCCCCGGCTGCCTCCAAAGGCCAGTTTGCCAACACTCCCGCCCACTGTTCCCGCCAGGCACGCACAATGCTCCCAAGCCCGGGAGAAAAGCGCTTCGGGGTGGTGCTCTCTCCGGGCCCTTGCCCCTGAGCCTGTGGGCAAGGCAGGGGGAACACACTCCCAGACCAAGGCAGAAACACATGCACACGTCTGTTCCTGTCCCCTGAACCGGCAGAGAGCTCGGGGGAGCCAGACTCTCTCAGGCAGGTGCTGGGCTGGCCGCCTGTGTGGGAAGGGGCAGAGCCGACCTAGGGGCAAGTTGGGCCTCTTGCTCTCCCTGCTGCCCTGAGGCTGCAGGGCCAAAGACGTCTTGGGCATCCAGCCCCTTACTGGTCCCTTCCCTCTGACGAGGCCCTCTGAGCTCCAGCACCTTGCAGTGTGGAGACAGCCCCTGCCAGCAATCTCCTCTCCAAGGAGGCCTCATCCGAGGCCTAGGCCCAGGGGAAAGGCACCAGCGGGGTTGAGCCAGGGGAGGCGCCCGGGCATGTCTGGACCCTGTCCCCGCAGCCTGCCCCTTGGTGGGGCAGTACGCCCGGAGGCCAGGAAGGTCTGGGCAAGGCTGGCCAGGGGCAGGGGCCCTGCTGGGTCCTGCCCCTGGCCTGTGGGGCCTCTGAGCACAAACGGCCCTCTCCCACTGGAAGACCTCCCCGGCTGCCTCCAAAGGCCGGTTTGCAAGCACTCCCGCCCACTGTTCCCGCCAGGCGCGCACAATGCTCCCAAGCCCGGGAGAAAAGCGCTTCGGGGTGGTGGTCTCTCCGGGCCCTTGCCCCTGAGCCTGGGGGCCAGGCAGGGGATCCACAGTCCCAGGCCAAGGCACAACAACATGCACACGTCTGTTCCTGCCCCCTCCACCGGCAGAGAGCTCAGGGGAGCCAGAGTCTGTCAGGCAGCTGCTGGGCTGGCCGCCTGTGTGGGAAGGGGCAGAGCCGACCTAGGGGCAAGTTGGGCCTCTTGCTCTCCCTGCTGCCCTGAGGCTGCTGGGCCAAAGAGGTCTTGGGCATCCAGCCCCTTGCTGGTCCCTTCCCTCTGACGAGGCCCTCTGAGCTCCAGCACCTTGCAGTGTGGAGACAGCCCCTGCCAGCAACCTCCTCTCCAAGGAGGCCTCAACCGAGGCCTAGGCACAGGGGAAAAGCACCAGCGGGGATGAGCCAGTGGAGGCGCACGGGCATATCAGGACCCAGTCCCCGCAGGCTGCCCCTTGGTGGGGCAGTACCCCCGGAGGCCAGGAAGGTCTGGGCAAGGCTGGCCAGGGGCAGGGTCCCTGCTGGGTCCTGCCCCTGGCCTGTGGGGCCTCTGAGCACAACCGGCCCTCTCCCACTGGAAGACCTCCCCGGCTGCCTCCAAAGGCGGGTTTGCCAACACTCCCGCCCGCTGTTCCCGCCAGGCACGCACAACGATCCCAAGGCCAGGAGAAAAGCGCTTCGGGGTGTTGCTCTCTCCGGGCCCTTGCCCCTGAGCCTGGGGTCCAGGCAGTGGGTCCACACTCCCAGACCAAGGCAGAACCACATGCACACGTCTGTTCCTGACCCCTGCACCGGCAGAGACCTCGGGGGAGCCAGAGTCTGTCAGGCAGCTGCTGGGTTGGCTGCCTGTGTGGGAAGGGGCAGAGCCGACCTAGGGGTAAGTTGGGCCTCTTGCTCTCCCTGCTGCCCTGAGGCTGCTGGGCCAAAGAGGTCTTGGGCATCCAGCCCCTTGCTGGTCCCTTCCCGCTGACGAGGCCCTCTGAGCTCCAGCACCTTGCAGTGTGGAGACAGCCCCTGCCAGCAACCTCCTCTCCAAGGAGGCATCAACCGAGGCCTATGCCCAGGGGAAAGGCACCAGCGGGGATGAGCCTGGGGAGGCGCCCAGGCATGTCTGGACCCAGTCCCCGCAGCCTGCCCCTTGGTGGGGCAGTACCCCCGGAGGCCAGGAAGGTCTGGGCAAGGCTGGCCAGGGGCAGGGGCCCTGCTGGGTCCTGCCCCTGGCCTGTGGGGCCTCTGAGCACAACCGGCCCTCTCCCACTCGAAGAACTCCCCGGCTGCCTCCAAAGGCCAGTTTGCCAACACTCCCGCCCGCTGTTCCCGCCAGGCACGCACAATGCTCCCAAGCCCGGGAGAAAAGCGCTTCGGGGTGGTGGTCTCTCCGGGCCCTTGCCCCTGAGCCTGGGGGCCAGGCAGGGGATCCACAGTCCCAGGCCAAGGCACAACAACATGCACACGTCTGTTCCTGCCCCCTCCACCGGCAGAGAGCTGGGGGGAGCCAGAGTCTGTCAGGCAGCTGCTGGGCTGGCCGCCTGTGTGGGAAGGGGCAGAGCCGACCTAGGGGCAAGTTGGGCCTCTTGCTCTCCCTGCTGCCCTGAGGCTGCTGGTCCAAAGACGTCTTGGGCATCCAGCCCCTTGCTGGTCCCTTCCCTCTGACGAGGCCCTCTGAGCTCCAGCACCTTGCAGTGTGGAGACAGCCCCTGCCAGCAACCTCCTCTCCAAGGAGGCCTCAACCGAGGCCTAGGCACAGGGGAAAGGCACCAGCGGGGATGAGCCTGGGGAGGCGCCCGGGCATGTCTGGACCCAGTCCCCGCAGCCTGCCCTTTGGTGGGGCAGTACCCCCGGAGGCCAGGAAGGTCTGGGCAAGGCTGGCCAGGGGCAGGGTCCCTGCTGGGTCCTGCCCCTGGCCTGTGGGTCCTCTGAGCACAACCGGCCCTCTCCCACTGGAAGACCTCCCCGGCTGCCTCCAAAGGCGGGTTTGCCAACACTCCCGCCCGCTGTTCCGCCAGGCACGCACAACGCTCCCAAGGCCAGGAAAAAAGCGCTTCGGGGTGTTGCTCTCTCCGGGCCCTTGCCCCTGAGCCTGGGGTCCAGGCAGTGGGTCCACACTCCCAGACCAAGGCAGAACTACATGCACACGTCTGTTCCTGACCCCTGCACCGGCAGAGAGCTCGGGGGAGCCAGAGTCTGTCAGGCAGCTGCTGGGTTGGCTGCCTATGTGGGAAGGGGCAGAGCCGACCTAGGGGCAAGTTGGGCCTCTTGCTCTCCCTGCTGCCCTGAGGCTGCTGGGCCAAAGAGGTCTTGGGCATCCAGCCCCTTGCTGGTCCCTTCCCGCTGACGAGGCCCTCTGAGCTCCAGCACCTTGCAGTGTGGAGACAGCCCCTGCCAGCAACCTCCTCTCCAAGGAGGCATCAACCGAGGCCTATGCCCAGGGGAAAGGCACCAGCGGGGATGAGCCTGGGGAGGCGCCCAGGCATGTCTGGACCCAGTCCCCGCAGCCTGCCCCTTGGTGGGGCAGTACCCCCGGAGGCCAGGAAGGTCTGGGCAAGGCTGGCCAGGGGCAGGGGACCTGCTGGGTCCTGCCCCTGGCCTGTGAGGCCTCTGAGCACAACCGGCCCTCTCCCTCTGGAAGACCTCCACGGCTGCCTCCAAAGTCCTGTTTGCAAACACTCCCGCCGGCTGTTCACGCCAGGCTCGCACAATGCTCCCAAGCCCGTGAGGAAAGCGCTTCGGGGTGGTGCTCTCTCCGGGCCCTTGCCCCTGAGCCTGGGAGCAAGGCAGGGGGAACACACTCCCAGGCCAAGGCAGAACCACATGCCCACGTCTGTTCCTGTCCCCTTCACCGGCAGAGAGCTTGGGGGAGCCAGAGTCTGTCAGGCAGCTGCTGGGTTGGCCGCCTGTGTGGGAAGGGGCAGAGCCGCCCTAGGGGCAAGTTGGGCCTCTTGCTCTCCCTGCTGCCCTGAGGCTGCTGGGCCAAAGACGTCTTGGGCATCCAGCCCCTTACTGGTCCCTTCCCTCTGACGAGGCCCTCTGAGCTCCAGCACCTTGCAGTGTGGAGACAGCCCCTGCCAGCAACCTCCTCTCCAAGGAGGCCTCAACCGAGGCCTAGGCCCAGGGGAAAGGCACCAGCGGGGATGAGCCTGGGGAGGCGCCCGGGCCTGTCTGGACCCAGGCCCCGCAGCCTGCCCCTTGGTGGGGCAGTACCCCCGGAGGCCAGGAAGGTCTGGGCAAGGCTGGCCAGGGGCAGGGGCCCTGCTGCGTCCTGCCCCTGGCCTGTGGGGCCTCTGAGCACAACCGGCCCTCTCCCACTGGAAGACCTCCCCGGCTGCCTCCAAAGGCCGGTTTGCAAGCGCTCCCGCCCACTGTTCCCAGCAGGCGTGCACAATGCTCCCAAGCCCGGGAGAAAAGCGCTTCAGGGTGGTGCTCTCTCCGGGCCCTTGCCCCTGAGCCTGGGGGCAAGGCAGGGTGTCCACACTCCCAGAAAAAGGCAGAACCACATGCACACGTCTGATCTGCCCCCTGCACCGGCAGAGAGCTCGGGGGAGCCAGAGTCTGTCAGGCAGCTGCTGGGCTGGCCGCCTGTGTGGGAAGGGGCAGAGCCAACCTAGGGGCAAGTTGGGCCTCTTGCTCTCCCTGCTGCCCTGAGGCTGCTGGGCCAAAGAGGTCTTGGGCATCCAGCCCCTTGCTGGTCCCTTCCCTCTGACGAGGCCCTCTGAGCTCCAGCACCTTGCAGTGTGGAGACAGCCCCTGCCAGCAACCTCCTCTCCAAGGAGGCCTCAACCGAGGCCTAGGCCCAGGGGAAAGGCACCAGCGGGGATGAGCCTGGGGAGGCGCCCGGGCATGTCTGGACCCAGTCCCCGCAGCCTGCCCCTTGGTGGGGCAGTACCGCCGGAGGCCAGGAAGGTCTCGGCAAGGCTGCCAGGGGCAGAGACACTGCTGGGTCCTGCCCCTGGCCTGTGGGGCGTCTGAGCACAACCGGCACTCTCCCGCTGGAAGACCTCCCCGTCTGCCTCGAAAGGCCGGTTTGCAAGCACTCCCGCCCGCTGTTCCCGCCAGGCACGCACAACGCTCCCAAGGCCAGGAGAAAAGCGCTTCGGGGTGTTGCTCTCTCCGGGCCCTTGCCCCTGAGCCTGGGGTCCAGGCAGTGGGTCCACACTCCCAGACCAAGGCAGAACCACATGCACACGTCTGTTCCTGACCCCTGCACCGGCAGAGAGCTCGGGGGAGCCAGAGTCTGTCAGGCAGCTGCTGGGTTGGCTGCCTGTGTGGGAAGGGGCAGAGCCGACCTAGGGGCAAGTTGGGCCTCTTGCTCTCCCTGCTGCCCTGAGGCTGCTGGGCCAAAGAGGTCTTGGGCATCCAGCCCCTTGCTGGTCCCTTCCCGCTGACGAGGCCCTCTGAGCTCCAGCACCTTGCAGTGTGGAGACAGCCCCTGCCAGCAACCTCCTCTCCAAGGAGGCATCAACCGAGGCCTATGCCCAGGGGAAAGGCACCAGCGGGGATGAGCCTGGGGAGGCGCCCAGGCATGTCTGGACCCAGTCCCCGCAGCCTGCCCCTTGGTGGGGCAGTACCCCCGGAGGCCAGGAAGGTCTGGGCAAGGCTGGCCAGGGGCAGGGGACCTGCTGGGTCCTGCCCCTGGCCTGTGAGGCCTCTGAGCACAACCGGCCCTCTCCCACTGGAAGACCTCCACAGCTGCCTCCAAAGTCCTGTTTGCAAACACTCCCGCCCGCTGTTCACGCCAGGCTCGCACAATGCTCCCAAGCCCGTGAGAAAAGCGCTTCGGGGTGGTGCTCTCTCCGGGCCCTTGCCCCTGAGCCTGGGGGCAAGGCACGGGGAACACACTCCCAGGACAAGTCAGAACCACATGCCCACGTCTGTTCCTGCCCCCTGCACCGGCAGAGAGCTCGGGGGAGCCAGAGTCTGTCAGGCAGCTGCTGGGCTGGCCGCCTGTGTGGGAAGGGGCAGAGCCGACCTAGGGGCAAGTTGGGCCTCTTCCTCTCCCTGCTGCCCTGAGGCTGCTGGGCCAAAGAGGTCTTGGGCATCCAGCCCCTTGCTGGTCCCTTCCCTCTGATGAGGCCCTCTGAGCTCCAGCACCTTGCAGTGTGGAGACAGCCCCTGCCAGCAACCTCCTCTCCAAGGAGGCCTCAACCGAGGCCTAGGCCTAGGGGAAAGGCACCAGCGGGGATGAGCCTGGGGAGGCGCCCGGCCATGTCTGGACCCAGTCCCCGCAGCCTGCCCCTTGGTGGGGCAGTACCCCCGGAAGCCAGGAAGGTCTCGGCAAGGCTGCCAGGGGCAGGGACACTGCTGGGTCCTGCCCCTGGCCTGTTGGGCGTCTGAGCACAACCGGCACTCTCCCGCTGGAAGACCTCCCCGTCTGCCTCCAAAAGACGGTTTGCAAGCACTCCCACCCGCTGTTCCCCCAGGCACGCACAATGCTCCCAAGCCCGGGAGAAAAGCGCTTCGGGGTGGTGCTCTCTCCGGGCCCTTGCCCCTGAGCCTGGGGCCAGTCAGGGGGAACACACTCCCAGGCCAATGGAGAACGACATGCACACGTCTGTTCCTGCCCCCTACACCGGCAGAGAGCTCGGGGGAGCCAGAGACTGCCAGGCTGCGGCTGGGCTGGCTGCCTGTGTGGGACGGGGCAGAGCCGACCTAGGGGCAAGTTGGGCCTCTTGCTCTCCCTGCTGCCCTGAGGCTGCTGGGTCAAAGAGGTCTTGGGCATCCAGCCCTTTGCTGGTGCCTTCCCTCTGACGAGGCCCTCTGAGCTCCAGCACCTTGCAGTGTGGAGACAGCCCCTGCCAGCAACCTCCTCTCCAAAGAGGCCTCAACCGAGGACTACACCCAGGGGAAAGGCACCAGCGGGGATGATCCTGGGGAGGCGCACGGACATGTCTGGACCCAGTCTCCGCAGCCTGCCCCTTGGTGGGGCAGTACCCCCGGAGGCCAGGAAGGTCTGGGCAAGTCTGGCCAGGGGCAGGGGCCCTGCTGGGTCCTGCCCCTGGCCTGTGGGGCCTCTGAACACAACCGGCCCTCTCCCACTGGAAGACCTCCCCGGCTGCCTCCAAAGTCCTGTTTGCAAACACTCCCGCCCGCTGTTCACGTCAGGCTCGCACAATGCTCCCAAGCCCGGGAGAAAAGGACTTCGGAGTGGTGCTCTCTCCGGGCCCTTGCCCTTGAGCCTGGGGGCAAGGCAGGGGGAACACACTCCCAGGCCAAGGCAGAACCACATGCCCACGTCTGTTCCTGTCCCCTGCACCGGCAGAGAGCTTGGGGGAGCCAGAGTCTGTCAGGCAGGTGCTGGGTTGGCCGCCTCTGTGGGAAGGGGCAGAGCCGACCTAGGGGCAAGTTGGGCCTCTTGCTCTCCCTGCTGCCCTGAGGCTGCTGGGCCAAAGACGTCTTGGGCATCCAGCCCCTCGCTGGTCCCTTCACTCTGACGAGGCCCTCTGAGCTCCAGCACCTTGCAGTGTGGAGACAGCCCCTGCCAGCAACCTCCTCTCCAAGGAGGCCTCAACCGAGGCCTAGGCCCAGGGGAAAGGCACCAGAGGGGATGAGCCAGGGGAGGCGCCCGAGCATGTCTGGACCCAGTTCCCGCAGCCTGCCCCTTGGTGGGGCAGTACCCCCGGAGGCCAGGAAGGGCTGGGCAAGGCTGGTCAGGGGCAGGGGCCCTGCTGGGTCCTGCCCCTGGCCTGTGGGGCCTCTGAGCACAACCGGCCCTCTCCCACTGATAGACCTCCCCGGCTGCCTCCAAAGGCTGGTTTGCAAGCACTCAATCCCGCTGTTCACGCCAGCTGCGGACAATGCTCCCAAGCCCGGGAGAAAAGCATTTTGGGGTGGTGCTCACTCCTGGCTTTGGAAGACCTCCCCGGCTGCCTCCAAGCCGGTTTGCAAGCACTTCTGCCTGCTGTTCCCGCCACCCGCGCACAATGCTCCCAAGCCCGGGAGAAAAGCGTTTCGGGGTGGTGTTCTCTCTGGACCCAAGAAAGACCTCCTGGGCTGCCCCCAAATGCCGGTTTGCAAGCACTCCCACTCACTGTTCCCGCCATCCGTGCAAATGCTCCAAGCCCAGGAGAAAAGCCCTTCAGGGTGGTGCTCTCTCCCGGCCCTTGGAAGACCTCCCCGGCTGCCTCCAAAGGCTGGATTTCAAGTACTCCCTCCCGCTGTCCCGCCAGCCGCACACAATGCTCCCAATCACGGGAGAAAAGCGCTTCGGGGTGGTGCTCTCTATGGGCCCTTGGAAGACCTCCCCGTTTGTCTCCAAAGGCCGGTTTGCAAGCACTCATGCCCGCTGTTCCCGCCAGCCGCGCACAATGCTCCCAAGCCTAGGAGAAAAGCGCTTCGGGGTGGTGCTCTCTCCCGGCCCTTGGAAGACCTCCCCGGCTGCCTCCAAAGGCCGGTTTGCAAGCACTCAATCCCGCTGTTCCCTCCAGCCGCGCACAATGCTCCCAAGCCCGGGAGAAAAGCGCTTCGGGGTGGTGCTCTCTCCCGGCCCTTGGAAGACCTCCCCGGCTGCCTCCAAAGGCTGGTTTTCAAGAACTCCCTCCCGCTGACCCGCCAGCCGCACACAATGCTCCCAAGCCCGGGAGAAAAGCATTTTGAGGTGGTCTCTCTCCGGGCCCTTGGAAGACTCCCCGGCTGCCTCTAAAGGCCGGTTTGCAAGCACTCATGTCCTCTGTTCCCGACAGCCGCGAACAATGCTCCCAATTCCGTGAGAAAAGTGCTTCGGGATGGTGCTCTCTCCGGGCCCTTGGAAGACCTCCCAAGCTGCCTCCAAAGGCCGGTTTGCAAGCACTCCCGCCCGCTGTTCCCGCCAGCCTCGCACAATGCTCCCAAGCCCGGGAGAAAAGCGCTTCGGGGTGGTGTTCTCTCCGTGCCAATGGAGGACCTCCCTGGCTGCCCCCAAAGGCCGGTTTGCAAGCACTCCCACTCGCTGTTCCCGCCAGCCACGCACAATCCTCCAAAACCCCGGAGAAAAGCGCTTCGGGGTGGTGTTCTCTCCGTGCCCATGGAAGACCTCCCGGGGTGCCCCCAAAGGCCGGTTTGGAAGCACTCCGACTCGCTGTTCCCGCCATCCGCGCACAATGCTCCCAAGCCCGGGAGAAAAGCATTTTGGGGTGGTGCTCACACCGGGCCCTGGAAGACCTCCCCGGCTGCCTCCAAAGGACGGTTTTCAAGCACTCCTGCCTGCTGTTCCCGCCACCCGCGCACAATGCTCCCAAGCCCGGGAGAAAAGCGCTTCGGGGTGGTGCTCTCTACAGGCCCTTGGAAGACCTCCCCGGCTGCCTCCAAAGGCCGGTTTGCAAGGACTCCTTCCTGCTGTTCCCGCCATCCGCGCACAATGCTCCCAAGCCCGGGAGAAAAGCATTTTGGGGTGGTGCTCACACCGGGCCCTGGAAGACCTCCCCGGCTGCCTCCAAAGGACGGTTTTCAAGCACTCCTGCCTGCTGTTCCCGCCACCCGCGCAGAATGCTCCCAAGCCCGGGAGAAAAGCGCTTCGGGGTGGTGCTCTCTACAGGCCCTTGGAAGACCTCCCCGGCTGCCTCCAAAGGCCGGTTTGCAAGGACTCCTTCCTGCTGTTCCCGCCAGCCACGCACAATGCTCCCAAGCCCGGGAGAAAAGCATTTTGGGGTGGTGCTCACTCCGGGCCCTTGGAAGACCTCCCCGGCTGCCTCCAATGGCCAGTTTGCAAGCACTCATGTCCGCTGTTCCCACCAGCCGCGCACAATGCTCCCAAGCCCGGGAGAAAAGCTTTTTGGGGTGGTGCTCACACCGGGCCCTGGAAGACCTCCCCAGCTGCCTGCAAAGGCCGGTTTTCAAGCACTCCTGCCTGCTGTTCCCGCCAGCCGCGCACAATGCTCCCAAGCCCGGGAGAAAAGCTTTTTGGGGGGGTGCTCACACCGGGCCCTGGAAGACCTCCCCGGCTGCCTCCAAAGGACGGTTTTCAAGCACTCCTGCCTGCTGTTCCCGCCACCTGCGCACAATGCTCCCAAGCCCGGGAGAAAAGCGCTTCGGGGTGGTGCTCTCTACAGGCCCTTGGAAGACCTCCCCGGCTGCCTCCAAAGGCCGGTTTGCAAGGACTCCTTCCTGCTGTTCAGGCCAGCCACGCACAATGCTCCCAAGCCCGGGAGAAAAGCATTTTGGGGTGGTGCTCTCTACAGGCCCTTGGAAGACCTCCCCGGCTGCCTCCAGTGGCCAGTTTGCAAGCACTCATGCCCGCTGTTCCCACCAGCCGCGCACAATGCTCCCAAGCCCGGGAGAAAAGCTTTTTGGGGTGGTGCTCACACCGGGCCCTGGAAGACCTCCCCGGCTGCCTGCAAAGGCCGGTTTTCAAGCACTCCTGCCTGCTGTTCCTGCCACCCGCGCACAATACTCCCAAGCCCGGGAGAAAAGCGCTTCGGGGTGGTGCTCTCTACAGGCCCTTGGAAGACCTCCCCCGCTGCCTCCAAAGGCCGGTTTGCAAGGACTCCTTCCTGCTGTTCCCGCCAGCCACGCACAATGCTCCCAAGCCCGGGAGAAAAGTGCTTCGGGGTGGTGATCTCTCCGGGCCCTTGGAAGTCGTCCCCGGCTGCCTCCAAAGGCCGGTTTGCAAGCACTCATGCCCGTTGTTCCCACCAGCCGCGCACAATGCTCCCAAGCCCGGGAGAAAAGCATTTTGGGGTGGTGCTCTCTCCGGGCCCTTGGAAGACGTCCCCGGCTGCCTCCAAAGGCCGGTTTGCAAGCACTCATGCCCGTTGTTCCCACCAGCCGCGCACAATGCTCCCAAGCCCGGGAGAAAAGCGCTTTGGGGTGGTGCTCTCTCCGGGCCCTTGGAAGACGTCCCCGGCTGCCTCCAAAGGCCGGTTTGCAAGCACTCATGCCCGTTGTTCCCACCAGCCGCGCACAATGCTCCCAAGCCAGGGAGAAAAGCATTTTGGGGTGGTGCTCACTCCGGGCCCTTGGAAGACCTCCCCGGCTGCCTCCAAAGGCCAGTTTGCAAGCAGTCCTGCCTGCTGTTCCCGCCAGCCGCGCACAATGTTCCCAAGCCCGGGAGAAAAGCGCTTCGGGGTGGTGCTCTCTCCGGGCACTTTCAAGACCTCCCCGGCTGCCTCCAAAGGCCGGTTTGTAAGTACTCATTCCCGCTGCTTCCGTCAGCCACGCACAATGCTCCCAAGCCCGGGAGAAAAGCATTTTGGGGTGGTGCTCTCTCCGGGGCTTGGAAGACCTCCCGGGCTGCCTCCAAAGGCCGGTTTGCAAGCATTCATGTCCGTTGTTCCTGACAGCCGCGCACAATGCTCCCAAGCCCGAGAGAAAAGCATTCTGGGGTGGTGATCAGTCCGGCCCTTGGAAGACCTCCCCGGCTGCCTCCAAAGGACAGTTTGCAAGCACTCATGCCCGCTGTTCCCGCCAGCCGCGCACAATGCTCCCAAGACCGTGAGAAAAGCGCTTCGGGGTGGTGTTCTCTCAGGGACCATGGAGGACCTCCCCGGCTGCCCCCAAAGGCCGGTTTGCAAGCATTCCCACTCGCTGTTCCCGCCAGGCACACACAATGTTCCAAAACCCCGGAGAAAAGCGCTTCGGGGTGGTGGTCTCTCCGGGCCCCTGCCCCTGAGCCTGGGGGCCAGGCAGGGGATCCACAGTCCCAGGCCAAGGCAGAACCACATGCACACGTCTGTTCCTGCCCCCTCCACCGGCAGAGAGCTGGGGGGAGCCAGAGTCTGTCAGGCAGCTGCTGGGCTGGCCGCCTGTGTGGGAAGGGGCAGAGCCGACCTAGGGGCAAGTTGGGCCTCTTGCTCTCCCTGCTGCCCTGAGGCTGCTGGGCCAAAGAGGTCTTGGGCATCCAGCCCCTTGCTGGTCCCTTCCCTCTGACGAGGCCCTCTGAGCTCCAGCACCTTGCAGTGTGGAGACAGCCCCTGCCAGCAACCTCCTCTCCAAGGAGGCCTCAACCGAGGCCTAGGCCCAGGGGAAAGGCACCAGCGGAGATGAGCCAGTGGAGGCGCACGGGCATGTCTGGACCCAGTCCCCGCAGCCTGCCCCTTGGTGGGGCAGTACCCCCGGAGGCCAGGAAGGTCTGGGCAAGGCTGCGAGGGGCAGGGGCCCTGCTGGGTCGTGCCCCTGGCCTGTGGGGCGTCTGAGCACAACCGGCACTCTCCCGCTGGAAGACCTCCCCGTCTGCCTCCAAAGGCCGGTTTGCCAACACTCCCACCCGCTGTTCACGCCAGACTTGCACAATGCTCCCAAGCCCGGGAGAAAAGCGCTTCGGGGTGGTGCTCTCTCCGGGCCCTTGCCCCTGAGCCTGGGGGCAAGGCATGGGGAACACACTCCCAGGCCAAGGCAGAACCACATGCCCACGTCTGTTCCTGTCCCCTGCACCGGCAGAGAGCTTGGGGGAGCCAGAGTCTGTCAGGCAGCTGCTGGGTTGGCCGCCTGTGTGGGAAGGGGCAGAGCCGCCCTAGGGGCAAGTTGGGCCTCTTGCTCTCCCTGCTGCCCTGAGGCTGCTGGGCCAAAGACGTCTTGGGCATCCAGCCTCTTACTGGTCCCTTCCCTCTGACGAGGCCCTCTGAGCTCCAGCACCTTGCAGTGTGGAGACAGCCCCTGCCAGCAACCTCCTCTCCAAGGAGGCCTCAACCGAGGCCTAGGCCCAGGGGAAAGGCACCAGCGGGGATGAGCCAGGGGAGGCGCCCGAGCATGTCTGGACCCAGTCCCCGCAGCCTGCCCCTTGGTGGGGCAGTACCCCCGGAGGCCAGGAAGGTCTGGGCAAGGCTGCCAGAGGCAGGGACACTGCTGGGTCCTGCCCCTGGCCTGTGGGGCCTCTGAGAACAACTGGCACTCTCCCGCTGGAAGACCTCCCCGGCTGCCTCCAAAGGCTGGTTTGCAAGCACTCAATCCCGCTGTTCACGCCAGCTGAGCACAATGCTCCCATGCCCGGGGGAAAAGCATTTTGGGGTGGTGCTCACTCCGGGCTTTGGAAGACCTCCCCGGCTGCCTCCAAGGCCGGTTTGCAAGCACTTCTGCCTGCTGTTCCCGCCACCCGCGCACAATGCTCCCAAGCCCGGGAGAAAAGCGTTTCGGGGTGGTGTTCTCTCTGGACCCAAGAAAGACCTCCCGGGCTGCCCCCAAATGCCGGTTTGCAAGCACTCCCACTCACTGTTCCCGCCATCCGTGCAAATGCTCCAAGCCCAGGAGAAAAGCCCTTCAGGGTGGTGCTCTCTCCCGGCCCTTGGAAGACCTCCCCGGCTGCCTCCAAAGGCTGGATTTCAAGTACTCCCTCCCGCTGTCCCGCCAGCCGCACACAATGCTCCCAATCACGGGAGAAAAGCGCTTCGGGGTGGTGCTCTCTACGGGCCCTTGGAAGACCTCCCCGTTTGTCTCCAAAGGCCGGTTTGCAAGCACTCATGCCCGCTGTTCCCGCCAGCCGCGCACAATGCTCCCAAGCCTAGGAGAAAAGCGCTTCGGGGTGGTGCTCTCTCCCGGCCCTTGGAAGACCTCCCCGGCTGCCTCCAAAGGCCGGTTTGCAAGCACTCAATCCCGCTGTTCCCGCCAGCCGCGCACAATGCTCCCAAGCCCGGGAGAAAAGCGCTTCGGGGTGGTGCTCTCTCCCGGCCCTTGGAAGACCTCCCCGGCTGCCTCCAAAGGCTGGTTTTCAAGAACTCCCTCCCGCTGACCCGCCAGCCGCACACAATGCTCCCAAGCCCGGGAGAAAAGCATTTTGAGGTGGTCTCTCTCCGGGCCCTTGGAAGACTCCCCGGCTGCCTCTAAAGGCCGGTTTGCAAGCACTCATGTCCTCTGTTCCCGACAGCCGCGAACAATGCTCCCAATTCCGTGAGAAAAGTGCTTCGGGATGGTGCTCTCTCCGGGCCCTTGGAAGACCTCCCAAGCTGCCTCCAAAGGCCGGTTTGCAAGCACTCCCGCCCGCTGTTCCCGCCAGCCTCGCACAATGCTCCCAAGCCCGGGAGAAAAGCGCTTCGGGGTGGTGTTCTCTCCGTGCCAATGGAGGACCTCCCTGGCTGCCCCCAAAGGCCGGTTTGCAAGCACTCCCACTCGCTGTTCCCGCCAGCCACGCACAATCCTCCAAAACCCCGGAGAAAAGCGCTTCGGGGTGGTGTTCTCTCCGTGCCCATGGAAGACCTCCCGGGGTGCCCCCAAAGGCCGGTTTGGAAGCACTCCGACTCGCTGTTCCCGCCATCCGCGCACAATGCTCCCAAGCCCGGGAGAAAAGCATTTTGGGGTGGTGCTCACACCGGGCCCTGGAAGACCTCCCCGGCTGCCTCCAAAGGACGGTTTTCAAGCACTCCTGCCTGCTGTTCCCGCCACCCGCGCACAATGCTCCCAAGCCCGGGAGAAAAGCGCTTCGGGGTGGTGCTCTCTACAGGCCCTTGGAAGACCTCCCCGGCTGCCTCCAAAGGCCGGTTTGCAAGGACTCCTTCCTGCTGTTCCCGCCAGCCACGCACAATGCTCCCAAGCCCGGGAGAAAAGCATTTTGGGGTGGTGCTCACACCGGGCCCTGGAAGACCTCCCCGGCTGCCCACAAAGGACGGTTTTCAAGCACTCCTGCCTGCTGTTCCCGCCACCCGCGCAGAATGCTCCCAAGCGCGGGAGAAAAGCGCTTCGGGGTAGTGCTCTCTACAGGCCCTTGGAAGACCTCCCCGGCTGCCTCCAAAGGCCGGTTTGCAAGGACTCCTTCCTGCTGTTCCCGCCAGCCAAGCACAATGCTCCCAAGCCCGGGAGAAAAGCATTTTGGGGTGGTGCTCACTCCGGGCCCTTGGAAGACCTCCCCGGCTGCCTCCAATGGCCAGTTTGCAAGCACTCATGTCCGCTGTTCCCACCAGCCGCGCACAATGCTCCCAAGCCCGGGAGAAAAGCTTTTTGGGGTGGTGCTCACACCGGGCCCTGGAAGACCTCCCCGGCTGCCTCCAAAGGCCAGTTTTCAAGCACTCCTGCCTGCTGTTCCCGCCACCTGCGCACAATGCTCCCAAGCCCGGGAGAAAAGCGCTTCGGGGTGGTGCTCTCTACAGGCCCTTGGAAGACCTCCCCGGCTGCCTCCAAAGGCCGGTTTGCAAGGACTCCTTCCTGCTGTTCCCGCCAGCCACGCACAATGCTCCCAAGCCCGGGAGAGAAGCATTTTGGGGTGGTGCTCTCTACAGGCCCTTGGAAGACCTCCCCGGCTGCCTCCAGTGGCCAGTTTGCAAGCACTCATGCCCGCTGTTCCCACCAGCCGCGCACAATGCTCCCAAGCCCGGGAGAAAAGCTTTTTGGGGTGGTGCTCACACCGGGCCCTGGAAGACCTCCCCGGCTGCCTGCAAAGGCCGGTTTTCAAGCACCTCTGCCTGCTGTTCCTGCCACCCGCGCACAATACTCCCAAGCCCGGGAGAAAAGCGCTTCGGGGTGGTGCTCTCTACAGGCCCTTGGAAGACCTCCCCCGCTGCCTCCAAAGGCCGGTTTGCAAGGACTCCTTCCTGCTGTTCCCGCCAGCCACGCACAATGCTCCCAAGCCCGGGAGAAAAGTGCTTCGGGGTGGTGATCTCTCCGGGCCCTTGGAAGTCGTCCCCGGCTGCCTCCAAAGGCCGGTTTGCAAGCACTCATGCCCGTTGTTCCCACCAGCCGCACACAATGCTCCCAAGCCCGGGAGAAAAGCATTTTGGGGTGGTGCTCACTCCGGGCCCTTGGAAGACCTCCCCGGCTGCCTCCAAAGGCCAGTTTGCAAGCAGTCCTGCCTGCTGTTCCCGCCAGCCGCGCACAATGCTCCCAAGCCCGGGAGAAAAGCGCTTCGGGGTGGTGCTCTCTCCGGGCCCTTGGAAGACGTCCCCGGCTGCCTCCAAAGGCCGGTTTGCAAGCACTCATGCCCGTTGTTCCCACCAGCCGCGCACAATGCTCCCAAGCCCGGGAGAAAAGCATTTTGGGGTGGTGCTCACTCCGGGCCCTTGGAAGACCTCCCCGGCTGCCTCCAAAGGCCAGTTTGCAAGTAGTCCTGCCTGCTGTTCCCGCCAGCCGCGCACAATGTTCCCAAGCCCGGGAGAAAAGCGCTTCGGGGTGGTGCTCTCTCCGGGCACTTTCAAGACCTCCCCGGCTGCCTCCAAAGGCCGGTTTGTAAGTACTCATTCCCGCTGCTTCCACCAGCCACGCACAATGCTCCCAAGCCCGGGAGAAAAGCATTTTGGGGTGGTGCTCTCTCCGGGCCCTTGGAAGACCTCCCGGGCTGCCTCCAAAGGCCGGTTTGCAAGCATTCATGTCCGTTGTTCCCGACAGCCGCGCACAATGCTCCCAAGCCCGAGAGAAAAGCATTTTGGGGTGGTGATCAGTCCGGCCCTTGGAAGACCTCCCCGGCTGCCTCCAAAGGACAGTTTGCAAGCACTCATGCCCGCTGTTCCCGCCAGCCGCGCACAATGCTCCCAAGACCGTGAGAAAAGCGCTTCGGGGTGGTGTTCTCTCAGGGACCATGGAGGACCTCCCCGGCTGCCCCCAAAGGCCGGTTTGCAAGCATACCCACTCGCTGTTCCCGCCAGGCACACACAATGTTCCAAAACCCCGGAGAAAAGCGCTTCGGGGTGGTGGTCTCTCCGGGCCCCTGCCCCTGAGCCTGGGGGCCAGGCAGGGGATCCACAGTCCCAGGCCAAGGCAGAACCACATGCACACGTCTGTTCCTGCCCCCTCCACCGGCAGAGAGCTGGGGGGAGCCAGAGTCTGTCAGGCAGCTGCTGGGCTGGCCACCTGTGTGGGAAGGGGCAGAGCCGACCTAGGGGCAAGTTGGGCCTCTTGCTCTCCCTGCTGCCCTGAGGCTGCTGGGCCAAAGAGGTCTTGGGCATCCAGCCCCTTGCTGGTCCCTTCCGTCTGACGAGGCCCTCTGAGCTCCAGCACCTTGCAGTGTGGAGACAGCCCCTGCCAGCAACCTCCTCTCCAAGGAGGCCTCAACCGAGGCCTAGGCCCAGGGGAAAGGCACCAGCGGAGATGAGCCAGTGGAGGCGCCCGGGCATGTCTGGACCCAGTCCCCGCAGCCTGCCCCTTGGTGGGGCAGTACCCCCGGAGGCCAGGAAGGTCTGGGCAAGGCTGGCCAGGGGCAGGGGCCCTGCTGGGTCGTGCCCCTGGCCTGTGGGGCGTCTGAGCACAACCGGCACTCTCCCGCTGGAAGACCTCCCCGTCTGCCTCCAAAGGCCGGTTTGCAAGCACTCCCGCCCGCTGTTCCCGCCAGGCACGCACAATGCTCCCAAGCCCGGGAGAAAAGCGCTTCGGGGTGGTGCTCTCTCCGGGCCCTTGCCCCTGAGCCTGGGGGCCAGGCAGTTGGAACACACTCCCAGGCCAATGCAGAACGACATGCACACGTCTGTTCCTGCCCCCTACACCGGCAGAGAGCTCGGGGGAGCCAGAGACTGCCAGGCTGCTGCTGGGCTGGCTGCCTGTGTGGGACGTGGCAGAGCCGACCTAGGGGCAAGTTGGGCCTCTTGCTCTCCCTGCTGCCCTGAGGCTGCTGGGCCAAAGACGTCTTGGGCATCCAGCCCTTTGCTGGTCCCTTCCCTCTGACGAGGCCCTCTGAGCTCCAGCACCTTGCAGTGTGGAGACAGCACCTGCCAGCAATCTCCTCTCCAAGGAGGCCTCAACCGAGGCCTAGGCCCAGGGGAAAGGCACCAGCGGGGATGAGCCTGGGGAGGCGCCCGAGCATGTCTGGACCCAGTCCCCGCAGCCTGCCCCTTGGTGGGGCAGTACCCCTGGAGTCCAGGAAGGTCTGGGAAAGGCTGGCCAGGGGCAGGGGACCTGCTGGGTCTTGCCCCTGGCCTGTGGGGCCTCTGAGCACAACCGGCCCTCTCCCACTGGAAGACCTCCCCGGCTGCCTCCAAAGTCCTGTTTGCCAACACTCCCACCCACTGTTCACGCCAGACTTGCACAATGCTCCCAAGCCCGGGAGAAAAGCGCTTCGGGGTGGTGCTCTCTCCGGGCCATTGCCCCTGAGCCTGGGGGCAAGGCATGGGGAACACACTCCCAGGCCAAGGCAGAACCACATGCCCACGTCTGTTCCTGTCCCCTGCACCGGCAGAGAGCTTGGGGGAGCCAGAGTCTGTCAGGCAGCTGCTGGGTTGGCCGCCTGTGTGGGAAGGGGCAGAGCCGCCCTAGGGGCAAGTTGGGCCTCTTGCTCTCCCTGCTGCCCTGAAGCTGCTGGGCCAAAGACGTCTTGGGCATCCAGCCCCTTACTGGTCCCTTCCCTCTGACGAGGCCCTCTGAGCTCCAGCACCTTGCAGTGTGGAGACAGCCCCTGCCAGCAACCTCCTCTCCAAGGAGGCCTCAACCGAGGCCTAGGCCCAGGGGAAAGGCACCAGCGGGGATGAGCCTGGGGAGGCGCCCGGGCATGTCTGGACCCAGTCCCCGCAGCCTGCCCCTTGGTGGGGCAGTACCCCCGGAGGCCAGGAGGGTCTGGGCAAGGCTGGCCACGGGCAGGGGCCCTGCTGGGTCCTGCCCCTGGCCTGTGGGGCCTCTGAGCACAACCGGCCCTCTCCCACTGGAAGACTTCCCCGGCTGCCTCCAAAGGCCGGTTTGCCAACACTCCCGCCCGCTGTTCCCGCCAGGCACGCACTATTCTCCCAAGCCCGGGAGAAAAGCGCTTCGGGGTGTTGCTCTCTCCGGGCCCTTGCCCCTGAGCGTGGGGGCGAGGCAGTGGGTCTACACTCCCAGACCAACGCAGAACCACATGCACACGTCTGTTCCTGACCCCTGCACCGCAGAGAGCTCGGGGGAGCCAGAGTCTGTCAGGCAGCTGCTGGGCTGGCCGCCTGTGTGGGAAGGGGCAGAGCCGACCTAGGGGCAAGTTGGGCCTCTTCCTCTCCCTGCTGCCCTGAGGCTGCTGGGCCAAAGAGGTCTTGGGCATCCAGCCCCTTGCTGGTCCCTTCCCTCTGACGAGGCCCTCTGAGCTCCAGCACCTTGCAGTGTGGAGACAGCCCCTGCCAGCAACCTCCTCTCCAAGGAGGCCTCAACCGAGGCCTAGGCCCAGGGGAAAGGCACCAGCGGGGATGAGCCTGGGGAGGCGCCCGGGCATGTCTGGACCCAGTCCCCGCAGCCTGCCCCTTGGTGGGGCAGTACCCCCGGAGGCCAGGAGGGTCTGGGCAAGGCTGCCAGGGGCAGGGACACTGCTGGGTCCTGCCCCTGGCCTGTGGGGCGTCTGAGCACAACCGGCCCTCTCCCGCAGGAAGACCTCCCCGGCTGCCTCCAAAGGCCGGTTTGCAAGCACTCCCGCCCGATGTTCCCGCCAGGCACGCACAATGCTCCCAAGCCCGGGAGAAAAGCGCTTCGGGGTGGTGCTCTCTCCGGGCCCTTGCCCCTGAGCCTGGGGGACAGGCAGGGGGAACACACTCCCAGGCCAAGGCAGAACGACATGCACACGTCTGTTCCTGCCCCCTACACCGGCAGAGAGTTCGGGGGAGCCAGAGACTGCCAGGCTGCTGCTGGGCTGGCTGCCTGTGTGGGACGGGGTAGAGCCGACCTAGGGGCAAGTTGGGCCTCTTGCTCTCCCTGCTGCCCTGAGGCTGCTGGGTCAAAGAGGTCTTGGGCATCCAGCCCTTTGCTGGTCCTTTCCCTCTGACGAGGCCCTCTGAGCTCCAGCACCTTGCAGTGTGCAGATAGCCCCTGCCGGCAACCTCCTCTCCAAGGAGGCCTCAACCGAGGCCTAGGCCCAGGGGAAAGGCACCAGCGGGGATGAGCCTGGGGAGGCGCCCGGGCATGTCTGGACCCAGGCCCCGCAGCCTGCCCCTTGGTGGGGTAGTACCCCCGGAGGCCAGGAAGGTCTGGGCAAGGCTGCCAGAGGCAGGGACACTGCTGGGTCCTGCCCCTGGCCTGTGGGGCCTCTGAGAACAACTGGCACTCTCCCGCTGGAAGACCTCCCCGGCTGCCTCCAAAGGCTGGTTTGCAAGCACTCAATCCCGCTGTTCACGCCAGCTGAGCACAATGCTCCCATGCCCGGGGGAAAAGCATTTTGGGGTGGTGCTCACTCCGGGCTTTGGAAGACCTCCCCGGCTGCCTCCAAGGCCGGTTTGCAAGCACTTCTGCCTGCTGTTCCCGCCACCCGCGCACAATGCTCCCAAGCCCGGGAGAAAAGCGTTTCGGGGTGGTGTTCTCTCTGGACCCAAGAAAGACCTCCCGGGCTGCCCCCAAATGCCGGTTTGCAAGCACTCCCACTCACTGTTCCCGCCATCCGTGCAAATGCTCCAAGCCCAGGAGAAAAGCCCTTCAGGGTGGTGCTCTCTCCCGGCCCTTGGAAGACCTCCCCGGCTGCCTCCAAAGGCTGGATTTCAAGTACTCCCTCCCGCTGTCCCGCCAGCCGCACACAATGCTCCCAATCACGGGAGAAAAGCGCTTCGGGGTGGTGCTCTCTACGGGCCCTTGGAAGACCTCCCCGTTTGTCTCCAAAGGCCGGTTTGCAAGCACTCATGCCCGCTGTTCCCGCCAGCCGCGCACAATGCTCCCAAGCCTAGGAGAAAAGCGCTTCGGGGTGGTGCTCTCTCCCGGCCCTTGGAAGACCTCCCCGGCTGCCTCCAAAGGCCGGTTTGCAAGCACTCAATCCCGCTGTTCCCGCCAGCCGCGCACAATGCTCCCAAGCCCGGGAGAAAAGCGCTTCGGGGTGGTGCTCTCTCCCGGCCCTTGGAAGACCTCCCCGGCTGCCTCCAAAGGCTGGTTTTCAAGAACTCCCTCCCGCTGACCCGCCAGCCGCACACAATGCTCCCAAGCCCGGGAGAAAAGCATTTTGAGGTGGTCTCTCTCCGGGCCCTTGGAAGACTCCCCGGCTGCCTCTAAAGGCCGGTTTGCAAGCACTCATGTCCTCTGTTCCCGACAGCCGCGAACAATGCTCCCAATTCCGTGAGAAAAGTGCTTCGGGATGGTGCTCTCTCCGGGCCCTTGGAAGACCTCCCAAGCTGCCTCCAAAGGCCGGTTTGCAAGCACTCCCGCCCGCTGTTCCCGCCAGCCTCGCACAATGCTCCCAAGCCCGGGAGAAAAGCGCTTCGGGGTGGTGTTCTCTCCGTGCCAATGGAGGACCTCCCTGGCTGCCCCCAAAGGCCGGTTTGCAAGCACTCCCACTCGCTGTTCCCGCCAGCCACGCACAATCCTCCAAAACCCCGGAGAAAAGCGCTTCGGGGTGGTGTTCTCTCCGTGCCCATGGAAGACCTCCCGGGGTGCCCCCAAAGGCCGGTTTGGAAGCACTCCGACTCGCTGTTCCCGCCATCCGCGCACAATGCTCCCAAGCCCGGGAGAAAAGCATTTTGGGGTGGTGCTCACACCGGGCCCTGGAAGACCTCCCCGGCTGCCTCCAAAGGACGGTTTTCAAGCACTCCTGCCTGCTGTTCCCGCCACCCGCGCACAATGCTCCCAAGCCCGGGAGAAAAGCGCTTCGGGGTGGTGCTCTCTACAGGCCCTTGGAAGACCTCCCCGGCTGCCTCCAAAGGCCGGTTTGCAAGGACTCCTTCCTGCTGTTCCCGCCAGCCACGCACAATGCTCCCAAGCCCGGGAGAAAAGCATTTTGGGGTGGTGCTCACACCGGGCCCTGGAAGACCTCCCCGGCTGCCCACAAAGGACGGTTTTCAAGCACTCCTGCCTGCTGTTCCCGCCACCCGCGCAGAATGCTCCCAAGCGCGGGAGAAAAGCGCTTCGGGGTAGTGCTCTCTACAGGCCCTTGGAAGACCTCCCCGGCTGCCTCCAAAGGCCGGTTTGCAAGGACTCCTTCCTGCTGTTCCCGCCAGCCACGCACAATGCTCCCAAGCCCGGGAGAAAAGCATTTTGGGGTGGTGCTCACTCCGGGCCCTTGGAAGACCTCCCCGGCTGCCTCCAATGGCCAGTTTGCAAGCACTCATGTCCGCTGTTCCCACCAGCCGCGCACAATGCTCCCAAGCCCGGGAGAAAAGCTTTTTGGGGTGGTGCTCACACCGGGCCCTGGAAGACCTCCCCGGCTGCCTCCAAAGGCCAGTTTTCAAGCACTCCTGCCTGCTGTTCCCGCCACCTGCGCACAATGCTCCCAAGCCCGGGAGAAAAGCGCTTCGGGGTGGTGCTCTCTACAGGCCCTTGGAAGACCTCCCCGGCTGCCTCCAAAGGCCGGTTTGCAAGGACTCCTTCCTGCTGTTCCCGCCAGCCACGCACAATGCTCCCAAGCCCGGGAGAGAAGCATTTTGGGGTGGTGCTCTCTACAGGCCCTTGGAAGACCTCCCCGGCTGCCTCCAGTGGCCAGTTTGCAAGCACTCATGCCCGCTGTTCCCACCAGCCGCGCACAATGCTCCCAAGCCCGGGAGAAAAGCTTTTTGGGGTGGTGCTCACACCGGGCCCTGGAAGACCTCCCCGGCTGCCTGCAAAGGCCGGTTTTCAAGCACCTCTGCCTGCTGTTCCTGCCACCCGCGCACAATACTCCCAAGCCCGGGAGAAAAGCGCTTCGGGGTGGTGCTCTCTACAGGCCCTTGGAAGACCTCCCCCGCTGCCTCCAAAGGCCGGTTTGCAAGGACTCCTTCCTGCTGTTCCCGCCAGCCACGCACAATGCTCCCAAGCCCGGGAGAAAAGTGCTTCGGGGTGGTGATCTCTCCGGGCCCTTGGAAGTCGTCCCCGGCTGCCTCCAAAGGCCGGTTTGCAAGCACTCATGCCCGTTGTTCCCACCAGCCGCACACAATGCTCCCAAGCCCGGGAGAAAAGCATTTTGGGGTGGTGCTCACTCCGGGCCCTTAGAAGACCTCCCCGGCTGCCTCCAAAGGCCAGTTTGCAAGCAGTCCTGCCTGCTGTTCCCGCCAGCCGCGCACAATGCTCCCAAGCCCGGGAGAAAAGCGCTTCGGGGTGGTGCTCTCTCCGGGCCCTTGGAAGACGTCCCCGGCTGCCTCCAAAGGCCGGTTTGCAAGCACTCATGCCCGTTGTTCCCACCAGCCGCGCACAATGCTCCCAAGCCCGGGAGAAAAGCATTTTGGGGTGGTGCTCACTCCGGGCCCTTGGAAGACCTCCCCGGCTGCCTCCAAAGGCCAGTTTGCAAGCAGTCCTGCCTGCTGTTCCCGCCAGCCGCGCACAATGTTCCCAAGCCCGGGAGAAAAGCGCTTCGGGGTGGTGCTCTCTCCGGGCACTTTCAAGACCTCCCCGGCTGCCTCCAAAGGCCGGTTTGTAAGTACTCATTCCCGCTGCTTCCACCAGCCACGCACAATGCTCCCAAGCCCGGGAGAAAAGCATTTTGGGGTGGTGCTCTCGCCGGGCCCTTGGAAGACCTCCCGGGCTGCCTCCAAAGGCCGGTTTGCAAGCATTCATGTCCGTTGTTCCCGACAGCCGCGCACAATGCTCCCAAGCCCGAGAGAAAAGCATTTTGGGGTGGTGATCAGTCCGGCCCTTGGAAGACCTCCCCGGCTGCCTCCAAAGGACAGTTTGCAAGCACTCATGCCCGCTGTTCCCGCCAGCCGCGCACAATGCTCCCAAGACCGTGAGAAAAGCGCTTCGGGGTGGTGTTCTCTCAGGGACCATGGAGGACCTCCCCGGCTGCCCCCAAAGGCCGGTTTGCAAGCATACCCACTCGCTGTTCCCGCCAGGCACACACAATGTTCCAAAACCCCGGAGAAAAGCGCTTCGGGGTGGTGGTCTCTCCGGGCCCCTGCCCCTGAGCCTGGGGGCCAGGCAGGGGATCCACAGTCCCAGGCCAAGGCAGAACCACATGCACACGTCTGTTCCTGCCCCCTCCACCGGCAGAGAGCTGGGGGGAGCCAGAGTCTGTCAGGCAGCTGCTGGGCTGGCCACCTGTGTGGGAAGGGGCAGAGCCGACCTAGGGGCAAGTTGGGCCTCTTGCTCTCCCTGCTGCCCTGAGGCTGCTGGGCCAAAGAGGTCTTGGGCATCCAGCCCCTTGCTGGTCCCTTCCGTCTGACGAGGCCCTCTGAGCTCCAGCACCTTGCAGTGTGGAGACAGCCCCTGCCAGCAACCTCCTCTCCAAGGAGGCCTCAACCGAGGCCTAGGCCCAGGGGAAAGGCACCAGCGGAGATGAGCCAGTGGAGGCGCCCGGGCATGTCTGGACCCAGTCCCCGCAGCCTGCCCCTTGGTGGGGCAGTACCCCCGGAGGCCAGGAAGGTCTGGGCAAGGCTGGCCAGGGGCAGGGGCCCTGCTGGGTCGTGCCCCTGGCCTGTGGGGCGTCTGAGCACAACCGGCACTCTCCCGCTGGAAGACCTCCCCGTCTGCCTCCAAAGGCCGGTTTGCAAGCACTCCCGCCCGCTGTTCCCGCCAGGCACGCACAATGCTCCCAAGCCCGGGAGAAAAGCGCTTCGGGGTGGTGCTCTCTCCGGGCCCTTGCCCCTGAGCCTGGGGGCCAGGCAGTTGGAACACACTCCCAGGCCAATGCAGAACGACATGCACACGTCTGTTCCTGCCCCCTACACCGGCAGAGAGCTCGGGGGAGCCAGAGACTGCCAGGCTGCTGCTGGGCTGGCTGCCTGTGTGGGACGTGGCAGAGCCGACCTAGGGGCAAGTTGGGCCTCTTGCTCTCCCTGCTGCCCTGAGGCTGCTGGGCCAAAGACGTCTTGGGCATCCAGCCCTTTGCTGGTCCCTTCCCTCTGACGAGGCCCTCTGAGCTCCAGCACCTTGCAGTGTGGAGACAGCACCTGCCAGCAATCTCCTCTCCAAGGAGGCCTCAACCGAGGCCTAGGCCCAGGGGAAAGGCACCAGCGGGGATGAGCCTGGGGAGGCGCCCAGGCATGTCTGGACCCTGTCCCCGCAGCCTGCCCCTTGGTGGGGCAGTACCCCCGGAGGCCAGGAAGGTCTGGGCAAGGCTGCGAGGGGCAGGGGCCCTGCTGGGTCGTGCCCCTGGCCTGTGGGGCGTCTGAGCACAACCGGCACTCTCCCGCTGGAAGACCTCCCCGTCTGCCTCCAAAGGCCGGTTTGCCAACACTCCCACCCGCTGTTCACGCCAGACTTGCACAATGCTCCCAAGCCCGGGAGAAAAGCGCTTCGGGGTGGTGCTCTCTCCGGGCCCTTGCCCCTGAGCCTGGGGGCAAGGCATGGGGAACACACTCCCAGGCCAAGGCAGAACCACATGCCCACGTCTGTTCCTGTCCCCTGCACCGGCAGAGAGCTTGGGGGAGCCAGAGTCTGTCAGGCAGCTGCTGGGTTGGCCGCCTGTGTGGGAAGGGGCAGAGCCGCCCTAGGGGCAAGTTGGGCCTCTTGCTCTCCCTGCTGCCCTGAGGCTGCTGGGCCAAAGACGTCTTGGGCATCCAGCCTCTTACTGGTCCCTTCCCTCTGACGAGGCCCTCTGAGCTCCAGCACCTTGCAGTGTGGAGACAGCCCCTGCCAGCAACCTCCTCTCCAAGGAGGCCTCAACCGAGGCCTAGGCCCAGGGGAAAGGCACCAGCGGGGATGAGCCAGGGGAGGCGCCCGAGCATGTCTGGACCCAGTCCCCGCAGCCTGCCCCTTGGTGGGGCAGTACCCCCGGAGGCCAGGAAGGTCTGGGCAAGGCTGCCAGAGGCAGGGACACTGCTGGGTCCTGCCCCTGGCCTGTGGGGCCTCTGAGAACAACTGGCACTCTCCCGCTGGAAGACCTCCCCGGCTGCCTCCAAAGGCTGGTTTGCAAGCACTCAATCCCGCTGTTCACGCCAGCTGAGCACAATGCTCCCATGCCCGGGGGAAAAGCATTTTGGGGTGGTGCTCACTCCGGGCTTTGGAAGACCTCCCCGGCTGCCTCCAAGGCCGGTTTGCAAGCACTTCTGCCTGCTGTTCCCGCCACCCGCGCACAATGCTCCCAAGCCCGGGAGAAAAGCGTTTCGGGGTGGTGTTCTCTCTGGACCCAAGAAAGACCTCCCGGGCTGCCCCCAAATGCCGGTTTGCAAGCACTCCCACTCACTGTTCCCGCCATCCGTGCAAATGCTCCAAGCCCAGGAGAAAAGCCCTTCAGGGTGGTGCTCTCTCCCGGCCCTTGGAAGACCTCCCCGGCTGCCTCCAAAGGCTGGATTTCAAGTACTCCCTCCCGCTGTCCCGCCAGCCGCACACAATGCTCCCAATCACGGGAGAAAAGCGCTTCGGGGTGGTGCTCTCTACGGGCCCTTGGAAGACCTCCCCGTTTGTCTCCAAAGGCCGGTTTGCAAGCACTCATGCCCGCTGTTCCCGCCAGCCGCGCACAATGCTCCCAAGCCTAGGAGAAAAGCGCTTCGGGGTGGTGCTCTCTCCCGGCCCTTGGAAGACCTCCCCGGCTGCCTCCAAAGGCCGGTTTGCAAGCACTCAATCCCGCTGTTCCCGCCAGCCGCGCACAATGCTCCCAAGCCCGGGAGAAAAGCGCTTCGGGGTGGTGCTCTCTCCCGGCCCTTGGAAGACCTCCCCGGCTGCCTCCAAAGGCTGGTTTTCAAGAACTCCCTCCCGCTGACCCGCCAGCCGCACACAATGCTCCCAAGCCCGGGAGAAAAGCATTTTGAGGTGGTCTCTCTCCGGGCCCTTGGAAGACTCCCCGGCTGCCTCTAAAGGCCGGTTTGCAAGCACTCATGTCCTCTGTTCCCGACAGCCGCGAACAATGCTCCCAATTCCGTGAGAAAAGTGCTTCGGGATGGTGCTCTCTCCGGGCCCTTGGAAGACCTCCCAAGCTGCCTCCAAAGGCCGGTTTGCAAGCACTCCCGCCCGCTGTTCCCGCCAGCCTCGCACAATGCTCCCAAGCCCGGGAGAAAAGCGCTTCGGGGTGGTGTTCTCTCCGTGCCAATGGAGGACCTCCCTGGCTGCCCCCAAAGGCCGGTTTGCAAGCACTCCCACTCGCTGTTCCCGCCAGCCACGCACAATCCTCCAAAACCCCGGAGAAAAGCGCTTCGGGGTGGTGTTCTCTCCGTGCCCATGGAAGACCTCCCGGGGTGCCCCCAAAGGCCGGTTTGGAAGCACTCCGACTCGCTGTTCCCGCCATCCGCGCACAATGCTCCCAAGCCCGGGAGAAAAGCATTTTGGGGTGGTGCTCACACCGGGCCCTGGAAGACCTCCCCGGCTGCCTCCAAAGGACGGTTTTCAAGCACTCCTGCCTGCTGTTCCCGCCACCCGCGCACAATGCTCCCAAGCCCGGGAGAAAAGCGCTTCGGGGTGGTGCTCTCTACAGGCCCTTGGAAGACCTCCCCGGCTGCCTCCAAAGGCCGGTTTGCAAGGACTCCTTCCTGCTGTTCCCGCCAGCCACGCACAATGCTCCCAAGCCCGGGAGAAAAGCATTTTGGGGTGGTGCTCACACCGGGCCCTGGAAGACCTCCCCGGCTGCCCACAAAGGACGGTTTTCAAGCACTCCTGCCTGCTGTTCCCGCCACCCGCGCAGAATGCTCCCAAGCGCGGGAGAAAAGCGCTTCGGGGTAGTGCTCTCTACAGGCCCTTGGAAGACCTCCCCGGCTGCCTCCAAAGGCCGGTTTGCAAGGACTCCTTCCTGCTGTTCCCGCCAGCCAAGCACAATGCTCCCAAGCCCGGGAGAAAAGCATTTTGGGGTGGTGCTCACTCCGGGCCCTTGGAAGACCTCCCCGGCTGCCTCCAATGGCCAGTTTGCAAGCACTCATGTCCGCTGTTCCCACCAGCCGCGCACAATGCTCCCAAGCCCGGGAGAAAAGCTTTTTGGGGTGGTGCTCACACCGGGCCCTGGAAGACCTCCCCGGCTGCCTCCAAAGGCCAGTTTTCAAGCACTCCTGCCTGCTGTTCCCGCCACCTGCGCACAATGCTCCCAAGCCCGGGAGAAAAGCGCTTCGGGGTGGTGCTCTCTACAGGCCCTTGGAAGACCTCCCCGGCTGCCTCCAAAGGCCGGTTTGCAAGGACTCCTTCCTGCTGTTCCCGCCAGCCACGCACAATGCTCCCAAGCCCGGGAGAGAAGCATTTTGGGGTGGTGCTCTCTACAGGCCCTTGGAAGACCTCCCCGGCTGCCTCCAGTGGCCAGTTTGCAAGCACTCATGCCCGCTGTTCCCACCAGCCGCGCACAATGCTCCCAAGCCCGGGAGAAAAGCTTTTTGGGGTGGTGCTCACACCGGGCCCTGGAAGACCTCCCCGGCTGCCTGCAAAGGCCGGTTTTCAAGCACCTCTGCCTGCTGTTCCTGCCACCCGCGCACAATACTCCCAAGCCCGGGAGAAAAGCGCTTCGGGGTGGTGCTCTCTACAGGCCCTTGGAAGACCTCCCCCGCTGCCTCCAAAGGCCGGTTTGCAAGGACTCCTTCCTGCTGTTCCCGCCAGCCACGCACAATGCTCCCAAGCCCGGGAGAAAAGTGCTTCGGGGTGGTGATCTCTCCGGGCCCTTGGAAGTCGTCCCCGGCTGCCTCCAAAGGCCGGTTTGCAAGCACTCATGCCCGTTGTTCCCACCAGCCGCACACAATGCTCCCAAGCCCGGGAGAAAAGCATTTTGGGGTGGTGCTCACTCCGGGCCCTTGGAAGACCTCCCCGGCTGCCTCCAAAGGCCAGTTTGCAAGCAGTCCTGCCTGCTGTTCCCGCCAGCCGCGCACAATGCTCCCAAGCCCGGGAGAAAAGCGCTTCGGGGTGGTGCTCTCTCCGGGCCCTTGGAAGACGTCCCCGGCTGCCTCCAAAGGCCGGTTTGCAAGCACTCATGCCCGTTGTTCCCACCAGCCGCGCACAATGCTCCCAAGCCCGGGAGAAAAGCATTTTGGGGTGGTGCTCACTCCGGGCCCTTGGAAGACCTCCCCGGCTGCCTCCAAAGGCCAGTTTGCAAGTAGTCCTGCCTGCTGTTCCCGCCAGCCGCGCACAATGTTCCCAAGCCCGGGAGAAAAGCGCTTCGGGGTGGTGCTCTCTCCGGGCACTTTCAAGACCTCCCCGGCTGCCTCCAAAGGCCGGTTTGTAAGTACTCATTCCCGCTGCTTCCACCAGCCACGCACAATGCTCCCAAGCCCGGGAGAAAAGCATTTTGGGGTGGTGCTCTCTCCGGGCCCTTGGAAGACCTCCCGGGCTGCCTCCAAAGGCCGGTTTGCAAGCATTCATGTCCGTTGTTCCCGACAGCCGCGCACAATGCTCCCAAGCCCGAGAGAAAAGCATTTTGGGGTGGTGATCAGTCCGGCCCTTGGAAGACCTCCCCGGCTGCCTCCAAAGGACAGTTTGCAAGCACTCATGCCCGCTGTTCCCGCCAGCCGCGCACAATGCTCCCAAGACCGTGAGAAAAGCGCTTCGGGGTGGTGTTCTCTCAGGGACCATGGAGGACCTCCCCGGCTGCCCCCAAAGGCCGGTTTGCAAGCATACCCACTCGCTGTTCCCGCCAGGCACACACAATGTTCCAAAACCCCGGAGAAAAGCGCTTCGGGGTGGTGGTCTCTCCGGGCCCCTGCCCCTGAGCCTGGGGGCCAGGCAGGGGATCCACAGTCCCAGGCCAAGGCAGAACCACATGCACACGTCTGTTCCTGCCCCCTCCACCGGCAGAGAGCTGGGGGGAGCCAGAGTCTGTCAGGCAGCTGCTGGGCTGGCCACCTGTGTGGGAAGGGGCAGAGCCGACCTAGGGGCAAGTTGGGCCTCTTGCTCTCCCTGCTGCCCTGAGGCTGCTGGGCCAAAGAGGTCTTGGGCATCCAGCCCCTTGCTGGTCCCTTCCGTCTGACGAGGCCCTCTGAGCTCCAGCACCTTGCAGTGTGGAGACAGCCCCTGCCAGCAACCTCCTCTCCAAGGAGGCCTCAACCGAGGCCTAGGCCCAGGGGAAAGGCACCAGCGGAGATGAGCCAGTGGAGGCGCCCGGGCATGTCTGGACCCAGTCCCCGCAGCCTGCCCCTTGGTGGGGCAGTACCCCCGGAGGCCAGGAAGGTCTGGGCAAGGCTGGCCAGGGGCAGGGGCCCTGCTGGGTCGTGCCCCTGGCCTGTGGGGCGTCTGAGCACAACCGGCACTCTCCCGCTGGAAGACCTCCCCGTCTGCCTCCAAAGGCCGGTTTGCAAGCACTCCCGCCCGCTGTTCCCGCCAGGCACGCACAATGCTCCCAAGCCCGGGAGAAAAGCGCTTCGGGGTGGTGCTCTCTCCGGGCCCTTGCCCCTGAGCCTGGGGGCCAGGCAGTTGGAACACACTCCCAGGCCAATGCAGAACGACATGCACACGTCTGTTCCTGCCCCCTACACCGGCAGAGAGCTCGGGGGAGCCAGAGACTGCCAGGCTGCTGCTGGGCTGGCTGCCTGTGTGGGACGTGGCAGAGCCGACCTAGGGGCAAGTTGGGCCTCTTGCTCTCCCTGCTGCCCTGAGGCTGCTGGGCCAAAGACGTCTTGGGCATCCAGCCCTTTGCTGGTCCCTTCCCTCTGACGAGGCCCTCTGAGCTCCAGCACCTTGCAGTGTGGAGACAGCACCTGCCAGCAATCTCCTCTCCAAGGAGGCCTCAACCGAGGCCTAGGCCCAGGGGAAAGGCACCAGCGGGGATGAGCCTGGGGAGGCGCCCGAGCATGTCTGGACCCAGTCCCCGCAGCCTGCCCCTTGGTGGGGCAGTACCCCTGGAGTCCAGGAAGGTCTGGGAAAGGCTGGCCAGGGGCAGGGGACCTGCTGGGTCTTGCCCCTGGCCTGTGGGACCTCTGAGCACAACCGGCCCTCTCCCACTGGAAGACCTCCCCGGCTGCCTCCAAAGTCCTGTTTGCCAACACTCCCACCCACTGTTCACGCCAGACTTGCACAATGCTCCCAAGCCCGGGAGAAAAGCGCTTCGGGGTGGTGCTCTCTCCGGGCCATTGCCCCTGAGCCTGGGGGCAAGGCATGGGGAACACACTCCCAGGCCAAGGCAGAACCACATGCCCACGTCTGTTCCTGTCCCCTGCACCGGCAGAGAGCTTGGGGGAGCCAGAGTCTGTCAGGCAGCTGCTGGGTTGGCCGCCTGTGTGGGAAGGGGCAGAGCCGCCCTAGGGGCAAGTTGGGCCTCTTGCTCTCCCTGCTGCCCTGAAGCTGCTGGGCCAAAGACGTCTTGGGCATCCAGCCCCTTACTGGTCCCTTCCCTCTGACGAGGCCCTCTGAGCTCCAGCACCTTGCAGTGTGGAGACAGCCCCTGCCAGCAACCTCCTCTCCAAGGAGGCCTCAACCGAGGCCTAGGCCCAGGGGAAAGGCACCAGCGGGGATGAGCCTGGGGAGGCGCCCGGGCATGTCTGGACCCAGTCCCCGCAGCCTGCCCCTTGGTGGGGCAGTACCCCCGGAGGCCAGGAGGGTCTGGGCAAGGCTGGCCACGGGCAGGGGCCCTGCTGGGTCCTGCCCCTGGCCTGTGGGGCCTCTGAGCACAACCGGCCCTCTCCCACTGGAAGACTTCCCCGGCTGCCTCCAAAGGCCGGTTTGCCAACACTCCCGCCCGCTGTTCCCGCCAGGCACGCACTATTCTCCCAAGCCCGGGAGAAAAGCGCTTCGGGGTGTTGCTCTCTCCGGGCCCTTGCCCCTGAGCGTGGGGTCGAGGCAGTGGGTCTACACTCCCAGACCAACGCAGAACCACATGCACACGTCTGTTCCTGACCCCTGCACCGCAGAGAGCTCGGGGGAGCCAGAGTCTGTCAGGCAGCTGCTGGGCTGGCCGCCTGTGTGGGAAGGGGCAGAGCCGACCTAGGGGCAAGTTGGGCCTCTTCCTCTCCCTGCTGCCCTGAGGCTGCTGGGCCAAAGAGGTCTTGGGCATCCAGCCCCTTGCTGGTCCCTTCCCTCTGACGAGGCCCTCTGAGCTCCAGCACCTTGCAGTGTGGAGACAGCCCCTGCCAGCAACCTCCTCTCCAAGGAGGCCTCAACCGAGGCCTAGGCCCAGGGGAAAGGCACCAGCGGGGATGAGCCTGGGGAGGCGCCCGGGCATGTCTGGACCCAGTCCCCGCAGCCTGCCCCTTGGTGGGGCAGTACCCCCGGAGGCCAGGAGGGTCTGGGCAAGGCTGCCAGGGGCAGGGACACTGCTGGGTCCTGCCCCTGGCCTGTGGGGCGTCTGAGCACAACCGGCCCTCTCCCGCAGGAAGACCTCCCCGGCTGCCTCCAAAGGCCGGTTTGCAAGCACTCCCGCCCGATGTTCCCGCCAGGCACGCACAATGCTCCCAAGCCCGGGAGAAAAGCGCTTCGGGGTGGTGCTCTCTCCGGGCCCTTGCCCCTGAGCCTGGGGGACAGGCAGGGGGAACACACTCCCAGGCCAAGGCAGAACGACATGCACACGTCTGTTCCTGCCCCCTACACCGGCAGAGAGTTCGGGGGAGCCAGAGACTGCCAGGCTGCTGCTGGGCTGGCTGCCTGTGTGGGACGGGGTAGAGCCGACCTAGGGGCAAGTTGGGCCTCTTGCTCTCCCTGCTGCCCTGAGGCTGCTGGGTCAAAGAGGTCTTGGGCATCCAGCCCTTTGCTGGTCCTTTCCCTCTGACGAGGCCCTCTGAGCTCCAGCACCTTGCAGTGTGCAGATAGCCCCTGCCGGCAACCTCCTCTCCAAGGAGGCCTCAACCGAGGCCTAGGCCCAGGGGAAAGGCACCAGCGGGGATGAGCCTGGGGAGGCGCCCGGGCATGTCTGGACCCAGGCCCCGCAGCCTGCCCCTTGGTGGGGTAGTACCCCCGGAGGCCAGGAAGGTCTGGGCAAGGCTGCCAGAGGCAGGGACACTGCTGGGTCCTGCCCCTGGCCTGTGGGGCCTCTGAGAACAACTGGCACTCTCCCGCTGGAAGACCTCCCCGGCTGCCTCCAAAGGCTGGTTTGCAAGCACTCAATCCCGCTGTTCACGCCAGCTGAGCACAATGCTCCCATGCCCGGGGGAAAAGCATTTTGGGGTGGTGCTCACTCCGGGCTTTGGAAGACCTCCCCGGCTGCCTCCAAGGCCGGTTTGCAAGCACTTCTGCCTGCTGTTCCCGCCACCCGCGCACAATGCTCCCAAGCCCGGGAGAAAAGCGTTTCGGGGTGGTGTTCTCTCTGGACCCAAGAAAGACCTCCCGGGCTGCCCCCAAATGCCGGTTTGCAAGCACTCCCACTCACTGTTCCCGCCATCCGTGCAAATGCTCCAAGCCCAGGAGAAAAGCCCTTCAGGGTGGTGCTCTCTCCCGGCCCTTGGAAGACCTCCCCGGCTGCCTCCAAAGGCTGGATTTCAAGTACTCCCTCCCGCTGTCCCGCCAGCCGCACACAATGCTCCCAATCACGGGAGAAAAGCGCTTCGGGGTGGTGCTCTCTACGGGCCCTTGGAAGACCTCCCCGTTTGTCTCCAAAGGCCGGTTTGCAAGCACTCATGCCCGCTGTTCCCGCCAGCCGCGCACAATGCTCCCAAGCCTAGGAGAAAAGCGCTTCGGGGTGGTGCTCTCTCCCGGCCCTTGGAAGACCTCCCCGGCTGCCTCCAAAGGCCGGTTTGCAAGCACTCAATCCCGCTGTTCCCGCCAGCCGCGCACAATGCTCCCAAGCCCGGGAGAAAAGCGCTTCGGGGTGGTGCTCTCTCCCGGCCCTTGGAAGACCTCCCCGGCTGCCTCCAAAGGCTGGTTTTCAAGAACTCCCTCCCGCTGACCCGCCAGCCGCACACAATGCTCCCAAGCCCGGGAGAAAAGCATTTTGAGGTGGTCTCTCTCCGGGCCCTTGGAAGACTCCCCGGCTGCCTCTAAAGGCCGGTTTGCAAGCACTCATGTCCTCTGTTCCCGACAGCCGCGAACAATGCTCCCAATTCCGTGAGAAAAGTGCTTCGGGATGGTGCTCTCTCCGGGCCCTTGGAAGACCTCCCAAGCTGCCTCCAAAGGCCGGTTTGCAAGCACTCCCGCCCGCTGTTCCCGCCAGCCTCGCACAATGCTCCCAAGCCCGGGAGAAAAGCGCTTCGGGGTGGTGTTCTCTCCGTGCCAATGGAGGACCTCCCTGGCTGCCCCCAAAGGCCGGTTTGCAAGCACTCCCACTCGCTGTTCCCGCCAGCCACGCACAATCCTCCAAAACCCCGGAGAAAAGCGCTTCGGGGTGGTGTTCTCTCCGTGCCCATGGAAGACCTCCCGGGGTGCCCCCAAAGGCCGGTTTGGAAGCACTCCGACTCGCTGTTCCCGCCATCCGCGCACAATGCTCCCAAGCCCGGGAGAAAAGCATTTTGGGGTGGTGCTCACACCGGGCCCTGGAAGACCTCCCCGGCTGCCTCCAAAGGACGGTTTTCAAGCACTCCTGCCTGCTGTTCCCGCCACCCGCGCACAATGCTCCCAAGCCCGGGAGAAAAGCGCTTCGGGGTGGTGCTCTCTACAGGCCCTTGGAAGACCTCCCCGGCTGCCTCCAAAGGCCGGTTTGCAAGGACTCCTTCCTGCTGTTCCCGCCAGCCACGCACAATGCTCCCAAGCCCGGGAGAAAAGCATTTTGGGGTGGTGCTCACACCGGGCCCTGGAAGACCTCCCCGGCTGCCCACAAAGGACGGTTTTCAAGCACTCCTGCCTGCTGTTCCCGCCACCCGCGCAGAATGCTCCCAAGCGCGGGAGAAAAGCGCTTCGGGGTAGTGCTCTCTACAGGCCCTTGGAAGACCTCCCCGGCTGCCTCCAAAGGCCGGTTTGCAAGGACTCCTTCCTGCTGTTCCCGCCAGCCACGCACAATGCTCCCAAGCCCGGGAGAAAAGCATTTTGGGGTGGTGCTCACTCCGGGCCCTTGGAAGACCTCCCCGGCTGCCTCCAATGGCCAGTTTGCAAGCACTCATGTCCGCTGTTCCCACCAGCCGCGCACAATGCTCCCAAGCCCGGGAGAAAAGCTTTTTGGGGTGGTGCTCACACCGGGCCCTGGAAGACCTCCCCGGCTGCCTCCAAAGGCCAGTTTTCAAGCACTCCTGCCTGCTGTTCCCGCCACCTGCGCACAATGCTCCCAAGCCCGGGAGAAAAGCGCTTCGGGGTGGTGCTCTCTACAGGCCCTTGGAAGACCTCCCCGGCTGCCTCCAAAGGCCGGTTTGCAAGGACTCCTTCCTGCTGTTCCCGCCAGCCACGCACAATGCTCCCAAGCCCGGGAGAGAAGCATTTTGGGGTGGTGCTCTCTACAGGCCCTTGGAAGACCTCCCCGGCTGCCTCCAGTGGCCAGTTTGCAAGCACTCATGCCCGCTGTTCCCACCAGCCGCGCACAATGCTCCCAAGCCCGGGAGAAAAGCTTTTTGGGGTGGTGCTCACACCGGGCCCTGGAAGACCTCCCCGGCTGCCTGCAAAGGCCGGTTTTCAAGCACCTCTGCCTGCTGTTCCTGCCACCCGCGCACAATACTCCCAAGCCCGGGAGAAAAGCGCTTCGGGGTGGTGCTCTCTACAGGCCCTTGGAAGACCTCCCCCGCTGCCTCCAAAGGCCGGTTTGCAAGGACTCCTTCCTGCTGTTCCCGCCAGCCACGCACAATGCTCCCAAGCCCGGGAGAAAAGTGCTTCGGGGTGGTGATCTCTCCGGGCCCTTGGAAGTCGTCCCCGGCTGCCTCCAAAGGCCGGTTTGCAAGCACTCATGCCCGTTGTTCCCACCAGCCGCACACAATGCTCCCAAGCCCGGGAGAAAAGCATTTTGGGGTGGTGCTCACTCCGGGCCCTTAGAAGACCTCCCCGGCTGCCTCCAAAGGCCAGTTTGCAAGCAGTCCTGCCTGCTGTTCCCGCCAGCCGCGCACAATGCTCCCAAGCCCGGGAGAAAAGCGCTTCGGGGTGGTGCTCTCTCCGGGCCCTTGGAAGACGTCCCCGGCTGCCTCCAAAGGCCGGTTTGCAAGCACTCATGCCCGTTGTTCCCACCAGCCGCGCACAATGCTCCCAAGCCCGGGAGAAAAGCATTTTGGGGTGGTGCTCACTCCGGGCCCTTGGAAGACCTCCCCGGCTGCCTCCAAAGGCCAGTTTGCAAGCAGTCCTGCCTGCTGTTCCCGCCAGCCGCGCACAATGTTCCCAAGCCCGGGAGAAAAGCGCTTCGGGGTGGTGCTCTCTCCGGGCACTTTCAAGACCTCCCCGGCTGCCTCCAAAGGCCGGTTTGTAAGTACTCATTCCCGCTGCTTCCACCAGCCACGCACAATGCTCCCAAGCCCGGGAGAAAAGCATTTTGGGGTGGTGCTCTCGCCGGGCCCTTGGAAGACCTCCCGGGCTGCCTCCAAAGGCCGGTTTGCAAGCATTCATGTCCGTTGTTCCCGACAGCCGCGCACAATGCTCCCAAGCCCGAGAGAAAAGCATTTTGGGGTGGTGATCAGTCCGGCCCTTGGAAGACCTCCCCGGCTGCCTCCAAAGGACAGTTTGCAAGCACTCATGCCCGCTGTTCCCGCCAGCCGCGCACAATGCTCCCAAGACCGTGAGAAAAGCGCTTCGGGGTGGTGTTCTCTCAGGGACCATGGAGGACCTCCCCGGCTGCCCCCAAAGGCCGGTTTGCAAGCATACCCACTCGCTGTTCCCGCCAGGCACACACAATGTTCCAAAACCCCGGAGAAAAGCGCTTCGGGGTGGTGGTCTCTCCGGGCCCCTGCCCCTGAGCCTGGGGGCCAGGCAGGGGATCCACAGTCCCAGGCCAAGGCAGAACCACATGCACACGTCTGTTCCTGCCCCCTCCACCGGCAGAGAGCTGGGGGGAGCCAGAGTCTGTCAGGCAGCTGCTGGGCTGGCCACCTGTGTGGGAAGGGGCAGAGCCGACCTAGGGGCAAGTTGGGCCTCTTGCTCTCCCTGCTGCCCTGAGGCTGCTGGGCCAAAGAGGTCTTGGGCATCCAGCCCCTTGCTGGTCCCTTCCGTCTGACGAGGCCCTCTGAGCTCCAGCACCTTGCAGTGTGGAGACAGCCCCTGCCAGCAACCTCCTCTCCAAGGAGGCCTCAACCGAGGCCTAGGCCCAGGGGAAAGGCACCAGCGGAGATGAGCCAGTGGAGGCGCCCGGGCATGTCTGGACCCAGTCCCCGCAGCCTGCCCCTTGGTGGGGCAGTACCCCCGGAGGCCAGGAAGGTCTGGGCAAGGCTGGCCAGGGGCAGGGGCCCTGCTGGGTCGTGCCCCTGGCCTGTGGGGCGTCTGAGCACAACCGGCACTCTCCCGCTGGAAGACCTCCCCGTCTGCCTCCAAAGGCCGGTTTGCAAGCACTCCCGCCCGCTGTTCCCGCCAGGCACGCACAATGCTCCCAAGCCCGGGAGAAAAGCGCTTCGGGGTGGTGCTCTCTCCGGGCCCTTGCCCCTGAGCCTGGGGGCCAGGCAGTTGGAACACACTCCCAGGCCAATGCAGAACGACATGCACACGTCTGTTCCTGCCCCCTACACCGGCAGAGAGCTCGGGGGAGCCAGAGACTGCCAGGCTGCTGCTGGGCTGGCTGCCTGTGTGGGACGTGGCAGAGCCGACCTAGGGGCAAGTTGGGCCTCTTGCTCTCCCTGCTGCCCTGAGGCTGCTGGGCCAAAGACGTCTTGGGCATCCAGCCCTTTGCTGGTCCCTTCCCTCTGACGAGGCCCTCTGAGCTCCAGCACCTTGCAGTGTGGAGACAGCACCTGCCAGCAATCTCCTCTCCAAGGAGGCCTCAACCGAGGCCTAGGCCCAGGGGAAAGGCACCAGCGGGGATGAGCCTGGGGAGGCGCCCGAGCATGTCTGGACCCAGTCCCCGCAGCCTGCCCCTTGGTGGGGCAGTACCCCTGGAGTCCAGGAAGGTCTGGGAAAGGCTGGCCAGGGGCAGGGGACCTGCTGGGTCTTGCCCCTGGCCTGTGGGACCTCTGAGCACAACCGGCCCTCTCCCACTGGAAGACCTCCCCGGCTGCCTCCAAAGTCCTGTTTGCCAACACTCCCACCCACTGTTCACGCCAGACTTGCACAATGCTCCCAAGCCCGGGAGAAAAGCGCTTCGGGGTGGTGCTCTCTCCGGGCCCTTGCCCCTGAGCCTGGGGGCAAGGCAGGGGGAACACACTCCCAGGCCAAGGCAGAACCACATGCCCACGTCTGTTCCTGTCCCCTGCACCGGCAGAGAGCTTGGGGGAGCCAGAGTCTGTCAGGCAGCTGCTGGGTTGGCCGCCTGTGTGGGAAGGGGCAGAGCCGCCCTAGGGGCAAGTTGGGCCTCTTGCTCTCCCTGCTGCCCTGAGCCTGCTGGGCCAAAGACGTCTTGGGCATCCAGCCCCTTACTGGTCCCTTCCCTCTGACGAGGCCCTCTGAGCTCCAGCACCTTGCAGTGTGGAGACAGCCCCTGCCAGCAACCTCCTCTCCAAGGAGGCCTCAACCGAGGCCTAGGCCCAGGGGAAAGGCACCAGCGGGGATGAGCCTGGGGAGGCGCCCGGGGATGTCTGGACCCAGTCCCCGCAGCCTGCCCCTTGGTGGGGCAGTTCCCCCGGAGGCCAGGAAGGTCTGGGCAACGCTGGCCAGGGGCAGGGGCCCTGCTGGGTCCTGCCCCTGGCCTGTGGGGCCTCTGAGCACAACCGGCCCTCTCCCACTGGAAGAACTCCCCGGCTGACTCCAAGGGCCAGTTTGCCAACACTCCCGCCCGCTGTTCCCGCCAGGCACGCACAATGCTCCCAAGCCCGGGAGAAAAGCACTTCGGCGTGGTGCTCTCCTCGGGCCCTTGCCCCTGAGCCTGGGGGCCAGGCAGTTGGTCCACACTCCCAGACCAAGGCAGAACCACATGCACACGTCTGTTCCTGACCCCTGCACCGGCAGAGAGCTCGGGGGAGCCAGAGTCTGTCAGGCAGCTGCTGGGCTGGCCGCCTGTGTGGGAAGGGGCAGAGCCGACCTAGGGGCAAGTTGGGCCTCTTGCTCTCCCTGCTGCCCTGAGGCTGCTGGGCCAAAGAGGTCTTGGGCATCCAGCCCCTTGCTGGTCCCTTCCCTCTGACGAGGCCCTCTGAGCTCTAGCACCTTGCAGTGTGGAGACAGCCCCTGCCAGCAACATCCTCTCCAAGGAGGCCTCAACCGAGGCCTAGGCCCAGGGGAAAGGCACCAGCGGGGATGAGCCTGGGGAGGCGCCCGGGCATGTCTGGACCCAGTCCCCGCAGCCTGCCCCTTGGTGGGGCAGTACCCCCGGAGGCCAGGAAGATCTGGGAAAGGCTGGCCAGGGGCAGGGGCCCTGCTGGGTCCTCCCCATGGCCTGTGGGGCCTCTGAGCACAACCGGCCCTCTCCCACTGGAAGACCTCCCCGGCTGCCTCCAAAGGCCAGTTTGCCAAAACTCCTGCCCGCTCTTCCCGCCAGGCACGCACAATGCTCCCAAGCCCGGGAGAAAAGCGCTTCGGGGTGGTGCTCTCTCCGGGCCCTTGCCCCTGAGCCTGTGGGCAAGGCAGGGGGAACACACTCCCAGGCCAAGGCAGAAACACATGCACACGTCTGTTCCTGTCCCCTGCACCGGCAGAGAGCTCGGGGGAGCCAGAGTCTCTCAGGCAGGTGCTGGGCTGGCCGCCTGTGTGGGAAGGGGCAGAGCCGACCTAGGGGCAAGTTGGGCCTCTTGCTCTCCCTGCTGCCCTGAGGCTGCAGGGCCAAAGACGTCTTGGGCATCCAGCCCCTTACTGGTCCCTTCCCTCTGACGAGGCCCTCTGAGCTCCAGCACCTTGCAGTGTGCAGACAGCCCCTGCCAGCAATCTCCTCTCCAAGGAGGCCTCAACCGAGGCCTAGGCCCAGGGGAAAGGCACCAGCGGGGTTGAGCCAGGGGAGGCGCCCGGGCATGTCTGGACCCTGTCCCCGCAGCCTGCCCCTTGGTGGGGCAGTACCCCCGGAGGCCAGGAAGGTCTGGGCAAGGCTGGCCAGGGGCAGGGGCCCTGCTGGGTCCTGCCCCTGGCCTGTGGGGCCTCTGAGCACAACCGGCCCTCTCCCACTGGAAGACCTCCCCGGCTGCCTCCAAAGTCCTGTTTGCAAGCACTCCCGCCCACTGTTCCCGCCAGGCGCGCACAATGCTCCCAAGCCCGGGAGAAAAGCGCTTCGGGGTGGTGGTCTCTCCGGGCCCTTGCCCCTGAGCCTGGGGGCCAGGCAGGGGATCCACAGTCCCAGGCCAAGGCACAACAACATGCACACGTCTGTTCCTGCCCCCTCCACCGGCAGAGAGCTGGGGGGAGCCAGAGTCTGTCAGGCAGCTGCTGGGCTGGCCGCCTGTGTGGGAAGGGGCAGAGCCGACCTAGGGGCAAGTTGGGCCTCTTGCTCTCCCTGCTGCCCTGAGGCTGCTGGGCCAAAGAGGTCTTGGGCATCCAGCCCCTTGCTGGTCCCTTCCCTCTGACGAGGCCCTCTGAGCTCCAGCACCTTGCAGTGTGGAGACAGCCCCTGCCAGCAACCTCCTCTCCAAGGAGGCCTCAACCGAGGCCTAGGCACAGGGGAAAGGCACCAGCGGGGATGAGCCAGTGGAGGCGCACGGGCATATCAGTACCCAGTCCCTGCAGCCTGCCCCTTGGTGGGGCAGTACCCCCGGAGGCCAGGAAGGTCTGGGCAAGGCTGGCCAGGGGCAGGGTCCCTGCTGGGTCCTGCCCCTGGCCTGTGGGGCCTCTGAGCACAACCGGCCCTCTCCCACTGGAAGACCTCCCCGGCTGCCTCCAAAGGCGGGTTTGCCAACACTCCCGCCCGCTGTTCCGCCAGGCACGCACAACGCTCCCAAGGCCAGGAGAAAAGCGCTTCGGGGTGTTGCTCTCTCCGGGCCCTTGCCCCTGAGCCTGGGGTCCAGGCAGTGGGTCCACACTCCCAGACCAAGGCAGAACCACATGCACACGTCTGTTCCTGACCCCTGCACCGGCAGACAGCTCGGGGGAGCCAGAGTCTGTCAGGCAGCTGCTGGGTTGGCTGCCTGTGTGGGAAGGGGCAGAGCCGACCTAGGGGCAAGTTGGGCCTCTTGCTCTCCCTGCTGCCCTGAGGCTGCTGGGCCAAAGAGGTCTTGGGCATCCAGCCCCTTGCTGGTCCCTTTCCGCTGACGAGGCCTTCTGAGCTCCAGCACCTTGCAGTGTGGAGACAGGCCCTGCCAGCAACCTCCTCTCCAAGGAGGCATCAACCGAGGCCTATGCCCAGGGGAAAGGCACCAGCGGGGATGAGCCTGGGGAGGCGCCCAGGCATGTCTGGACCCAGTTCCCGCAGCCTGCCCCTTGGTGGGGCAGTACCCCCGGAGGCCAGGAAGGTCTGGGCAAGGCTGGCCAGGGGCAGGGGACCTGCTGGGTCCTGCCCCTGGCCTGTGAGGCCTCTGAGCACAGCCGGCCCTCTCCCACTGGAAGACCTCCACGGCTGCCTCCAAAGTCCTGTTTGCAAACACTCCCGCTCGCTGTTCACGCCAGGCTCGCACAATGCTCCCAAGCCCGGGAGAAAAGCGCTTCGGGGTGGTGCTCTCTCCGGGCCCTTGCCCCTGAGCCTGGGGGCAAGGCAGGGGGAACACACTCCCAGGCCAAGGCAGAACCTCATGCCCACGTCTGTTCCTGTCCCCTGCACCGGCAGAGAGCTTGGGGGAGCCAGAGTCTGTCAGGCAGCTGCTGGGTTGGCCGCCTGTGTGGGAAGGGGCAGAGCCGCCCTAGGGGCAAGTTGGGCCTCTTGCTCTCCCTGCTGCCCTGAGGCTGCTGGGCCAAAGACGTCTTGGGCATCCAGCCCCTTACTGGTCCCTTCCCTCTGACGAGGCCCTCTGAGCTCCAGCACCTTGCAGTGTGGAGACAGCCCCTGCCAGCAACCTCCTCTCCAAGGAGGCCTCAACCGAGGCCTAGGCCCAGGGGAAAGGCACCAGCGGGGATGAGCCTGGGGAGGCGCCCGGGCATGTCTGGACCCAGGCCCCGCAGCCTGCCCCTTGGTGGGGCAGTACCCCCGGAGGCCAGGAAGGTCTGGGCAAGGCTGGCCAGGGGCAGGGGCCCTGCTGCGTCCTGCCCCTGGCCTGTGGGGCCTCTGAGCACAACCGGCCCTCTCCCACTGGAAAACCTCCCCTGCTGCCTCCAAAGGCCGGTTTGCCAACACTCCCGCCCGCTGTTCCCGCCAGGCATGCACAATGCTCCCAAGCCCGGGAGAAAAGCGCTTCGGGGTGTTGCCCTCTCCGGGCCCTTGCCCCTGAGCCTGGGGTCCAGGCAGTGGGTCCACACTCCCAGACCAAGGCAGAACCACATGCACTCGTCTGTTCCTGACCCCTGCACCGGCAGAGAGCTCGGGGGAGCCAGAGTCTGTCAGGCAGCTGCTGGGTTGGCTGCCTGTGTGGGAAGGGGCAGAGCCGACCTAGGGGCAAGTTGGGCCTCTTCCTCTCCCTGCTGCCCTGAGGCTGCTGGGCCAAAGACGTCTTGGGCATCCAGCCCCTTACTGGTCCCTTCCCTCTGACGAGGCCCTCTGAGCTCCAGCACCTTGCAGTGTGGAGACAGCCCCTGCCAGCAACCTCCTCTCCAAGGAGGCCTCAACCGAGGCCTAGGCCCAGGGGAAAGGCACCAGCGGGGATGAGCCAGTGGAGGCGCAAGGGCATGTCTGGACCCAGTCCCCGCAGCCTGCCCCTTGGTGGGGCAGTACCCCCGGAGGCCAGGAAGGTCTGTGCAAGGCTGCCAGGGGCAGGGACAGCGCTGGGTCCTGCCCCTGGCCTGTGGGACGTCTGAGCACAACCGGCACTCTCCCGCTGGAAGACCTCCCCGTCTGCCTCCAAAGGCCGGTTTGCAAGCACTCCCGCCCGCTGTTCCCGCCAGGCACGCACAATGCTCCCAAGCCCGGTAGAAAAGCGCTTCGGGGTGGTGCTCTCTCCGGGCCCTTGCCCCTAAGCCTGCGGGCCAGGCAGGGGGAACACACTCCCAGGCCAAGACAGAACGACATGAACACGTCTGTTCCTGCCCCCTACAACGGCAGAGAGCTCGGGGGAGCCAGAGTCTCTCAGGCAGGTGCTGGGCTGGCCGCCTGTGTGGGAAGGGGCAGAGCCGACCTAGGGGCAAGTTGGGCCTCTTCCTCTCCCTGCTGCCCTGAGGCTGCTGGGCCAAAGAGGTCTTGGGCATCCAGCCACTTGCTGGTCCCTTCCCTCTGACGAGGCCCTCTGAGCTCCAGCACCTTGCAGTGTGGAGACAGCACCTGCCAGCAATCTCCTCTCCAAGGAGGCCTCAACCGAGGCCTAGGCCCAGGGGAAAGGCACCAGCGGGGATGAGCCTGGGGAGGCGCCCGGGCATGTCTGGACCCAGTCCCCGCAGCCTGCCCCTTGGTGGGGCAGTACCCCTGTAGGCCAGGAAGGTCTGGGCAAGGCTGACCAGGGGCAGGGGACCTGCTGGGTCCTGCCCCTGGCCTGTGGGGCCTCTGAGCACAACCGGCCCTCTCCCACTGGAAGACCTCCCCGGCTGCCTCCAAAGGCCGGTTTGCAAGCGCTCCCGGCCACTGTTACCAGCAGGCGGGCACAATGCTCCTAAGCCCGGAAGAAAAGCGCTTCAGGGTGGTGCTCTCTCTGGGCCCTTGCCCCTGAGCCTGGGGGCAAGGCAGGGTGTCCACACTCCCAGGCCAAGGCAGAACCACATGCACACTTCTGACCTGCCCCCTGCACCGGCAGAGAGCTCGGGGGAGCCAGAGTCTGTCAGGCAGCTGCTGGGCTGGCCGCCTGTGTGGGAAGTGGCAGAGCCGACCTAGGGGCAAGTTGGGCCTCTTGCTCTCCCTGCTGCCCTGAGGCTGCTGGGCCAAAGAGGTCTTGGGCATCCAGCCCCTTGCTGGTCCCTTCACTCTGACGAGGCCCTCTGAGCTCCAGCACCTTGCAGTGTGGAGACAGCCCCTGCCAGCAACCTCCTCTCCAAGGAGGCCTCAACCGAGGCCTAGGCCCAGGGGAAAGGCACCAGCGGGGATGAGCCTGGGGAGGCGCCCGGGCATGTCTGGACCCAGTCCCCGCAGCCTGCCCCTTGGTGGGGCAGTACCCCCGGAGGCCAGGAAGGTCTGGGCAAGGCTGGCCAGGGGCAGGGGCCCTGCTGGGTCCTGCCCCTGGCCTGTGGGGCCTCTGAGCACAACCGGCCCTCTCCCACTGGAAGAACTCCCCGGCTGCCTCCAAAGGCCAGTTTGCCAACACTCCCGCCCACTGTTCCCGTTAGGCACGCACAATGCTCCCAAGCCCGGGAGAAAAGCACTTCGGGGTGGTGCTCTCCTCGGGCCCTTGCCCCTGAGCCTGGGGGCCAGGCAGTTGGTCCACACTCCCAGACCAAGGCAGAACCACATGCACACGTCTGTTCCTGACCCCTGCACCGGCAGATAGCTCGGGGGAGCCAGAGTCTGTCAGGCAGCTGCTGGGCTGGCCGCCTGTGTGGGAAGGGGCAGAGCCGACCTAGGGGCAAGTTGGGCCTCTTCCTCTCCCTGCTGCCCTGAGGCTGCTGGGCCAAAGAGGTCTTGGGCATCCAGCCCCTTGCTGGTCCCTTCCCTCTGACGAGGCCCTCTGAGCTCCAGCACCTTGCAGTGTGGAGACAGCCCCTGCCAGCAACATCCTCTCCAAGGAGGCCTCAACCGAGGCCTAGGCCCAGGGGAAAGGCACCAGCGGGGATGAGCCTGGGGAGGCGCCCGGGCATGTCTGGACCCAGTCCCCGCAGCCTGCCCCTTGGTGGGGCAGTACCCCCGGAGGCCAGGAAGATCTGGGCAAGGCTGGCCAGGGGCAGGGGCCCTGCTGGGTCCTCCCCATGGCCTGTGGGGCCTCTGAGCACAACCGGCCCTCTCCCACTGGAAGACCTCCCCGGCTGCCTCCAAAGGCCAGTTTGCCAACACTCCTGCTCGCTCTTCCCGCCAGGCACGCACAATGCTCCCAAGCCCGGGAGAAAAGCTCTTCGGGGTGGTGCTCTCTCCGGGCCCTTGTCCCTGAGCCTGTGGGCAAGGCAGGGGGAACACACTCCCAGACCAAGGCAGAAACACATGCACACGTCTGTTCCTGTCCCCTGCACCGGCAGAGAGCTCGGGGGAGCCAGAGTCTCTCAGGCAGGTGCTGGGCTGGCCGCCTGTGTGGGAAGGGGCAGAGCCGACCTAGGGGCAAGTTGGGCCTCTTGCTCTCCCTGCTGCCCTGAGGCTGCAGGGCCAAAGACGTCTTGGGCATCCAGCCCCTTACTGGTCCCTTCCCTCTGACGAGGCCCTCTGAGCTCCAGCACCTTGCAGTGTGGAGACAGCCCCTGCCAGCAATCTCCTCTCCAAGGAGGCCTCATCCGAGGCCTAGGCCCAGGGGAAAGGCACCAGCGGGGTTGAGCCAGGGGAGGCGCCCGGGCATGTCTGGACCCAGTCCCCGCAGCCTGCCCCTTGGTGGGGCAGTACGCCCGGAGGCCAGGAAGGTCTGGGCAAGGCTGGCCAGGGGCAGGGGCCCTGCTGGGTCCTGCCCCTGGCCTGTGGGGCCTCTGAGCACAACCGGCCCTCTCCCACTGGAAGACCTCCCCGGCTGCCTCCAAAGGCCGGTTTGCAAGCACTCCCGCCCACTGTTCCCGCCAGGCGCGCACAATGCTCCCAAGCCCGGGAGAAAAGCGCTTCGGGGTGGTGGTCTCTCCGGGCCCTTGCCCCTGAGCCTGGGGGCCAGGCAGGGGATCCACAGTCCCAGGCCAAGGCACAACAACATGCACACGTCTGTTCCTGCCCCCTCCACCGGCAGAGAGCTCGGGGGAGCCAGAGTCTGTCAGGCAGCTGCTGGGCTGGCCGCCTGTTTGGGAAGGGGCAGAGCCGACCTAGGGGCAAGTTGGGCCTCTTGCTCTCCCTGCTGCCCTGAGGCTGCTGGGCCAAAGAGGTCTTGGGCATCCAGCCCCTTGCTGGTCCCTTCCCTCTGACGAGGCCCTCTGAGCTCCAGCACCTTGCAGTGTGGAGACAGCCCCTGCCAGCAACCTCCTCTCCAAGGAGGCCTCAACCGAGGCCTAGGCACAGGGGAAAGGCACCAGCGGGGATGAGCCAGTGGAGGCGCACGGGCATATCAGGACCCAGTCCCCGCAGACTGCCCCTTGGTGGGGCAGTACCCCCGGAGGCCAGGAAGGTCTGGGCAAGGCTGGCCAGGGGCAGGGTCCCTGCTGGGTCCTGCCCCTGGCCTGTGGGGCCTCTGAGCACAACCGGCCCTCTCCCACTGGAAGACCTCCCCGGCTGCCTCCAAAGGCGGGTTTGCCAACACTCCCGCCCGCTGTTCCCGCCAGGCACGCACAACGCTCCCAAGGCCAGGAGAAAAGCGCTTCGGGGTGTTGCTCTCTCCGGGCCCTTGCCCCTGAGCCTGGGGTCCAGGCAGTGGGTCCACACTCCCAGACCAAGGCAGAACCACATGCACACGTCTGTTCCTGACCCCTGCACCGGCAGAGAGCTCGGGGGAGCCAGAGTCTGTCAGGCAGCTGCTGGGTTGGCTGCCTGTGTGGGAAGGGGCAGAGCCGACCTAGGGGCAAGTTGGGCCTCTTGCTCTCCCTGCTGCCCTGAGGCTGCTGGGACAAAGACGTCTTGGGCATCCAGCCCCTTGCTGGTCCCTTCCCGCTGACGAGGCCCTCTGAGCTCCAGCACCTTGCAGTGTGGAGACAGCCCCTGCCAGCAACCTCCTCTCCAAGGAGGCATCAACCGAGGCCTATGCCCAGGGGAAAGGCACCAGCGGGGATGAGCCTGGGGAGGCGCCCAGGCATGTCTGGACCCTGTCCCCGCAGCCTGCCCCTTGGTGGGGCAGTACCCCCGGAGGCCAGGAAGGTCTGGGCAAGGCTGCGAGGGGCAGGGGCCCTGCTGGGTCGTGCCCCTGGCCTGTGGGGCGTCTGAGCACAACCGGCACTCTCCCGCTGGAAGACCTCCCCGTCTGCCTCCAAAGGCCGGTTTGCAAGCACTCCCGCCCGCTGTTCCCGCCAGGCAGGCACAATGCTCCCAAGCCCGGGAGAAAAGCGCTTCGGGGTGGTGCTCTCCTCGGGCCCTTTCCCCTGAGCCTGGGGGCCAGGGAGTTGGAACACACTCCCAGGCCAAGGCAGAACGACATGCACACGTCTGTTCCTGCCCCCTACACCGGCAGAGAGCTCGGGGGAGCCAGAGACTGCCAGGCTGCTACTGGGCTGGCTGCCTGTGTGGGACGGGGCAGAGCCGACCTAGGGGCAAGTTGGGCCTCTTGCTCTCCCTGCTGCCCTGAGGCTGCTGGGTCAAAGAGGTCTTGGGCATCCAGCCCTTTGCTGGTCCCTTCCCTCTGACGAGGCCCTCTGAGCTCCAGCACCTTGCAGTGTGGAGACAGCCCCTGCCAGCAACCTCCTCTCCAAAGAGGCCTCAACCGAGGCCTACGCCCAGGGGAAAAGCACCAGCGGGGATGATCCTGGGGAGGCGCACGGACATGTCTGGACCCAGTCCCCGCAGCCTGCCCCTTGGTGGGGCAGTACCCCCGGAGGCCAGGAAGGTCTGGGCAAGGCTGGCCAGGGGCAGGGTCCCTGCTGGGTCCTGCCCCTGGCCTGTGAGGCCTCTGAGCACAACCGGCCCTCTCCCACTGGAAGACCTCCCCAGCTGCCTCCAAAGTCCTGTTTGCAAACACTCCCGCCCGCTGTTCACGCCAGGCTCGCACAATGCTCCCAAGCCCGGGAGAAAAGCGCTTCGGGGTGGTGCTCTCTCCGGGCCCTTGCCCCTGAGCCTGGGGGCCAGGCAGTGGGTCCACACTCCCAGACCAAGGCAGAACCAAATGCACACGTCTGTTCCTGACCCCTGCACCGGCAGAGAGCTCGGGGGAGCCAGAGTCTGTCAGGCAGCTGCTGGGCTGGCCGCCTGTGTGGGAAGGGGCAGAGCCGACCTAGGGACAAGTTGGGCCTCTTGCTCTCCCTGCTGCCCTGAGGCTGCTGGGCCAAAGAGGTCTTGGGCATCCAGCCCCTTGCTGGTCCCTTCCCTCTGACGAGGCCCTCTGAGCTCCAGCACCTTGCAGTGTGGAGACAGCCCCTGCCAGCAACCTCCTCTCCAATGAGGCCTCAACCGAGGCCTAGGCCCAGGGGAAAGGCACCAGCGGGGATGAGCCTGGGGAGGCGCCCGGGCATGTCTGGACCCAGTCCCCGCAGCCTGCCCCTTGGTGGGGCAGTACCACTGGAGGCCAGGAAGGTCTGGGCAAAGCTGACCAGGGGCAGGGGACCGGCTGGGTCCTGCCCCTGGCCTGTGGGGCCTCTGAGCACAACCGGGCCTCTCCCACTGGAAGACCTCCCCGGCTGCCTCCAAAGGGCGTTTTGCACGCACTCCCGCCCACTCTTCCCACCAAGCGCGCACAATGCTCCCAAGCCCGGGAGAAAAGCGCTTCGGGGTGGTGCTCTCTCCGGGCCCTTGCCCCTGAGACTGGGGTCCAGGCAGGGGGTCCACACTCCCAGGCCAAGGCAGAACCACATGCACACGTCTGTTCCTGACCCCTGCACCGGCAGAGAGCTCGTGGGAGACAGAGTCTGTCAGGCAGCTGCTGGGCTGGCCGCCTTTGTGGGAAGGGGCAGAGCCGATCTAGGGGCAAGTAGGGCCTCTTGCTCTCCCTGCTGCCCTGAGGCTGCTGGGCCAAAGAGGTCTTGGGCATCCAGCCCTTTGCTTGTCCCTTCCCTCTGACGAGGCCCTCTGAGCTCCAGCACCTTGCAGTGTGGAGACAGCCCCTGCCAGAAACCTCCTCTCCAAGGAGGCCTCAACCGAGACCTAGGACCAGGGGAAAGGCACCAGCGGGGATGAGCCTGGGGAGGCGCCCAGGCATGTCTGGACCCAGTCCCCGCAGCCTGCCCCTTGGTGGGGCAGTACCCCCGTAGGCCAGGAACGTCTGGGCAAGGCTGTCCAGGGACAGGGGACCTGCTGGGTCCTGCCCCTGGCCTGTGGGGCCTCTGAGGACAACCGGCCCTCTCCCACTGGAAGACCTCCCCGGCTGCCTCCAAAGTCCTGTTTGCCAACACTCCCACCCGCTGTTCACGCCAGACTTGCACAATGCTCCCAAGCCCGGGAGAAAAGCGCTTCGGGGTGGTGCTCTCTCCGGGCCCTTGCCCCTGAGCCTGGGGGCAAGGCATGGGGAACACACTCCCAGGCCAAGGCAGAACCACATGCCCACGTCGGTTCCTGTCCCCTGCACCGGCAGAGAGCTTGGGGTAGCCAGAGTCTGTCAGGCAGCTGCTGGGTTGGCCGCCTGTGTGGGAAGGGGCAGAGCCGCCATAGGGGCAAGTTGGGCCTCTTGCTCTCCCTGCTGCCCTGAGGCTGCTGGGCCAAAGACGTCTTGGGCATCCAGCCCCTTACTGGTCCCTTCCCTCTGACGAGGCCCTCTGAGCTCCAGCACCTTGCAGTGTGGAGACAGCCCCTGCCAGCAACCTCCTCTCCAAGGAGGCCTCAACCGAGGCCTAGGCCCAGGGGAAAGGCACCAGAGGGGATGAGCCTGGGGAGGCGCCCGAGCATGTCTGGACCCAGTCCCCGCAGCCTGCCCCTTGGTGGGGCAATACCCCCGGAGGCCAGGAAGGTCTGGGAAAGGCTGGCCAGGGGCAGGGGACCTGCTGGGTCCTGCCCCTGGCCTGTGGGGCCTCTGAGCACAACCGGCCCTCTCCCACTGGAAGACCTCCCCGGCTGCCTCCAAACGCCGGTTTGCAAGCGCTCCCGGCCACTGTTACCAGCAGGCGGGCACAATGCTCCTAAGCCCGGAAGAAAAGCGCTTCAGGGTGGTGCTCTCTCTGGGCCCTTGCCCCTGAGCCTGGGGGCAAGGCAGGGTGTCCACACTCCCAGGCCAAGGCAGAACCACATGCACACGTCTGACCTGCCCCCTGCACCGGCAGAGAGCTGGGGGGAGCCAGAGTCTGTCAGGCAGCTGCTGGGCTGGCCGCCTGTGTGGGAAGTGGCAGAGCCGACCTAGGGGCAAGTTGGGCCTCTTGCTCTCCCTGCTGCCCTGAGGCTGCTGGGCCAAAGAGGTCTTGGGCATCCAGCCCCTTGCTGGTCCCTTCCCTCTGACGAGGCCCTCTGAGCTCCAGCACCTTGCAGTGTGGAGACAGCCCCTGCCAGCAACCTCCTCTCCAAGGAGGCCTCAACCGAGGCCTAGGCCCAGGGGAAAGGCACCAGCGGGGATGAGCCTGGGGAGGCGCCCGGGCATGTCTGGACCCAGTCCCCGCAGCCTGCCCCTTGGTGGGGCAGTACCCCCGGAGGCCAGGAAGGTCTGGGCAAGGCTGGCCAGGGGCAGGGGCCCTGCTGGGTCCTGCCCCTGGCCTGTGGGGCCTCTCAGCACAACCGGCCCTCTCCCACTGGAAGAACTCCCCGGCTGCCTCCAAAGGCCAGTTTGCCAACACTCCCGCCCGCTGTTCCCGCCAGGCACGCACAATGCTCCCAAGCCCGGGAGAAAAGCCCTTCGGGGTGGTGCTCTCCTCGGGCCCTTGCCCCTGAGCCTGGGGGCCAGGCAGTTGGTCCACACTCCCAGACCAAGGCAGAACCACATGCACACGTCTGTTCCTGACCCCTGCACTGGCAGATAGCTCGGGGGAGCCAGAGTCTGTCAGGCAGCTGCTGGGCTGGCCGCCTGTGTGGGAAGGGGCAGAGCCGACCTAGGGGCAAGTTGGGCCTCTTCCTCTCCCTGCTGCCCTGAGGCTGCTGGGCCAAAGAGGTCTTGGGCATCCAGCCCCTTGCTGGTCCCTTCCCTCTGACGAGGCCCTCTGAGCTTCAGCACCTTGCAGTGTGGAGACAGCCCTGCCAGCAACATCCTCTCCAAGGAGGCCTCAACCGAGGCCTAGGCCCAGGGGAAAGGCACCAGCGGGGATGAGCCTGGGGAGGCGCCCGGGCATGTCTGGACCCAGTCCCCGCAGCCTGCCCCTTGGTGGGTCAGTACCCCCGGAGGCCAGGAAGATCTGGGCAAGGCTGGCCAGGGGCAGGGGCCCTGCTGGGTCCTCCCCATGGCCTGTGGGGCCTCTGAGCACAACCGGCCCTCTCCCACTGGAAGACCTTCCCGGCTGCCTCCAAAGGCCAGTTTGCCAACACTCCTGCCCGCTCTTCCCGCCAGGCACGCACAATGCTCCCAAGCCCGGGAGAAAAGCGCTTCGGGGTGGTGGTCTCTCCGGGCCCTTGCCCCTGAGCCTGGGGGCCAGGCAGGGGATCCACAGTCCCAGGCCAAGGCACAACAACATGCACACGTCTGTTCCTGCCCCCTCCACCGGCAGAGAGCTGGGGGGAGCCAGAGTCTGTCAGGCAGCTGCTGGGCTGGCCGCCTGTGTGGGAAGGGGCAGAGCCGACCTAGGGGCAAGTTGGGCCTCTTGCTCTCCCTGCTGCCCTGAGGCTGCTGGGCCAAAGAGGTCTTGGGCATCCAGCCCCTTGCTGGTCCCTTCCCTCTGACGAGGCCCTCTGAGCTCCAGCACCTTGCAGTGTGGAGACAGCCCCTGCCAGCAACCTCCTCTCCAAGGAGGCCTCAACCTAGGCCTAGGCCCAGGGGAAAGGCACCAGCGGGGATGAGCCAGTGGAGGCGCATGGGCATATCAGGACCCAGTCCCCGCAGACTGCCCCTTGGTGGGGCAGTACCCCCGGAGGCCAGGAAGGTCTGGGCAAGGCTGGCCAGGGGCAGGGTCCCTGCTGGGACCTGCCCCTGGCCTGTGGGGCCTCTGAGCACAACCGGCCCTCTCCCACTGGAAGACCTCCCCGGCTGCCTCCAAAGGCCGGTTTGCCAACACTCCCGCCCGCTGTTCCCGCCAGGCACGCACAACGCTCCCAAGCCCAGGAGAAAAGCGCTTCGGGGTGTTGCTCTCTCCGGGCCCTTGCCCCTGAGCCTGGGGTCCAGGCAGTGGGTCCACACTCCCAGACCAAGGCAGAACCACATGCACACGTCTGTTCCTGACCCCTGCACCGGCAGAGAGCTCGGGGGAGCCAGAGTCTGTCAGGCAGCTGCTGGGTTGGCTGCCTGTGTGGGAAGGGGCAGAGCCGACCTAGGGGCAAGTTGGGCCTCTTGCTCTCCCTGCTGCCCTGAGGCTGCTGGGACAAAGACGTCTTGGGCATCCAGCCCCTTGCTGGTCCCTTCCCTCTGACGAGGCCCTCTGAGCTCCAGCACCTTGCAGTGTGGAGACAGCCCCTGCCAGCAACCTCCTCTCCAAGGAGGCATCAACCGAGGCCTATGCCCAGGGGAAAGGCACCAGCGGGGATGAGCCTGGGGAGGCGCCCAGGCATGTCTGGACCCAGTCCCCGCAGCCTGCCCCTTGGTGGGGCAGTACCCCCGGAGGCCAGGAAGGTCTGGGCAAGGCTGGCCAGGGGCAGGGGCCCTGCTGGGTCCTGCCCCTGGCCTGTGGGGCCTCTGAGCACAACCGGCCCTCTCCCACTGGAAGAACTCCCCGGCTGACTCCAAAGGCCAGTTTGCCAACACTCCCGCCCGCTGTTCCCGCCAGGCACGCACAATGCTCCCAAGCCCGGGAGAAAAGCACTTCAGGGTGGTGCTCTCCTCGGGCCCTTGCCCCTGAGCCTGGGGTCCAGGCAGTTGGTCCACACTCCCAGACCAAGGCAGAACCACATGCACACGTCTGTTCCTGACCCCTGCACCGGCAGAGAGCTCGGGGGAGCCAGAGTCTGTCAGGCAGCTGCTGGGTTGGCTGCCTGTGTGGGAAGGGGCAGAGCCGACCTAGGGGCAAGTTGGGCCTCTTCCTCTCCCTGCTGCCCTGAGGCTGCTGGGCCAAAGACGTCTTGGGCATCCAGCCCCTTACTGGTCCCTTCCCTCTGACGAGGCCCTCTGAGCTCCAGCACCTTGCAGTGTGGAGACAGCCCCTGCCAGCAACCTCCTCTCCAAGGAGGCCTCAACCGAGGCCTAGGCCCAGGGGAAAGGCACCAGCGGGGATGAGCCAGTGGAGGCGCAAGGGCATGTCTGGACCCAGTCCCCGCAGCCTGCCCCTTGGTGGGGCAGTACCCCCGGAGGCCAGGAAGGTCTGGGCAAGGCTGCGAGGGGCAGGGGCCCTGCTGGGTCGTGCCCCTGGCCTGTGGGGCGTCTGAGCACAACCGGCACTCTCCCGCTGGAAGACCTCCCCGTCTGCCTCCAAAGGCCGGTTTGCAAGCACTCCCGCCCGCTGTTCCCGCCAGGCAGGCACAATGCTCCCAAGCCCGGGAGAAAAGCGCTTCGGGGTGGTGCTCTCCTCGGGCCCTTGCCCCTGAGCCTGGGGGCCAGGGAGTTGGAACACACTCCCAGGCCAAGGCAGAACGACATGCACACGTCTGTTCCTGCCCCCTACACCGGCAGAGAGCTCGGGGGAGCCAGAGACTGCCAGGCTGCTACTGGGCTGGCTGCCTGTGTGGGACGGGGCAGAGCCGACCTAGGGGCAAGTTGGGCCTCTTGCTCTCCCTGCTGCCCTGAGGCTGCTGGGTCAAAGAGGTCTTGGGCATCCAGCCCTTTGCTGGTCCCTTCCCTCTGACGAGGCCCTCTGAGCTCCAGCACCTTGCAGTGTGGAGACAGCCCCTGCCAGCAACCTCCTCTCCAAAGAGGCCTCAACCGAGGCCTACGCCCAGGGGAAAAGCACCAGCGGGGATGATCCTGAGGAGGCGCACGGACATGTCTGGACCCAGTCCCCGCAGCCTGCCCCTTGGTGGGGCAGTACCCCCGGAGGCCAGGAAGGTCTGGGCAAGGCTGGCCAGGGGCAGGGTCCCTGCTGGGTCCTGCCCCTGGCCTGTGAGGCCTCTGAGCACAACCGGCCCTCTCCCACTGGAAGACCTCCCCAGCTGCCTCCAAAGTCCTGTTTGCAAACACTCCCGCCCGCTGTTCACGCCAGGCTCGCACAATGCTCCCAAGCCCGGGAGAAAAGCGCTTCGGGGTGGTGCTCTCTCCGGGCCCTTGCCCCTGAGCCTGGGGGCCAGGCAGTGGGTCCACACTCCCAGACCAAGGCAGAACCAAATGCACACGTCTGTTCCTGACCCCTGCACCGGCAGAGAGCTCGGGGGAGCCAGAGTCTGTCAGGCAGCTGCTGGGCTGGCCGCCTGTGTGGGAAGGGGCAGAGCCGACCTAGGGGCAAGTTGGGCCTCTTGCTCTCCCTGCTGCCCTGAGGCTGCTGGGCCAAAGAGGTCTTGGGCATCCAGCCCCTTGCTGGTCCCTTCCCTCTGACGAGGCCCTCTGAGCTCCAGCACCTTGCAGTGTGGAGACAGCCCCTGCCAGCAACCTCCTCTCCAATGAGGCCTCAACCGAGGCCTAGGCCCAGGGGAAAGGCACCAGCGGGGATGAGCCTGGGGAGGCGCCCGGGCATGTCTGGACCCAGTCCCCGCAGCCTGCCCCTTGGTGGGGCAGTACCACTGGAGGCCAGGAAGGTCTGGGCAAAGCTGACCAGGGGCAGGGGACCGGCTGGGTCCTGCCCCTGGCCTGTGGGGCCTCTGAGCACAACCGGGCCTCTCCCACTGGAAGACCTCCCCGGCTGCCTCCAAAGGCCGTTTTGCACGCACTCCCGCCCACTCTTCCCACCAAGCGCGCACAATGCTCCCAAGCCCGGGAGAAAAGCGCTTCGGGGTGGTGCTCTCTCCGGGCCCTTGCCCCTGAGACTGGGGTCCAGGCAGGGGGTCCACACTCCCAGGCCAAGGCAGAACCACATGCACACGTCTGTTCCTGACCCCTGCACCGGCAGAGAGCTCGTGGGAGACAGAGTCTGTCAGGCAGCTGCTGGGCTGGCCGCCTTTGTGGGAAGGGGCAGAGCCGATCTAGGGGCAAGTAGGGCCTCTTGCTCTCCCTGCTGCCCTGAGGCTGCTGGGCCAAAGAGGTCTTGGGCATCCAGCCCTTTGCTTGTCCCTTCCCTCTGACGAGGCCCTCTGAGCTCCAGCACCTTGCAGTGTGGAGACAGCCCCTGCCAGAAACCTCCTCTCCAAGGAGGCCTCAACCGAGACCTAGGACCAGGGGAAAGGCACCAGCGGGGATGAGCCTGGGGAGGCGCCCAGGCATGTCTGGACCCAGTCCCCGCAGCCTGCCCCTTGGTGGGGCAGTACCCCCGTAGGCCAGGAAGGTCTGGGCAAGGCTGTCCAGGGACAGGGGACCTGCTGGGTCCTGCCCCTGGCCTGTGGGGCCTCTGAGGACAACCGGCCCTCTCCCACTGGAAGACCTCCCCGGCTGCCTCCAAAGTCCTGTTTGCCAACACTCCCACCCGCTGTTCACGCCAGACTTGCACAATGCTCCCAAGCCCGGGAGAAAAGCGCTTCGGGGTGGTGCTCTCTCCGGGCCCTTGCCCCTGAGCCTGGGGGCAAGGCATGGGGAACACACTCCCAGGCCAAGGCAGAACCACATGCCCACGTCGGTTCCTGTCCCCTGCACCGGCAGAGAGCTTGGGGTAGCCAGAGTCTGTCAGGCAGCTGCTGGGTTGGCCGCCTGTGTGGGAAGGGGCAGAGCCGCCATAGGGGCAAGTTGGGCCTCTTGCTCTCCCTGCTGCCCTGAGGCTGCTGGGCCAAAGACGTCTTGGGCATCCAGCCCCTTACTGGTCCCTTCCCTCTGACGAGGCCCTCTGAGCTCCAGCACCTTGCAGTGTGGAGACAGCCCCTGCCAGCAACCTCCACTCCAAGGAGGCCTCAACCGAGGCCTAGGCCCAGGGGAAAGGCACCAGAGGGGATGAGCCTGGGGAGGCGCCCGAGCATGTCTGGACCCAGTCCCCGCAGCCTGCCCCTTGGTGGGGCAATACCCCCGGAGGCCAGGAAGGTCTGGGAAAGGCTGGCCAGGGGCAGGGGACCTGCTGGGTCCTGCCCCTGGCCTGTGGGGCCTCTGAGCACAACCGGCCCTCTCCCACTGGAAGACCTCCCCGGCTGCCTCCAAAGGCCGGTTTGCAAGCGCTCCCGGCCACTGTTACGAGCAGGCGGGCACAATGCTCCTAAGCCCGGAAGAAAAGCGCTTCAGGGTGGTGCTCTCTCTGGGCCCTTGCCCCTGAGCCTGGGGGCAAGGCAGGGTGTCCACACTCCCAGGCCAAGGCAGAACCACATGCACACGTCTGACCTGCCCCCTGCACCGGCAGAGAGCTCGGGGGAGCCAGAGTCTGTCAGGCAGCTGCTGGGCTGGCCGCCTGTGTGGGAAGTGGCAGAGCCGACCTAGGGGCAAGTTGGGCCTCTTGCTCTCCCTGCTGCCCTGAGGCTGCTGGGCCAAAGAGGTCTTGGGCATCCAGCCCCTTGCTGGTCCCTTCCCTCTGACGAGGCCCTCTGAGCTCCAGCACCTTGCAGTGTGGAGACAGCCCCTGCCAGCAACCTCCTCTCCAAGGAGGCCTCAACCGAGGCCTAGGCCCAGGGGAAAGGCACCAGCGGGGATGAGCCTGGGGAGGCGCCCGGGCATGTCTGGACCCAGTCCCCGCAGCCTGCCCCTTGGTGGGGCAGTACCCCCGGAGGCCAGGAAGGTCTGGGCAAGGCTGGCCAGGGGCAGGGGCCCTGCTGGGTCCTGCCCCTGGCCTGTGGGGCCTCTCAGCACAACCGGCCCTCTCCCACTGGAAGAACTCCCCGGCTGCCTCCAAAGGCCAGTTTGCCAACACTCCCGCCCGCTGTTCCCGCCAGGCACGCACAATGCTCCCAAGCCCGGGAGAAAAGCGCTTCGGGGTGGTGCTCTCCTCGGGCCCTTGCCCCTGAGCCTGGGGGCCAGGCAGTTGGTCCACACTCCCAGACCAAGGCAGAACCACATGCACACGTCTGTTCCTGACCCCTGCACCGGCAGATAGCTCGGGGGAGCCAGAGTCTGTCAGGCAGCTGCTGGGCTGGCCGCCTGTGTGGGAAGGGGCAGAGCCGACCTAGGGGCAAGTTGGGCCTCTTCCTCTCCCTGCTGCCCTGAGGCTGCTGGGCCAAAGAGGTCTTGGGCATCCAGCCCCTTGCTGGTCCCTTCCCTCTGACGAGGCCCTCTGAGCTTCAGCACCTTGCAGTGTGGAGACAGCCCTGCCAGCAACATCCTCTCCAAGGAGGCCTCAAGCGAGGCCTAGGCCCAGGGGAAAGGCACCAGCGGGGATGAGCCTGGGGAGGCGCCCGGGCATGTCTGGACCCAGTCCCCGCAGCCTGCCCCTTGGTGGGTCAGTACCCCCGGAGGCCAGGAAGATCTGGGCAAGGCTGGCCAGGGGCAGGGGCCCTGCTGGGTCCTCCCCATGGCCTGTGGGGCCTCTGAGCACAACCGGCCCTCTCCCACTGGAAGACCTCCCCGGCTGCCTCCAAAGGCCAGTTTGCCAACACTCCTGCCCGCTCTTCCCGCCAGGCACGCACAATGCTCCCAAGCCCGGGAGAAAAGCGCTTCGGGGTGGTGGTCTCTCCGGGCCATTGCCCCTGAGCCTGGGGGCCAGGCAGGGGATCCACAGTCCCAGGCCAAGGCACAACAACATGCACACGTCTGTTCCTGCCCCCTCCACCGGCAGAGAGCTGGGGGGAGCCAGAGTCTGTCAGGCAGCTGCTGGGCTGGCCGCCTGTGTGGGAAGGGGCAGAGCCGACCTAGGGGCAAGTTGGGCCTCTTGCTCTCCCTGCTGCCCTGAGGCTGCTGGGCCAAAGAGGTCTTGGGCATCCAGCCCCTTGCTGGTCCCTTCCCTCTGACGAGGCCCTCTGAGCTCCAGCACCTTGCAGTGTGGAGACAGCCCCTGCCAGCAACCTCCTCTCCAAGGAGGCCTCAACCTAGGCCTAGGCCCAGGGGAAAGGCACCAGCGGGGATGAGCCAGTGGAGGCGCATGGGCATATCAGGACCCAGTCCCCGCAGACTGCCCCTTGGTGGGGCAGTACCCCCGGAGGCCAGGAAGGTCTGGGCAAGGCTGGCCAGGGGCAGGATCCCTGCTGGGACCTGCCCCTGGCCTGTGGGGCCTCTGAGCACAACCGGCCCTCTCCCACTGGAAGACCTCCCCGGCTGCCTCCAAAGGCCGGTTTGCCAACACTCCCGCCCGCTGTTCCCGCCAGGCACGCACAACGCTCCCAAGCCCAGGAGAAAAGCGCTTCGGGGTGTTGCTCTCTCCGGGCCCTTGCCCCTGAGCCTGGGGTCCAGGCAGTGGGTCCACACTCCCAGACCAAGGCAGAACCACATGCACACGTCTGTTCCTGACCCCTGCACCGGCAGAGAGCTCGGGGGAGCCAGAGTCTGTCAGGCAGCTGCTGGGTTGGCTGCCTGTGTGGGAAGGGGCAGAGCCGACCTAGGGGCAAGTTGGGCCTCTTGCTCTCCCTGCTGCCCTGAGGCTGCTGGGACAAAGACGTCTTGGGCATCCAGCCCCTTGCTGGTCCCTTCCCTCTGACGAGGCCCTCTGAGCTCCAGCACCTTGCAGTGTGGAGACAGCCCCTGCCAGCAACCTCCTCTCCAAGGAGGCATCAACCGAGGCCTATGCCCAGGGGAAAGGCACCAGCGGGGATGAGCCTGGGGAGGCGCCCAGGCATGTCTGGACCCAGTCCCCGCAGCCTGCCCCTTGGTGGGGCAGTACCCCCGGAGGCCAGGAAGGTCTGGGCAAGGCTGGCCAGGGGCAGGGGCCCTGCTGGGTCCTGCCCCTGGCCTGTGGGGCCTCTGAGCACAACCGGCCCTCTCCCACTGGAAGAACTCCCCGGCTGACTCCAAAGGCCAGTTTGCCAACACTCCCGCCCGCTGTTCCCGCCAGGCACGCACAATGCTCCCAAGCCCGGGAGAAAAGCACTTCAGGGTGGTGCTCTCCTCGGGCCCTTGCCCCTGAGCCTGGGGGCCAGGCAGTTGGTCCACACTCCCAGACCAAGGCAGAACCACATGCACACGTCTGTTCCTGACCCCTGCACCGGCAGAGAGCTCGGGGGAGCCAGAGTCTGTCAGGCAGCTGCTGGGCTGGCCGCCTGTGTGGGAAGGGGCAGAGCCGACCTAGGGGCAAGTTGGGCCTCTTGCTCTCCCTGCTGCCCTGAGGCTGCTGGGCCAAAGAGGTCTTGGGCATCCAGCCCCTTGCTGGTCCCTTCTCTCTGACGAGGCCCTCTGAGCTCTAGCACCTTGCAGTGTGGAGACAGCCCCTGCCAGCAACATCCTCTCCAAGGAGGCCTCAACCGAGGCCTAGGCCCAGGGGAAAGGCACCAGCGGGGATGAGCCTGGGGAGGCGCCCGGGCATGTCTGGACCCAGTCCCCGCAGCCTGCCCCTTGGTGGGGCAGTACCCCCGGAGGCCAGGAAGATCTGGGCAAGGCTGGCCAGGGGCAGGGGCCCTGCTGGGTCCTCCCCATGGCCTGTGGGGCCTCTGAGCACAACCGGCCCTCTCCCACTGGAAGACCTCCCCGGCTGCCTCCAAAGGCCAGTTTGCCTACACTCCTGCCCGCTCTTCCCGCCAGGCACGCACAATGCTCCCAAGCCCGGGAGAAAAGCACTTCGGGGTGGTGCTCTCTCCGGGCCCTTGCCCCTGAGCCTGTGGGCAAGGCAGGGGGAACACACTCCCAGACCAAGGCAGAAACACATGCACACGTCTGGTCCTGTCCCCTGCACCGGCAGAGAGCTCGGGGGAGCCAGAGTCTCTCAGGCAGGTGCTGGGCTGGCCGCCTGTGTGGGAAGGGGCAGAGCCGCCCTAGGGGCAAGTTGGGCCTCTTGCTCTCCCTGCTGCCCTGAGGCTGCAGGGCCAAAGACGTCTTGGGCATCCAGCCCCTTACTGGTCCCTTCCCTCTGACGAGGCCCTCTGAGCTCCAGCACCTTGCAGTGTGGAGACAGCCCCTGCCAGCAATCTCCTCTCCAAGGAGGCCTCAACCGAGGCCTAGGCCCAGGGGAAAGGCACCAGCGGGGTTGAGCCAGGGGAGGCGCCCGGGCATGTCTGGACCCTGTCCCCGCAGCCTGCCCCTTGGTGGGGCAGTACCCCCGGAGGCCAGGAAGGTCTGGGCAAGGCTGGCCAGGGGCAGGGGCCCTGCTGGGTCCTGCACCTGGCCTGTGGGGCCTCTGAGCACAACCGGCCCTCTCCCACTGGAAGACCTCCCCGGCTGCCTCCAAAGGCCGGTTTGCAAGCACTCCCGCCCACTGTTCCCGCCAGGCGCGCACAATGCTCCCAAGCCCGGGAGAAAAGCGCTTCGGGGTGGTGGTCTCTCCGGGCCCTTGCCCCTGAGCCTGGGGGCCAGGCAGGGGGTCCACAGTCCCAGGCCAAGGCACAACAACATGCACACGTCTGTTCCTGCCCCCTCCGCCGGCAGAGAGCTGGGGGGAGCAGAGTCTGTCAGGCAGCTGCTGGGCTGGCCGCCTGTGTGGGAAGGGGCAGAGCCGACCTAGGGGCAAGTTGGGCCTCTTGCTCTCCCTGCTGCCCTGAGGCTGCTGGGACAAAGACGTCTTGGGCATCCAGCCCCTTGCTGGTCCCTTCCCTCTGACGAGGCCCTCTGAGCTCCAGCACCTTGCAGTGTGGAGACAGCCCCTGCCAGCAACCTCCTCTCCAAGGAGGCCTCAACCGAGGCCTAGGCACAGGGGAAAGGCACCAGCGGGGATGAGCCTGGGGAGGCGCCCGGGCATGTCTGGACCCAGTCCCCGCAGCCTGCCCCTTGGTGGGGCAGTACCCCCGGAGGCCAGGAAGGTCTGGGCAAGGCTGGCCAGGGGCAGGGTCCCTGCTGGGTCCTGCCCCTGGCCTGTGAGGCCTCTGAGCACAACCGGCCCTCTCCCACTGGAAGACCTCCACGGCTGCCTCCAAAGTGCTGTTTGCAAACACTCCCGCCCGCTGTTCACGCCAGGCTCGCACAATGCTCCCAAGCCCGTGAGAAAAGCGCTTCGGGGTGGTGCTCTCTCCGGGCCCTTGCCCCTGAGCCTGGGGGCAAGGCACGGGGAACACACTCCCAAGCCAAGGCAGAACCACATGCCCACGTCTGTTCCTGTCCCCTGCACCGGCAGAGAGCTTGGGGGAGCCAGAGTCTGTCAGGCAGCTGCTGGGCTGGCCGCCTGTGTGGGAAGGGGCAGAGCCGCCCTAGGGGCAAGTTGGGCCTCTTGCTCTCCCTGCTGCCCTGAGGCTGCTGGGCCAAAGACGTCTTGGGCATCCAGCCCCTTACTGGTCCCTTCCCTCTGACGAGGCCCTCTGAGCTCCAGCACCTTGCAGTGTGGAGACAGCCCCTGCCAGCAACCTCCTCTCCAAGGAGGCCTCAAGCGAGGCCTAGGCCCAGGGGAAAGGCACCAGCGGGGATGAGCCTGGGGAGGCGCCCGGGCATGTCTGGACCCAGGCCCCGCAGCCTGCCCCTTGGTGGGGCAGTACCCCCGGAGGCCAGGAAGGTCTGGGCAAGGCTGGCCAGGGGCAGGGGCCCTGCTGCGTCCTGCCCCTGGCCTGTGGGGCTTCTGAGCACAACCGGCCCTCTCCCACTGGAAGACCTCCCCGGCTGCCTCCAAAGGCCGGTTTACAAGCGCTCCCGCCCACTGTTCCCAGCAGGCGTGCACAATGCTCCCAAGCCCGGGAGAAAAGCGCTTCAGGGTGGTGCTCTCTCCGGGCCCTTGCCCCTGAGCCTGGGGGCAAGGCAGGGTGTCCACACTCCCAGGATAAGGCAGAACCACATGCACACGTCTGATCTGCCCCCTGCACCGGCAGAGAGCTCGGGGGAGCCAGAGTCTGTCAGGCAACTGCTGGGCTGGCCGCCTGTGTGGGAAGGGGCAGAGCCGACCTAGGGGCAAGTTGGGCCTCTTCCTCTCCCTGCTGCCCTGAGGCTGCTGGGCCAAAGAGGTCTTGGGCATCCAGCCCCTTGCTGGTCCCTTCCCTCTGACGAGGCCCTCTGAGCTCCAGCACCTTGCAGTGTGGAGACAGCCCCTGCCAGCAACCTCCTCTCCAAGGAGGCCTCAACCGAGGCCTAGGCCCAGGGGAAAGGCACCAGCGGGGATGAGCCTGGGGAGGCGCAAGGGCATGTCTGGACCCAGTCCCCGCAGCCTGCCCCTTGGTGGGGCAGTACCCCCGGAGGCCAGGAAGGTCTGGGCAAGGCTGCCAGGGGCAGGGACACTGCTGGGTCCTGCCCCTGGCCTGTGGGGCGTCTGAGCACAACCGGCACTCTCCCGCTGGAAGACCTCCCCGTCTGCCTCGAAAGGCCGGTTTGCAAGCACTCCCGCCCGCTGTTCCCGCCAGGCACGCACAATGCTCCCAAGCCCGGGAGAAAAGCGCTTCGGGGTGGTGCTCTCACCGGGCCCTTGCCCCTGAGCCTGGAGGCCAGGCAGGGGGAACACACTCCCAGGCCAAGGCAGAACGACATGCACACGTCTGTTCCTGCCCCCTACACCGGCAGAGAGCTCGGGGGAGCCAGAGACTGTCAGGCTGCTGCTGGGCTGGCCGCCTGTGTGGGACGGGGCAGAGCCGACCTAGGGGCAAGTTGGGCCTCTTGCTCTCCCTGCTGCCCTGAGGCTGCTGGGTCAAAGAGGTCTTGGGCATCCAGCCCTTTGCTGGTCCCTTCCCTCTGACGAGGCCCTCTGAGCTCCAGCACCTTGCAGTGTGGAGACAGCCCCTGCCAGCAACCTCCTCTCCAAGGAGGCCTCAACCGAGGCCTAGGCCTAGGGGAAAGGCACCAGCGGGGATGAGCCTGGGGAGGCGCCCGGGGATGTCTGGACCCAGTCCCCGCAGCCTGCCCCTTGGTGGGGCAGTACCCCCGGAGGCCAGGAAGGTCTGGGCAAGGCTGGCCAGGGGCAGGGGCCCTGCTGGGTCCTGCCCCTGACCTGTGAGGCCTCTGAGCACAACCGGCCCTCTCCCACTGGAAGACCTCCCCGGCTGCCTCCAAAGTCCTGTTTGCAAACACTCCCGCCCGCTGTTCACGCCAGGCTCGCACAATGCTCCCAAGCCCGGGAGAAAAGCGCATTGGGGTGGTTCTCTCTCCGAGCCCTTGCCCCTGAGCCTGGGGGCAAGGCACGGGGAACACACTCCCTGGCCAAGGCAGAACCACATGCCCACGTCTGTTCCTGTCCCCTGAACCGGCAGAGAGCTTGGGGGAGCCAGAGTCTGGCAGGCAGCTGCTGGGTTGGCTGCCTGTGTGGGAAGGGGCAGAGCCGACCTAGGGGCAAGTTGGGCCTCTTGCTCTCCCTGCTGCCCTGAGGCTGCTGGGCCAAAGACGTCTTGGGCATCCAGCCCCTTACTGGTCCCTTCCCTCTGACGAGGCCCTCTGAGCTCCAGCACCTTGCAGTGTGGAGACGGCCCCTGCCAGCAACCTCCTCTCCAAGGAGGCCTCAACCGAGGCCTAGGCCCAGGGGAAAGGCACCAGCGGGGATGAGCCAGGGGAGGCACCCGAGCATGTCTGGACCCAGTCCCCGCAGCCTGCCCCTTGGTGGGGCAGTACCCCCGGAGGCCAGGAAGGTCTGGGCAAGGCTGGCCAGGGGCAGGGGCCCTGCTGCGTCCTGCCCCTGGCCTGTGGGGCCTCTGAGCACAACCGGCCCTCTCCCACTGGAAGACCTCCCCGGCTGCCTCCAAAGGCCGGTTTGCAAGCGCTCCCGCCCACTGTTCCCAGCAGGCGTGCACAATGCTCCCAAGCCCGGGAGAAAAGCGCTTCAGGGTGGTGCTCTCTCCGTGCCCTTGCCCCTGAGCCTGGGGTCAAGGCACGGTGTCCACACTCCCAGGCCAAGTCAGAACCACATGCCCACGTCTGTTCCTGCCCCCTGCACCGGCAGAGAGCTCGGGGGAGCCAGAGTCTGTCAGGCAGCTGCTGGGCTGGCCGCCTGTGTGGGAAGGGGCAGAGCCGACCTAGGGGCAAGTTGGGCCTCTTGCTCTCCCTGCTGCCCTGAGGCTGCTGGGCCAAAGAGGTCTTGGGCATCCATCCCGTTGCTGGTCCCTTCCCTCTGACGAGGCCCTCTGAGCTCCAGCACCTTGCAGTGTGGAGACAGCCCCTGCCAGCAACCTCCTCTCCAAGGAGGCCTCAACCGAGGCCTAGGCCCAGGGGAAAGGCACCAGCGGGGATGAGCCTGGGGAGGCGCCCGGGCATGTCTGGGCCCATTCCCCGCAGCCGACCCCTTGGTGGGGCTGTAACCCCGGAGGCAGGAAGGTCTGGGCAAGGCTGGCCAAGGGCAGGGGCCCTGCTGGGTCCTGCCCCTGGCCTGTGGGGCCTCTGAGCACAACCGGCCCTCTCCCACTGGAAGACCTCCCCGGCTGCCTCCAAAGGCCGGTTTGCAAGCACTCCCGCCCACTGTTCCCACCAAGCGTGCACAATTCTCCCAAGCCCGGGAGAAAAGCGCTTCGGGGTGGTGCTCTCTCCGGGCCCTTGCCCCTGAACCTGGGGGCCAGGCAGTTGGTCCACACTCGGAGACCAAGGCAGAACCACATGCACACGTCTGTTCCTGCCCCCTCCACCGGCAGAGAGCTCGGGGGAGCCAGAGTCTGTCAGGCAGCTGCTGGGCTGGCCGCCTGTGTGGGAAGGGGCAGAGCCGACCTAGGGGCAAGTTGGGCCTCTTCCTCTCCCTGCTGCCCTGAGGCTGCTGGGCCAAAGAGGTCTTGGGCATCCAGCCCCTTGCTGGTCCCTTCCCTCTGATGAGGCCCTCTGAGCTCCAGCACCTTGCAGTGTGGAGACAGCCCCTGCCAGCAACCTCCTCTCCAAGGAGGCCTCAACCGAGGCCTAGGCCTAGGGGAAAGGCACCAGCGGGGATGAGCCTGGGGAGGCGCCCGGCCATGTCTGGACCCAGTCCCCGCAGCCTGCCCCTTGGTGGGGCAGTACCCCCGGAAGCCAGGAAGGTCTCGGCAAGGCTGCCAGGGGCAGGGACACTGCTGGGTCCTGCCCCTGGCCTGTTGGGCGTCTGAGCACAACCGGCACTCTCCCGCTGGAAGACCTCCCCGTCTGCCTCCAAAAGACGGTTTGCAAGCACTCCCACCCGCTGTTCCCCCAGGCACGCACAATGCTCCGAAGCCCGGGAGAAAAGCGCGTCGGGGTGGTGCTCTCTCCGGGCCCTTGCCCCTGAGCCTGGGGCCAGGCAGGGGGAACACACTCCCAGGCCAATGGAGAACGACATGCACACGTCTGTTCCTGCCCCCTACACCGGCAGAGAGCTCGGGGGAGCCAGAGACTGCCAGGCTGCGGCTGGGCTGGCTGCCTGTGTGGGACGGGGCAGAGCTGACCTAGGGGCAAGTTGGGCCTCTTGCTCTCCCTGCTGCCCTGAGGCTGCTGGGTCAAAGAGGTCTTGGGCATCCAGCCCTTTGCTGGTGCCTTCCCTCTGACGAGGCCCTCTGAGCTCCAGCACCTTGCAGTGTGGAGACAGCCCCTGCCAGCAACCTCCTCTCCAAAGAGGCCTCAACCGAGGACTACACCCAGGGGAAAGGCACCAGCGGGGATGATCCTGGGGAGGCGCACGGACATGTCTGGACCCAGGCTCCGCAGCCTGCCCCTTGGTGGGGCAGTACCCCCGGAGGCCAGGAAGGTCTGGGAAAGTCTGGCCAGGGGCAGGGGCCCTGCTGGGTCCTGACCCTGGCCTGTGGGGCCTCTGAGCACAACCGGCACTCTCCCACTGGAAGACCTCCCCGGCTGCCTCCAAAGTCCTGTTTGCAAACACTCCCGCCCGCTGTTCACGTCAGGCTCGCACAATGCTCCCAAGCCCGGGAGAAAAGGACTTCGGAGTGGTGCTCTCTCCGGGCCCTTGCCCCTGAGCCTGGGGGCAAGGCAGGGGGAACACACTCCCAGGCCAAGGCAGAACCACATGCCCACGTCTGTTCCTGTCCCCTGCACCGGCAGAGAGCTTGGGGGAGCCAGAGTCTGTCAGGCAGGTGCTGGGTTGGCCGCCTCTGTGGGAAGGGGCAGAGCCGACCTAGGGGCAAGTTGGGCCTCTTGCTCTCCCTGCTGCCCTGAGGCTGCTGGGCCAAAGACGTCTTGGGCATCCAGCCCCTCGCTGGTCCCTTCACTCTGACGAGGCCCTCTGAGCTCCAGCACCTTGCAGTGTGGAGACAGCCCCTGCCAGCAACCTCCTCTCCAAGGAGGCCTCAACCGAGGCCTAGGCCCAGGGGAAAGGCACCAGAGGGGATGAGCCAGGGGAGGCGCCCGAGCATGTCTGGACCCAGTTCCCGCAGCCTGCCCCTTGGTGGGGCAGTACCCCCGGAGGCCAGGAAGGTCTGGGCAAGGCTGGCCAGGGGCAGGGGCCCTGCTGGGTCCTGCCCCTGGCCTGTGGGGCCTCTGAGCACAACCGGCCCTCTCCCACTGGAAGACCTCCCCGGCTGCCTCCAAAGGCCGGTTTGCAAGCACTCCCGCCCACTGTTCCCGCCAGGCGCGCACAATGCTCCCAAGCCCGGGAGAAAAGCGCTTCGGTGTGGTGGTCTCTCCTGGCCCTTGCCCCTGAGCCTGGGGGCCAGGCAGGGGATCCACAGTCCCAGGCCAATGCACAACAACATGCACACGTCTGTTCCTGCCCCCTCCACCGGCAGAGAGCTGGGGGGAGCCAGAGTCTGTCAGGCAGCTGCTGGGCTGGCCGCCTGTGTGGGAAGGGGCAGAGCCGACCTAGGGGCAAGTTGGGCCTCTTGCTCTCCCTGCTGCCCTGAGGCTGCTGTGCCAAAGAGGTCTTGGGCATCCAGCCCCTTGCTGGTCCCTTCCCTCTGACGAGGCCCTCTGAGCTCCAGCACCTTGCAGTGTGGAGACAGACCCTGCCAGCAACCTCCTCTCCAAGGAGGCCTCAACCGAAGCCTAGGCCCAGGGGAAAGGCACCAGCGGGGATGAGCCAGTGGAGGCGCACGGGCATATCAGGACCCAGTCCCCGCAGCCTGCCCCTTGGTGGGGCAGTACCCCCGGAGGCCAGGAAGGTCTGGGCAAGGCTGGCCAGGGGCAGGGTCCCTGCTGGGTCCTGCCCCTGGCCTGTGGGGCCTCTGAGCACAACCGGCCCTCTCCCACTGGAAGACCTCCCCGGCTGCCTTCAAAGGCGTGTTTGCCAACACTCCCGCCCGCTGTTCCCGCCAGGCACGCACAACGCTCGCAAGGCCAGGAGAAAAGCGCTTCGGGGTGTTGCTCTCTCCGGGCCCTTGCCCCTGAGCCTGGGGTCCAGGCAGTGGGTCCACACTCCCAGACCAAGGCAGAACCACATGCACACGTGTGTTCCTGACCCCTGAACCGGCAGAGAGCTCGGGGGAGCCAGAGTCTATCAGGCAGCTGCTGGGCTGGCTGCCTGTGTGGGAAGGGGCAGAGCCGACCTAGGGGCAAGTTGGGCCTCTTGCTCTCCCTGCTGCCCTGAGGCTGCTGGGCCAAAGAGGTCTTGGGCATCCAGCCCCTTGCTGGTCCCTTCCCGCTGACGAGGCCCTCTGAGCTCCAGCACCTTGCAGTGTGGAGACAGCCCCTGCCAGCAACCTCCTCTCCAAGGAGGCATCAACCGAGGCCTATGCCCAGGGGAAAGGCACCAGCGGGGATGAGCCTGGGGAGGCGCCCAGGCATGTCTGGACCCAGTCCCCGCAGCCTGCCCCTTGGTGGGGCAGTACCCCCGGAGGCCAGGAAGGTCTGGGCAAGGCTGGCCAGGGGCAGGGGACCTGCTGGGTCCTGCCCCTGGCCTGTGAGGCCTCTGAGCACAACCGGCCCTCTCCCACTGGAAGACCTCCACGGCTGCCTCCAAAGTCCTGTTTGCAAACACTCCCGCCCGCTGTTCACGCCAGGCTCGCACAATGCTCCCAAGCCCGGGAGAAAAGCGCTTCGGGGTGGTGCTCTCTCCGGGCCCTTGCCCCTGACCCTGGGGGCAAGGCAGGGGGAACACACTCCCAGGCCAAGGCAGAACCACATGCCCACGTCTGTTCCTGTCCCCTGCACCGGCAGAGAGCTTGGGGGAGCCAGAATCTGTCAGGCAGCTGCTGAGTTGGCCGCCTGTGTGGGAAGGGGCAGAGCCGCCCTAGGGGCAAGTTGGGCCTCTTGCTCTCCCTGCTGCCCTGAGGCTGCTGGGCCAAAGACGTCTTGGGCATCCAGCCCCTTACTGGTCCCTTCCCTCTGACGAGGCCCTCTGAGCTCCAGCACCTTGCAGTGTGGAGACAGCCCCTGCCAGCAACCTCCTCTCCAAGGAGGCATCAACCGAGGCCTAGGCCCAGGGGAAAGGCACCAGCGGGGATGAGCCTGGGGAGGCGCCCGGGCATGTCTGGACCCAGGCCCCGCAGCCTGCCCCTTGGTGGGGCAGTACCCCCGGAGGCCAGGAAGGTCTGGGCAAGGCTGGCCAGGGGCAGGGGCCCTGCTGCGTCCTGCCCCTGGCCTGTGGGGCCTCTGAGCACAACCGGCCCTCTCCCACTGGAAGACCTCCCCGGCTGCCTCCAAAGGCCGGTTTGCAAGCACTCCCGCCCACTGTTCCCAGCAGGCGTGCACAATGCTCCCAAGCCCGGGAGAAAAGCGCTTCAGGGTGGTGCTCTCTCCGGGCCCTTGCCCCTGAGCCTGGGGCAAGGCAGGGTGTCCACACTCCCAGGACAAGGCAGAACCACATGCACACGTCTGATCTGCCCCCTGCACCGGCAGAGAGCTCGGGGGAGCCAGAGTCTGTCAGGCAGCTGCTGGGCTGGCCGCCTGTGTGGGAAGGGGCAGAGCCGACCTAGGGGCAAGTTGGGCCTCTTGCTCTCCCTGCTGCACTGAGGCTGCTGGGCCAAAGAGGTCTTGGGCATCCAGCCCCTTGTTGGTCCCTTCCCTCTGATGAGGCCCTCTGAGCTCCAGCACCTTGCAGTGTGGAGACAGCCCCTGCCAGCAACCTCCTCTCCAAGGAGGCCTCAACTGAGGCCTAGGCCCAGGGGAAAGGCACCAGCGGGGATGAGCCTGGGGAGGTGCCCGGCCATGTCTGGACCCAGTCCCCGCAGCCTGCCCCTTGGTGGGGCAGTACCCCCGGAGGCCAGGACGGTCTGGGCAAGGCTGCCAGGGGCAGGGACACTGCTGGGTCCTGCCCCTGGCCTGTGGGGCGTCTGAGCACAACCGGCACTCTCCCGCTGGAAGACCTCCCCGGCTGCCTCCAAAGGCCGGTTTGCAAGCACTCCCGCCCGCTGTTCCCGCCAGGCACGCACAATGCTCCCAAGCCCGGGAGAAAAGCGCTTCGGGGTGGTGCTCTCTCCGGGCCCTTGCCCCTGAGCCTGGGGGACAGGCAGGGGGAACACACTCCCAGGCCAAGGCAGAACGACATGCACACGTCTGTTCCTGCCCCCTACACCGGCAGAGAGTTCGGGGGAGCCAGAGACTGCCAGGCTGCTGCTGGGCTGGCTGCCTGTGTGGGACGGGGTAGAGCCGACCTAGGGGCAAGTTGGGCCTCTTGCTCTCCCTGCTGCCCTGAGGCTGCTGGGTCAAAGAGGTCTTGGGCATCCAGCCCTTTGCTGGTCCTTTCCCTCTGACGAGGCCCTCTGAGCTCCAGCACCTTGCAGTGTGCAGACAGCCCCTGCCGGCAACCTCCTCTCCAAGGAGGCCTCAACCGAGGCCTAGGCCCAGGGGAAAGGCACCAGCGGGGATGAGCCTGGGGAGGCGCCCGGGCATGTCTGGACCCAGGCCCCGCAGCCTGCCCCTTGGTGGGGTAGTACCCCCGGAGGCCAGGAAGGTCTGGGCAAGGCTGCCAGAGGCAGGGACACTGCTGGGTCCTGCCCCTGGCCTGTGGGGCCTCTGAGAACAACTGGCACTCTCCCGCTGGAAGACCTCCCCGGCTGCCTCCAAAGGCTGGTTTGCAAGCACTCAATCCCGCTGTTCACGCCAGCTGCGCACAATGCTCCCAAGCCCGGGAGAAAAGCATTTTGGGGTGGTGCTCACTCCGGGCTTTGGAAGACCTCCCCGGCTGCCTCCAAGGCCGGTTTGCAAGCACTTCTGCCTGCTGTTCCCGCCACCCGCGCACAATGCTCCCAAGCCCGGGAGAAAAGCGTTTCGGGGTGGTGTTCTCTCTGGACCCAAGAAAGACCTCCCGGGCTGCCCCCAAATGCCGGTTTGCAAGCACTCCCACTCACTGTTCCCGCCATCCGTGCAAATGCTCCAAGCCCAGGAGAAAAGCCCTTCAGGGTGGTGCTCTCTCCCGGCCCTTGGAAGACCTCCCCGGCTGCCTCCAAAGGCTGGATTTCAAGTACTCCCTCCCGCTGTCCCGCCAGCCGCACACAATGCTCCCAATCACGGGAGAAAAGCGCTTCGGGGTGGTGCTCTCTACGGGCCCTTGGAAGACCTCCCCGTTTGTCTCCAAAGGCCGGTTTGCAGGCACTCATGCCCGCTGTTCCCGCCAGCCGCGCACAATGCTCCCAAGCCTAGGAGAAAAGCGCTTCGGGGTGGTGCTCTCTCCCGGCCCTTGGAAGACCTCCCCGGCTGCCTCCAAAGGCCGGTTTGCAAGCACTCAATCCCGCTGTTCCCGCCAGCCGCGCACAATGCTCCCAAGCCCGGGAGAAAAGCGCTTCGGGGTGGTGCTCTCTCCCGGCCCTTGGAAGACCTCCCCGGCTGCCTCCAAAGGCTGGTTTTCAAGAACTCCCTCCCGCTGACCCGCCAGCCGCACACAATGCTCCCAAGCCCGGGAGAAAAGCATTTTGAGGTGGTCTCTCTCCGGGCCCTTGGAAGACTCCCCGGCTGCCTCTAAAGGCCGGTTTGCAAGCACTCATGTCCTCTGTTCCCGACAGCCGCGAACAATGCTCCCAATTCCGTGAGAAAAGCGCTTCGGGGTGGTGCTCTCTCCGGGCCCTTGCCCCTGAGACTGGGGTCCAGGCAGGGGGTCCACACTCCCAGGCCAAGGCAGAACCACATGCACACGTCTGTTCCTGACCCCTGCACCGGCAGAGAGCTCGTGGGAGACAGAGTCTGTCAGGCAGCTGCTGGGCTGGCCGCCTTTGTGGGAAGGGGCAGAGCCGATCTAGGGGCAAGTAGGGCCTCTTGCTCTCCCTGCTGCCCTGAGGCTGCTGGGCCAAAGAGGTCTTGGGCATCCAGCCCTTTGCTTGTCCCTTCCCTCTGACGAGGCCCTCTGAGCTCCAGCACCTTGCAGTGTGGAGACAGCCCCTGCCAGAAACCTCCTCTCCAAGGAGGCCTCAACCGAGACCTAGGACCAGGGGAAAGGCACCAGCGGGGATGAGCCTGGGGAGGCGCCCAGGCATGTCTGGACCCAGTCCCCGCAGCCTGCCCCTTGGTGGGGCAGTACCCCCGTAGGCCAGGAAGGTCTGGGCAAGGCTGTCCAGGGACAGGGGACCTGCTGGGTCCTGCCCCTGGCCTGTGGGGCCTCTGAGGACAACCGGCCCTCTCCCACTGGAAGACCTCCCCGGCTGCCTCCAAAGTCCTGTTTGCCAACACTCCCACCCGCTGTTCACGCCAGACTTGCACAATGCTCCCAAGCCCGGGAGAAAAGCGCTTCGGGGTGGTGCTCTCTCCGGGCCCTTGCCCCTGAGCCTGGGGGCAAGGCATGGGGAACACACTCCCAGGCCAAGGCAGAACCACATGCCCACGTCGGTTCCTGTCCCCTGCACCGGCAGAGAGCTTGGGGTAGCCAGAGTCTGTCAGGCAGCTGCTGGGTTGGCCGCCTGTGTGGGAAGGGGCAGAGCCGCCATAGGGGCAAGTTGGGCCTCTTGCTCTCCCTGCTGCCCTGAGGCTGCTGGGCCAAAGACGTCTTGGGCATCCAGCCCCTTACTGGTCCCTTCCCTCTGACGAGGCCCTCTGAGCTCCAGCACCTTGCAGTGTGGAGACAGCCCCTGCCAGCAACCTCCACTCCAAGGAGGCCTCAACCGAGGCCTAGGCCCAGGGGAAAGGCACCAGAGGGGATGAGCCTGGGGAGGCGCCCGAGCATGTCTGGACCCAGTCCCCGCAGCCTGCCCCTTGGTGGGGCAATACCCCCGGAGGCCAGGAAGGTCTGGGAAAGGCTGGCCAGGGGCAGGGGACCTGCTGGGTCCTGCCCCTGGCCTGTGGGGCCTCTGAGCACAACCGGCCCTCTCCCACTGGAAGACCTCCCCGGCTGCCTCCAAAGGCCGGTTTGCAAGCGCTCCCGGCCACTGTTACGAGCAGGCGGGCACAATGCTCCTAAGCCCGGAAGAAAAGCGCTTCAGGGTGGTGCTCTCTCTGGGCCCTTGCCCCTGAGCCTGGGGGCAAGGCAGGGTGTCCACACTCCCAGGCCAAGGCAGAACCACATGCACACGTCTGACCTGCCCCCTGCACCGGCAGAGAGCTCGGGGGAGCCAGAGTCTGTCAGGCAGCTGCTGGGCTGGCCGCCTGTGTGGGAAGTGGCAGAGCCGACCTAGGGGCAAGTTGGGCCTCTTGCTCTCCCTGCTGCCCTGAGGCTGCTGGGCCAAAGAGGTCTTGGGCATCCAGCCCCTTGCTGGTCCCTTCCCTCTGACGAGGCCCTCTGAGCTCCAGCACCTTGCAGTGTGGAGACAGCCCCTGCCAGCAACCTCCTCTCCAAGGAGGCCTCAACCGAGGCCTAGGCCCAGGGGAAAGGCACCAGCGGGGATGAGCCTGGGGAGGCGCCCGGGCATGTCTGGACCCAGTCCCCGCAGCCTGCCCCTTGGTGGGGCAGTACCCCCGGAGGCCAGGAAGGTCTGGGCAAGGCTGGCCAGGGGCAGGGGCCCTGCTGGGTCCTGCCCCTGGCCTGTGGGGCCTCTCAGCACAACCGGCCCTCTCCCACTGGAAGAACTCCCCGGCTGCCTCCAAAGGCCAGTTTGCCAACACTCCCGCCCGCTGTTCCCGCCAGGCACGCACAATGCTCCCAAGCCCGGGAGAAAAGCGCTTCGGGGTGGTGCTCTCCTCGGGCCCTTGCCCCTGAGCCTGGGGGCCAGGCAGTTGGTCCACACTCCCAGACCAAGGCAGAACCACATGCACACGTCTGTTCCTGACCCCTGCACCGGCAGATAGCTCGGGGGAGCCAGAGTCTGTCAGGCAGCTGCTGGGCTGGCCGCCTGTGTGGGAAGGGGCAGAGCCGACCTAGGGGCAAGTTGGGCCTCTTCCTCTCCCTGCTGCCCTGAGGCTGCTGGGCCAAAGAGGTCTTGGGCATCCAGCCCCTTGCTGGTCCCTTCCCTCTGACGAGGCCCTCTGAGCTTCAGCACCTTGCAGTGTGGAGACAGCCCTGCCAGCAACATCCTCTCCAAGGAGGCCTCAAGCGAGGCCTAGGCCCAGGGGAAAGGCACCAGCGGGGATGAGCCTGGGGAGGCGCCCGGGCATGTCTGGACCCAGTCCCCGCAGCCTGCCCCTTGGTGGGTCAGTACCCCCGGAGGCCAGGAAGATCTGGGCAAGGCTGGCCAGGGGCAGGGGCCCTGCTGGGTCCTCCCCATGGCCTGTGGGGCCTCTGAGCACAACCGGCCCTCTCCCACTGGAAGACCTCCCCGGCTGCCTCCAAAGGCCAGTTTGCCAACACTCCTGCCCGCTCTTCCCGCCAGGCACGCACAATGCTCCCAAGCCCGGGAGAAAAGCGCTTCGGGGTGGTGGTCTCTCCGGGCCATTGCCCCTGAGCCTGGGGGCCAGGCAGGGGATCCACAGTCCCAGGCCAAGGCACAACAACATGCACACGTCTGTTCCTGCCCCCTCCACCGGCAGAGAGCTGGGGGGAGCCAGAGTCTGTCAGGCAGCTGCTGGGCTGGCCGCCTGTGTGGGAAGGGGCAGAGCCGACCTAGGGGCAAGTTGGGCCTCTTGCTCTCCCTGCTGCCCTGAGGCTGCTGGGCCAAAGAGGTCTTGGGCATCCAGCCCCTTGCTGGTCCCTTCCCTCTGACGAGGCCCTCTGAGCTCCAGCACCTTGCAGTGTGGAGACAGCCCCTGCCAGCAACCTCCTCTCCAAGGAGGCCTCAACCTAGGCCTAGGCCCAGGGGAAAGGCACCAGCGGGGATGAGCCAGTGGAGGCGCATGGGCATATCAGGACCCAGTCCCCGCAGACTGCCCCTTGGTGGGGCAGTACCCCCGGAGGCCAGGAAGGTCTGGGCAAGGCTGGCCAGGGGCAGGATCCCTGCTGGGACCTGCCCCTGGCCTGTGGGGCCTCTGAGCACAACCGGCCCTCTCCCACTGGAAGACCTCCCCGGCTGCCTCCAAAGGCCGGTTTGCCAACACTCCCGCCCGCTGTTCCCGCCAGGCACGCACAACGCTCCCAAGCCCAGGAGAAAAGCGCTTCGGGGTGTTGCTCTCTCCGGGCCCTTGCCCCTGAGCCTGGGGTCCAGGCAGTGGGTCCACACTCCCAGACCAAGGCAGAACCACATGCACACGTCTGTTCCTGACCCCTGCACCGGCAGAGAGCTCGGGGGAGCCAGAGTCTGTCAGGCAGCTGCTGGGTTGGCTGCCTGTGTGGGAAGGGGCAGAGCCGACCTAGGGGCAAGTTGGGCCTCTTGCTCTCCCTGCTGCCCTGAGGCTGCTGGGACAAAGACGTCTTGGGCATCCAGCCCCTTGCTGGTCCCTTCCCTCTGACGAGGCCCTCTGAGCTCCAGCACCTTGCAGTGTGGAGACAGCCCCTGCCAGCAACCTCCTCTCCAAGGAGGCATCAACCGAGGCCTATGCCCAGGGGAAAGGCACCAGCGGGGATGAGCCTGGGGAGGCGCCCAGGCATGTCTGGACCCAGTCCCCGCAGCCTGCCCCTTGGTGGGGCAGTACCCCCGGAGGCCAGGAAGGTCTGGGCAAGGCTGGCCAGGGGCAGGGGCCCTGCTGGGTCCTGCCCCTGGCCTGTGGGGCCTCTGAGCACAACCGGCCCTCTCCCACTGGAAGAACTCCCCGGCTGACTCCAAAGGCCAGTTTGCCAACACTCCCGCCCGCTGTTCCCGCCAGGCACGCACAATGCTCCCAAGCCCGGGAGAAAAGCACTTCAGGGTGGTGCTCTCCTCGGGCCCTTGCCCCTGAGCCTGGGGGCCAGGCAGTTGGTCCACACTCCCAGACCAAGGCAGAACCACATGCACACGTCTGTTCCTGACCCCTGCACCGGCAGAGAGCTCGGGGGAGCCAGAGTCTGTCAGGCAGCTGCTGGGCTGGCCGCCTGTGTGGGAAGGGGCAGAGCCGACCTAGGGGCAAGTTGGGCCTCTTGCTCTCCCTGCTGCCCTGAGGCTGCTGGGCCAAAGAGGTCTTGGGCATCCAGCCCCTTGCTGGTCCCTTCTCTCTGACGAGGCCCTCTGAGCTCTAGCACCTTGCAGTGTGGAGACAGCCCCTGCCAGCAACATCCTCTCCAAGGAGGCCTCAACCGAGGCCTAGGCCCAGGGGAAAGGCACCAGCGGGGATGAGCCTGGGGAGGCGCCCGGGCATGTCTGGACCCAGTCCCCGCAGCCTGCCCCTTGGTGGGGCAGTACCCCCGGAGGCCAGGAAGATCTGGGCAAGGCTGGCCAGGGGCAGGGGCCCTGCTGGGTCCTCCCCATGGCCTGTGGGGCCTCTGAGCACAACCGGCCCTCTCCCACTGGAAGACCTCCCCGGCTGCCTCCAAAGGCCAGTTTGCCTACACTCCTGCCCGCTCTTCCCGCCAGGCACGCACAATGCTCCCAAGCCCGGGAGAAAAGCACTTCGGGGTGGTGCTCTCTCCGGGCCCTTGCCCCTGAGCCTGTGGGCAAGGCAGGGGGAACACACTCCCAGACCAAGGCAGAAACACATGCACACGTCTGGTCCTGTCCCCTGCACCGGCAGAGAGCTCGGGGGAGCCAGAGTCTCTCAGGCAGGTGCTGGGCTGGCCGCCTGTGTGGGAAGGGGCAGAGCCGCCCTAGGGGCAAGTTGGGCCTCTTGCTCTCCCTGCTGCCCTGAGGCTGCAGGGCCAAAGACGTCTTGGGCATCCAGCCCCTTACTGGTCCCTTCCCTCTGACGAGGCCCTCTGAGCTCCAGCACCTTGCAGTGTGGAGACAGCCCCTGCCAGCAATCTCCTCTCCAAGGAGGCCTCAACCGAGGCCTAGGCCCAGGGGAAAGGCACCAGCGGGGTTGAGCCAGGGGAGGCGCCCGGGCATGTCTGGACCCTGTCCCCGCAGCCTGCCCCTTGGTGGGGCAGTACCCCCGGAGGCCAGGAAGGTCTGGGCAAGGCTGGCCAGGGGCAGGGGCCCTGCTGGGTCCTGCACCTGGCCTGTGGGGCCTCTGAGCACAACCGGCCCTCTCCCACTGGAAGACCTCCCCGGCTGCCTCCAAAGGCCGGTTTGCAAGCACTCCCGCCCACTGTTCCCGCCAGGCGCGCACAATGCTCCCAAGCCCGGGAGAAAAGCGCTTCGGGGTGGTGGTCTCTCCGGGCCCTTGCCCCTGAGCCTGGGGGCCAGGCAGGGGGTCCACAGTCCCAGGCCAAGGCACAACAACATGCACACGTCTGTTCCTGCCCCCTCCGCCGGCAGAGAGCTGGGGGGAGCAGAGTCTGTCAGGCAGCTGCTGGGCTGGCCGCCTGTGTGGGAAGGGGCAGAGCCGACCTAGGGGCAAGTTGGGCCTCTTGCTCTCCCTGCTGCCCTGAGGCTGCTGGGACAAAGACGTCTTGGGCATCCAGCCCCTTGCTGGTCCCTTCCCTCTGACGAGGCCCTCTGAGCTCCAGCACCTTGCAGTGTGGAGACAGCCCCTGCCAGCAACCTCCTCTCCAAGGAGGCCTCAACCGAGGCCTAGGCACAGGGGAAAGGCACCAGCGGGGATGAGCCTGGGGAGGCGCCCGGGCATGTCTGGACCCAGTCCCCGCAGCCTGCCCCTTGGTGGGGCAGTACCCCCGGAGGCCAGGAAGGTCTGGGCAAGGCTGGCCAGGGGCAGGGTCCCTGCTGGGTCCTGCCCCTGGCCTGTGAGGCCTCTGAGCACAACCGGCCCTCTCCCACTGGAAGACCTCCACGGCTGCCTCCAAAGTGCTGTTTGCAAACACTCCCGCCCGCTGTTCACGCCAGGCTCGCACAATGCTCCCAAGCCCGTGAGAAAAGCGCTTCGGGGTGGTGCTCTCTCCGGGCCCTTGCCCCTGAGCCTGGGGGCAAGGCACGGGGAACACACTCCCAAGCCAAGGCAGAACCACATGCCCACGTCTGTTCCTGTCCCCTGCACCGGCAGAGAGCTTGGGGGAGCCAGAGTCTGTCAGGCAGCTGCTGGGCTGGCCGCCTGTGTGGGAAGGGGCAGAGCCGCCCTAGGGGCAAGTTGGGCCTCTTGCTCTCCCTGCTGCCCTGAGGCTGCTGGGCCAAAGACGTCTTGGGCATCCAGCCCCTTACTGGTCCCTTCCCTCTGACGAGGCCCTCTGAGCTCCAGCACCTTGCAGTGTGGAGACAGCCCCTGCCAGCAACCTCCTCTCCAAGGAGGCCTCAAGCGAGGCCTAGGCCCAGGGGAAAGGCACCAGCGGGGATGAGCCTGGGGAGGCGCCCGGGCATGTCTGGACCCAGGCCCCGCAGCCTGCCCCTTGGTGGGGCAGTACCCCCGGAGGCCAGGAAGGTCTGGGCAAGGCTGGCCAGGGGCAGGGGCCCTGCTGCGTCCTGCCCCTGGCCTGTGGGGCTTCTGAGCACAACCGGCCCTCTCCCACTGGAAGACCTCCCCGGCTGCCTCCAAAGGCCGGTTTACAAGCGCTCCCGCCCACTGTTCCCAGCAGGCGTGCACAATGCTCCCAAGCCCGGGAGAAAAGCGCTTCAGGGTGGTGCTCTCTCCGGGCCCTTGCCCCTGAGCCTGGGGGCAAGGCAGGGTGTCCACACTCCCAGGATAAGGCAGAACCACATGCACACGTCTGATCTGCCCCCTGCACCGGCAGAGAGCTCGGGGGAGCCAGAGTCTGTCAGGCAACTGCTGGGCTGGCCGCCTGTGTGGGAAGGGGCAGAGCCGACCTAGGGGCAAGTTGGGCCTCTTCCTCTCCCTGCTGCCCTGAGGCTGCTGGGCCAAAGAGGTCTTGGGCATCCAGCCCCTTGCTGGTCCCTTCCCTCTGACGAGGCCCTCTGAGCTCCAGCACCTTGCAGTGTGGAGACAGCCCCTGCCAGCAACCTCCTCTCCAAGGAGGCCTCAACCGAGGCCTAGGCCCAGGGGAAAGGCACCAGCGGGGATGAGCCTGGGGAGGCGCAAGGGCATGTCTGGACCCAGTCCCCGCAGCCTGCCCCTTGGTGGGGCAGTACCCCCGGAGGCCAGGAAGGTCTGGGCAAGGCTGCCAGGGGCAGGGACACTGCTGGGTCCTGCCCCTGGCCTGTGGGGCGTCTGAGCACAACCGGCACTCTCCCGCTGGAAGACCTCCCCGTCTGCCTCGAAAGGCCGGTTTGCAAGCACTCCCGCCCGCTGTTCCCGCCAGGCACGCACAATGCTCCCAAGCCCGGGAGAAAAGCGCTTCGGGGTGGTGCTCTCACCGGGCCCTTGCCCCTGAGCCTGGAGGCCAGGCAGGGGGAACACACTCCCAGGCCAAGGCAGAACGACATGCACACGTCTGTTCCTGCCCCCTACACCGGCAGAGAGCTCGGGGGAGCCAGAGACTGTCAGGCTGCTGCTGGGCTGGCCGCCTGTGTGGGACGGGGCAGAGCCGACCTAGGGGCAAGTTGGGCCTCTTGCTCTCCCTGCTGCCCTGAGGCTGCTGGGTCAAAGAGGTCTTGGGCATCCAGCCCTTTGCTGGTCCCTTCCCTCTGACGAGGCCCTCTGAGCTCCAGCACCTTGCAGTGTGGAGACAGCCCCTGCCAGCAACCTCCTCTCCAAGGAGGCCTCAACCGAGGCCTAGGCCTAGGGGAAAGGCACCAGCGGGGATGAGCCTGGGGAGGCGCCCGGGGATGTCTGGACCCAGTCCCCGCAGCCTGCCCCTTGGTGGGGCAGTACCCCCGGAGGCCAGGAAGGTCTGGGCAAGGCTGGCCAGGGGCAGGGGCCCTGCTGGGTCCTGCCCCTGACCTGTGAGGCCTCTGAGCACAACCGGCCCTCTCCCACTGGAAGACCTCCCCGGCTGCCTCCAAAGTCCTGTTTGCAAACACTCCCGCCCGCTGTTCACGCCAGGCTCGCACAATGCTCCCAAGCCCGGGAGAAAAGCGCATTGGGGTGGTTCTCTCTCCGAGCCCTTGCCCCTGAGCCTGGGGGCAAGGCACGGGGAACACACTCCCTGGCCAAGGCAGAACCACATGCCCACGTCTGTTCCTGTCCCCTGAACCGGCAGAGAGCTTGGGGGAGCCAGAGTCTGGCAGGCAGCTGCTGGGTTGGCTGCCTGTGTGGGAAGGGGCAGAGCCGACCTAGGGGCAAGTTGGGCCTCTTGCTCTCCCTGCTGCCCTGAGGCTGCTGGGCCAAAGACGTCTTGGGCATCCAGCCCCTTACTGGTCCCTTCCCTCTGACGAGGCCCTCTGAGCTCCAGCACCTTGCAGTGTGGAGACGGCCCCTGCCAGCAACCTCCTCTCCAAGGAGGCCTCAACCGAGGCCTAGGCCCAGGGGAAAGGCACCAGCGGGGATGAGCCAGGGGAGGCACCCGAGCATGTCTGGACCCAGTCCCCGCAGCCTGCCCCTTGGTGGGGCAGTACCCCCGGAGGCCAGGAAGGTCTGGGCAAGGCTGGCCAGGGGCAGGGGCCCTGCTGCGTCCTGCCCCTGGCCTGTGGGGCCTCTGAGCACAACCGGCCCTCTCCCACTGGAAGACCTCCCCGGCTGCCTCCAAAGGCCGGTTTGCAAGCGCTCCCGCCCACTGTTCCCAGCAGGCGTGCACAATGCTCCCAAGCCCGGGAGAAAAGCGCTTCAGGGTGGTGCTCTCTCCGTGCCCTTGCCCCTGAGCCTGGGGTCAAGGCACGGTGTCCACACTCCCAGGCCAAGTCAGAACCACATGCCCACGTCTGTTCCTGCCCCCTGCACCGGCAGAGAGCTCGGGGGAGCCAGAGTCTGTCAGGCAGCTGCTGGGCTGGCCGCCTGTGTGGGAAGGGGCAGAGCCGACCTAGGGGCAAGTTGGGCCTCTTGCTCTCCCTGCTGCCCTGAGGCTGCTGGGCCAAAGAGGTCTTGGGCATCCATCCCGTTGCTGGTCCCTTCCCTCTGACGAGGCCCTCTGAGCTCCAGCACCTTGCAGTGTGGAGACAGCCCCTGCCAGCAACCTCCTCTCCAAGGAGGCCTCAACCGAGGCCTAGGCCCAGGGGAAAGGCACCAGCGGGGATGAGCCTGGGGAGGCGCCCGGGCATGTCTGGGCCCATTCCCCGCAGCCGACCCCTTGGTGGGGCTGTAACCCCGGAGGCAGGAAGGTCTGGGCAAGGCTGGCCAAGGGCAGGGGCCCTGCTGGGTCCTGCCCCTGGCCTGTGGGGCCTCTGAGCACAACCGGCCCTCTCCCACTGGAAGACCTCCCCGGCTGCCTCCAAAGGCCGGTTTGCAAGCACTCCCGCCCACTGTTCCCACCAAGCGTGCACAATTCTCCCAAGCCCGGGAGAAAAGCGCTTCGGGGTGGTGCTCTCTCCGGGCCCTTGCCCCTGAACCTGGGGGCCAGGCAGTTGGTCCACACTCGGAGACCAAGGCAGAACCACATGCACACGTCTGTTCCTGCCCCCTCCACCGGCAGAGAGCTCGGGGGAGCCAGAGTCTGTCAGGCAGCTGCTGGGCTGGCCGCCTGTGTGGGAAGGGGCAGAGCCGACCTAGGGGCAAGTTGGGCCTCTTCCTCTCCCTGCTGCCCTGAGGCTGCTGGGCCAAAGAGGTCTTGGGCATCCAGCCCCTTGCTGGTCCCTTCCCTCTGATGAGGCCCTCTGAGCTCCAGCACCTTGCAGTGTGGAGACAGCCCCTGCCAGCAACCTCCTCTCCAAGGAGGCCTCAACCGAGGCCTAGGCCTAGGGGAAAGGCACCAGCGGGGATGAGCCTGGGGAGGCGCCCGGCCATGTCTGGACCCAGTCCCCGCAGCCTGCCCCTTGGTGGGGCAGTACCCCCGGAAGCCAGGAAGGTCTCGGCAAGGCTGCCAGGGGCAGGGACACTGCTGGGTCCTGCCCCTGGCCTGTTGGGCGTCTGAGCACAACCGGCACTCTCCCGCTGGAAGACCTCCCCGTCTGCCTCCAAAAGACGGTTTGCAAGCACTCCCACCCGCTGTTCCCCCAGGCACGCACAATGCTCCGAAGCCCGGGAGAAAAGCGCGTCGGGGTGGTGCTCTCTCCGGGCCCTTGCCCCTGAGCCTGGGGCCAGGCAGGGGGAACACACTCCCAGGCCAATGGAGAACGACATGCACACGTCTGTTCCTGCCCCCTACACCGGCAGAGAGCTCGGGGGAGCCAGAGACTGCCAGGCTGCGGCTGGGCTGGCTGCCTGTGTGGGACGGGGCAGAGCTGACCTAGGGGCAAGTTGGGCCTCTTGCTCTCCCTGCTGCCCTGAGGCTGCTGGGTCAAAGAGGTCTTGGGCATCCAGCCCTTTGCTGGTGCCTTCCCTCTGACGAGGCCCTCTGAGCTCCAGCACCTTGCAGTGTGGAGACAGCCCCTGCCAGCAACCTCCTCTCCAAAGAGGCCTCAACCGAGGACTACACCCAGGGGAAAGGCACCAGCGGGGATGATCCTGGGGAGGCGCACGGACATGTCTGGACCCAGGCTCCGCAGCCTGCCCCTTGGTGGGGCAGTACCCCCGGAGGCCAGGAAGGTCTGGGAAAGTCTGGCCAGGGGCAGGGGCCCTGCTGGGTCCTGACCCTGGCCTGTGGGGCCTCTGAGCACAACCGGCACTCTCCCACTGGAAGACCTCCCCGGCTGCCTCCAAAGTCCTGTTTGCAAACACTCCCGCCCGCTGTTCACGTCAGGCTCGCACAATGCTCCCAAGCCCGGGAGAAAAGGACTTCGGAGTGGTGCTCTCTCCGGGCCCTTGCCCCTGAGCCTGGGGGCAAGGCAGGGGGAACACACTCCCAGGCCAAGGCAGAACCACATGCCCACGTCTGTTCCTGTCCCCTGCACCGGCAGAGAGCTTGGGGGAGCCAGAGTCTGTCAGGCAGGTGCTGGGTTGGCCGCCTCTGTGGGAAGGGGCAGAGCCGACCTAGGGGCAAGTTGGGCCTCTTGCTCTCCCTGCTGCCCTGAGGCTGCTGGGCCAAAGACGTCTTGGGCATCCAGCCCCTCGCTGGTCCCTTCACTCTGACGAGGCCCTCTGAGCTCCAGCACCTTGCAGTGTGGAGACAGCCCCTGCCAGCAACCTCCTCTCCAAGGAGGCCTCAACCGAGGCCTAGGCCCAGGGGAAAGGCACCAGAGGGGATGAGCCAGGGGAGGCGCCCGAGCATGTCTGGACCCAGTTCCCGCAGCCTGCCCCTTGGTGGGGCAGTACCCCCGGAGGCCAGGAAGGTCTGGGCAAGGCTGGCCAGGGGCAGGGGCCCTGCTGGGTCCTGCCCCTGGCCTGTGGGGCCTCTGAGCACAACCGGCCCTCTCCCACTGGAAGACCTCCCCGGCTGCCTCCAAAGGCCGGTTTGCAAGCACTCCCGCCCACTGTTCCCGCCAGGCGCGCACAATGCTCCCAAGCCCGGGAGAAAAGCGCTTCGGTGTGGTGGTCTCTCCTGGCCCTTGCCCCTGAGCCTGGGGGCCAGGCAGGGGATCCACAGTCCCAGGCCAATGCACAACAACATGCACACGTCTGTTCCTGCCCCCTCCACCGGCAGAGAGCTGGGGGGAGCCAGAGTCTGTCAGGCAGCTGCTGGGCTGGCCGCCTGTGTGGGAAGGGGCAGAGCCGACCTAGGGGCAAGTTGGGCCTCTTGCTCTCCCTGCTGCCCTGAGGCTGCTGTGCCAAAGAGGTCTTGGGCATCCAGCCCCTTGCTGGTCCCTTCCCTCTGACGAGGCCCTCTGAGCTCCAGCACCTTGCAGTGTGGAGACAGACCCTGCCAGCAACCTCCTCTCCAAGGAGGCCTCAACCGAAGCCTAGGCCCAGGGGAAAGGCACCAGCGGGGATGAGCCAGTGGAGGCGCACGGGCATATCAGGACCCAGTCCCCGCAGCCTGCCCCTTGGTGGGGCAGTACCCCCGGAGGCCAGGAAGGTCTGGGCAAGGCTGGCCAGGGGCAGGGTCCCTGCTGGGTCCTGCCCCTGGCCTGTGGGGCCTCTGAGCACAACCGGCCCTCTCCCACTGGAAGACCTCCCCGGCTGCCTTCAAAGGCGTGTTTGCCAACACTCCCGCCCGCTGTTCCCGCCAGGCACGCACAACGCTCGCAAGGCCAGGAGAAAAGCGCTTCGGGGTGTTGCTCTCTCCGGGCCCTTGCCCCTGAGCCTGGGGTCCAGGCAGTGGGTCCACACTCCCAGACCAAGGCAGAACCACATGCACACGTGTGTTCCTGACCCCTGAACCGGCAGAGAGCTCGGGGGAGCCAGAGTCTATCAGGCAGCTGCTGGGCTGGCTGCCTGTGTGGGAAGGGGCAGAGCCGACCTAGGGGCAAGTTGGGCCTCTTGCTCTCCCTGCTGCCCTGAGGCTGCTGGGCCAAAGAGGTCTTGGGCATCCAGCCCCTTGCTGGTCCCTTCCCGCTGACGAGGCCCTCTGAGCTCCAGCACCTTGCAGTGTGGAGACAGCCCCTGCCAGCAACCTCCTCTCCAAGGAGGCATCAACCGAGGCCTATGCCCAGGGGAAAGGCACCAGCGGGGATGAGCCTGGGGAGGCGCCCAGGCATGTCTGGACCCAGTCCCCGCAGCCTGCCCCTTGGTGGGGCAGTACCCCCGGAGGCCAGGAAGGTCTGGGCAAGGCTGGCCAGGGGCAGGGGACCTGCTGGGTCCTGCCCCTGGCCTGTGAGGCCTCTGAGCACAACCGGCCCTCTCCCACTGGAAGACCTCCACGGCTGCCTCCAAAGTCCTGTTTGCAAACACTCCCGCCCGCTGTTCACGCCAGGCTCGCACAATGCTCCCAAGCCCGGGAGAAAAGCGCTTCGGGGTGGTGCTCTCTCCGGGCCCTTGCCCCTGACCCTGGGGGCAAGGCAGGGGGAACACACTCCCAGGCCAAGGCAGAACCACATGCCCACGTCTGTTCCTGTCCCCTGCACCGGCAGAGAGCTTGGGGGAGCCAGAATCTGTCAGGCAGCTGCTGAGTTGGCCGCCTGTGTGGGAAGGGGCAGAGCCGCCCTAGGGGCAAGTTGGGCCTCTTGCTCTCCCTGCTGCCCTGAGGCTGCTGGGCCAAAGACGTCTTGGGCATCCAGCCCCTTACTGGTCCCTTCCCTCTGACGAGGCCCTCTGAGCTCCAGCACCTTGCAGTGTGGAGACAGCCCCTGCCAGCAACCTCCTCTCCAAGGAGGCATCAACCGAGGCCTAGGCCCAGGGGAAAGGCACCAGCGGGGATGAGCCTGGGGAGGCGCCCGGGCATGTCTGGACCCAGGCCCCGCAGCCTGCCCCTTGGTGGGGCAGTACCCCCGGAGGCCAGGAAGGTCTGGGCAAGGCTGGCCAGGGGCAGGGGCCCTGCTGCGTCCTGCCCCTGGCCTGTGGGGCCTCTGAGCACAACCGGCCCTCTCCCACTGGAAGACCTCCCCGGCTGCCTCCAAAGGCCGGTTTGCAAGCACTCCCGCCCACTGTTCCCAGCAGGCGTGCACAATGCTCCCAAGCCCGGGAGAAAAGCGCTTCAGGGTGGTGCTCTCTCCGGGCCCTTGCCCCTGAGCCTGGGGCAAGGCAGGGTGTCCACACTCCCAGGACAAGGCAGAACCACATGCACACGTCTGATCTGCCCCCTGCACCGGCAGAGAGCTCGGGGGAGCCAGAGTCTGTCAGGCAGCTGCTGGGCTGGCCGCCTGTGTGGGAAGGGGCAGAGCCGACCTAGGGGCAAGTTGGGCCTCTTGCTCTCCCTGCTGCACTGAGGCTGCTGGGCCAAAGAGGTCTTGGGCATCCAGCCCCTTGTTGGTCCCTTCCCTCTGATGAGGCCCTCTGAGCTCCAGCACCTTGCAGTGTGGAGACAGCCCCTGCCAGCAACCTCCTCTCCAAGGAGGCCTCAACTGAGGCCTAGGCCCAGGGGAAAGGCACCAGCGGGGATGAGCCTGGGGAGGTGCCCGGCCATGTCTGGACCCAGTCCCCGCAGCCTGCCCCTTGGTGGGGCAGTACCCCCGGAGGCCAGGACGGTCTGGGCAAGGCTGCCAGGGGCAGGGACACTGCTGGGTCCTGCCCCTGGCCTGTGGGGCGTCTGAGCACAACCGGCACTCTCCCGCTGGAAGACCTCCCCGGCTGCCTCCAAAGGCCGGTTTGCAAGCACTCCCGCCCGCTGTTCCCGCCAGGCACGCACAATGCTCCCAAGCCCGGGAGAAAAGCGCTTCGGGGTGGTGCTCTCTCCGGGCCCTTGCCCCTGAGCCTGGGGGACAGGCAGGGGGAACACACTCCCAGGCCAAGGCAGAACGACATGCACACGTCTGTTCCTGCCCCCTACACCGGCAGAGAGTTCGGGGGAGCCAGAGACTGCCAGGCTGCTGCTGGGCTGGCTGCCTGTGTGGGACGGGGTAGAGCCGACCTAGGGGCAAGTTGGGCCTCTTGCTCTCCCTGCTGCCCTGAGGCTGCTGGGTCAAAGAGGTCTTGGGCATCCAGCCCTTTGCTGGTCCTTTCCCTCTGACGAGGCCCTCTGAGCTCCAGCACCTTGCAGTGTGCAGACAGCCCCTGCCGGCAACCTCCTCTCCAAGGAGGCCTCAACCGAGGCCTAGGCCCAGGGGAAAGGCACCAGCGGGGATGAGCCTGGGGAGGCGCCCGGGCATGTCTGGACCCAGGCCCCGCAGCCTGCCCCTTGGTGGGGTAGTACCCCCGGAGGCCAGGAAGGTCTGGGCAAGGCTGCCAGAGGCAGGGACACTGCTGGGTCCTGCCCCTGGCCTGTGGGGCCTCTGAGAACAACTGGCACTCTCCCGCTGGAAGACCTCCCCGGCTGCCTCCAAAGGCTGGTTTGCAAGCACTCAATCCCGCTGTTCACGCCAGCTGCGCACAATGCTCCCAAGCCCGGGAGAAAAGCATTTTGGGGTGGTGCTCACTCCGGGCTTTGGAAGACCTCCCCGGCTGCCTCCAAGGCCGGTTTGCAAGCACTTCTGCCTGCTGTTCCCGCCACCCGCGCACAATGCTCCCAAGCCCGGGAGAAAAGCGTTTCGGGGTGGTGTTCTCTCTGGACCCAAGAAAGACCTCCCGGGCTGCCCCCAAATGCCGGTTTGCAAGCACTCCCACTCACTGTTCCCGCCATCCGTGCAAATGCTCCAAGCCCAGGAGAAAAGCCCTTCAGGGTGGTGCTCTCTCCCGGCCCTTGGAAGACCTCCCCGGCTGCCTCCAAAGGCTGGATTTCAAGTACTCCCTCCCGCTGTCCCGCCAGCCGCACACAATGCTCCCAATCACGGGAGAAAAGCGCTTCGGGGTGGTGCTCTCTACGGGCCCTTGGAAGACCTCCCCGTTTGTCTCCAAAGGCCGGTTTGCAAGCACTCATGCCCGCTGTTCCCGCCAGCCGCGCACAATGCTCCCAAGCCTAGGAGAAAAGCGCTTCGGGGTGGTGCTCTCTCCCGGCCCTTGGAAGACCTCCCCGGCTGCCTCCAAAGGCCGGTTTGCAAGCACTCAATCCCGCTGTTCCCGCCAGCCGCGCACAATGCTCCCAAGCCCGGGAGAAAAGCGCTTCGGGGTGGTGCTCTCTCCCGGCCCTTGGAAGACCTCCCCGGCTGCCTCCAAAGGCTGGTTTTCAAGAACTCCCTCCCGCTGACCCGCCAGCCGCACACAATGCTCCCAAGCCCGGGAGAAAAGCATTTTGAGGTGGTCTCTCTCCGGGCCCTTGGAAGACTCCCCGGCTGCCTCTAAAGGCCGGTTTGCAAGCACTCATGTCCTCTGTTCCCGACAGCCGCGAACAATGCTCCCAATTCCGTGAGAAAAGTGCTTCGGGATGGTGCTCTCTCCGGGCCCTTGGAAGACCTCCCAAGCTGCCTCCAAAGGCCGGTTTGCAAGCACTCCCGCCCGCTGTTCCCGCCAGCCTCGCACAATGCTCCCAAGCCCGGGAGAAAAGCGCTTCGGGGTGGTGTTCTCTCCGTGCCAATGGAGGACCTCCCTGGCTGCCCCCAAAGGCCGGTTTGCAAGCACTCCCACTCGCTGTTCCCGCCAGCCACGCACAATCCTCCAAAACCCCGGAGAAAAGCGCTTCGGGGTGGTGTTCTCTCCGTGCCCATGGAAGACCTCCCGGGGTGCCCCCAAAGGCCGGTTTGCAAGCACTCCCACTCGCTGTTCCCGCCATCCGCGCACAATGCTCCCAAGCCCGGGAGAAAAGCATTTTGGGGTGGTGCTCACACCGGGCCCTGGAAGACCTCCCCGGCTGCCTCCAAAGGACGGTTTTCAAGCACTCCTGCCTGCTGTTCCCGCCACCCGCGCACAATGCTCCCAAGCCCGGGAGAAAAGCGCTTCGGGGTGGTGCTCTCTACAGGCCCTTGGAAGACCTCCCCGGCTGCCTCCAAAGGCCGGTTTGCAAGGACTCCTTCCTGCTGTTCCCGCCATCCGCGCACAATGCTCCCAAGCCCGGGAGAAAAGCATTTTGGGGTGGTGCTCACACCGGGCCCTGGAAGACCTCCCCGGCTGCCTCCAAAGGACGGTTTTCAAGCACTCCTGCCTGCTGTTCCCGCCACCCGCGCAGAATGCTCCCAAGCGCGGGAGAAAAGCGCTTCGGGGTGGTGCTCTCTACAGGCCCTTGGAAGACCTCCCCGGCTGCCTCCAAAGGCCGGTTTGCAAGGACTCCTTCCTGCTGTTCCCGCCAGCCACGCACAATGCTCCCAAGCCCGGGAGAAAAGCATTTTGGGGTGGTGCTCACTCCGGGCCCTTGGAAGACCTCCCCGGCTGCCTCCAATGGCCAGTTTGCAAGCACTCATGTCCGCTGTTCCCACCAGCCGCGCACAATGCTCCCAAGCCCGGGAGAAAAGCTTTTTGGGGTGGTGCTCACACCGGGCCCTGGAAGACCTCCCCAGCTGCCTGCAAAGGCCGGTTTTCAAGCACTCCTGCCTGCTGTTCCCGTCAGCCGCGCACAATGCTCCCAAGCCCGGGAGAAAAGCTTTTTGGGGTGGTGCTCACACCGGGCCCTGGAAGACCTCCCCGGCTGCCTCCAAAGGACGGTTTTCAAGCACTCCTGCCTGCTGTTCCCGCCGCCTGCGCACAATGATCCCAAGCCCGGGAGAAAAGCGCTTCGGGGTGGTGCTCTCTACAGGCCCTTGGAAGACCTCCCCGGCTGCCTCCAAAGGCCGGTTTGCAAGGACTCCTTCCTGCTGTTCCCGCCAGCCACGCACAATGCTCCCAAGCCCGGGAGAGAAGCATTTTGGGGTGGTGCTCTCTACAGGCCCTTGGAAGACCTCCCCGGCTGCCTCCAGTGGCCAGTTTGCAAGCACTCATGCCCGCTGTTCCCACCAGCCGCGCACAATGCTCCCAAGCCCGGGAGAAAAGCTTTTTGGGGTGGTGCTCACACCGGGCCCTGGAAGACCTCCCCGGCTGCCTGCAAAGGCCGGTTTTCAAGCACTCCTGCCTGCTGTTCCTGCCACCTGCGCACAATACTCCCAAGCCCGGGAGAAAAGCGCTTCGGGGTGGTGCTCTCTACAGGCCCTTGGAAGACCTCCCCCGCTGCCTCCAAAGGCCGGTTTGCAAGGACTCCTTCCTGCTGTTCCCGCCAGCCACGCACAATGCTCCCAAGCCCGGGAGAAAAGTGCTTCGGGGTGGTGATCTCTCCGGGCCCTTGGAAGTCGTCCCCGGCTGCCTCCAAAGGCCGGTTTGCAAGCACTCATGCCCGTTGTTCCCACCAGCCGCGCACAATGCTCCCAAGCCCGGGAGAAAAGCATTTTGGGGTGGTGCTCTCTCCGGGCCCTTGGAAGACGTCCCCGGCTGCCTCCAAAGGCCGGTTTGCAAGCACTCATGCCCGTTGTTCCCACCAGCCGCGCACAATGCTCCCAAGCCCGGGAGAAAAGCGCTTTGGGGTGGTGCTCTCTCCGGGCCCTTGGAAGACGTCCCCGGCTGCCTCCAAAGGCCGGTTTGCAAGCACTCATGCCCGTTGTTCCCACCAGCCGCGCACAATGCTCCCAAGCCCGGGAGAAAAGCATTTTGGGGTGGTGCTCACTCCGGGCCCTTGGAAGACCTCCCCGGCTGCCTCCAAAGGCCAGTTTGCAAGCAGTCCTGCCTGCTGTTCCCGCCAGCCGCGCACAATGTTCCCAAGCCCGGGAGAAAAGCGCTTCGGGGTGGTGCTCTCTCCAGGCACTTTCAAGACCTCCCCGGCTGCCTCCAAAGGCCGGTTTGTAAGTACTCATTCCCGCTGCTTCCGCCAGCCACGCACAATGCTCCCAAGCCCGGGAGAAAAGCATTTTGGGGTGGTGCTCTCTCCGGGCCCTTGGAAGACCTCCCGGGCTGCCTCCAAAGGCCAGTTTGCAAGCATTCATGTCCGTTGTTCCCGACAGCCGCGCACAATGCTCCCAAGCCCGAGAGAAAAGCATTTTGGGGTGGTGATCAGTCCGGCCCTTGGAAGACCTCCCCGGCTGCCTCCAAAGGACAGTTTGCAAGCACTCATGCCCGCTGTTCCCGCCAGCCGCGCACAATGCTCCCAAGACCGTGAGAAAAGCGCTTCGGGGTGGTGTTCTCTCAGGGACCATGGAGGACCTCCCCGGCTGCCCCCAAAGGCCGGTTTGCAAGCATTCCCACTCGCTGTTCCCGCCAGGCACACACAATGTTCCAAAACCCCGGAGAAAAGCGCTTCGGGGTGGTGGTCTCTCCGGGCCCCTGCCCCTGAGCCTGGGGGCCAGGCAGGGGATCCACAGTCCCAGGCCAAGGCAGAACCACATGCACACGTCTGTTCCTGCCCCCTCCACCGGCAGAGAGCTGGGGGGAGCCAGAGTCTGTCAGGCAGCTGCTGGGCTGGCCGCCTGTGTGGGAAGGGGCAGAGCCGACCTAGGGGCAAGTTGGGCCTCTTGCTCTCCCTGCTGCCCTGAGGCTGCTGGGCCAAAGAGGTCTTGGGCATCCAGCCCCTTGCTGGTCCCTTCCCTCTGACGAGGCCCTCTGAGCTCCAGCACCTTGCAGTGTGGAGACAGCCCCTGCCAGCAACCTCCTCTCCAAGGAGGCCTCAACCGAGGCCTAGGCCCAGGGGAAAGGCACCAGCGGAGATGAGCCAGTGGAGGCGCACGGGCATGTCTGGACCCAGTCCCCGCAGCCTGCCCCTTGGTGGGGCAGTACCCCCGGAGGCCAGGAAGGTCTGGGCAAGGCTGCGAGGGGCAGGGGCCCTGCTGGGTCGTGCCCCTGGCCTGTGGGGCGTCTGAGCACAACCGGCACTCTCCCGCTGGAAGACCTCCCCGTCTGCCTCCAAAGGCCGGTTTGCAAGCACTCCCGCCCGCTGTTCCCGCCAGGCACGCACAATGCTCCCAAGCCCGGGAGAAAAGCGCTTCGGGGTGGTGCTCTCTCCGGGCCCTTGCCCCTGAGCCTGGGGGCCAGGCAGTTGGAACACACTCCCAGGCCAATGCAGAACGACATGCACACGTCTGTTCCTGCCCCCTACACCGGCAGAGAGCTCGGGGGAGCCAGAGACTGCCAGGCTGCTGCTGGGCTGGCTGCCTGTGTGGGACGGGGCAGAGCCGACCTAGGGGCAAGTTGGGCCTCTTGCTCTCCCTGCTGCCCTGAGGCTGCTGGGTCAAAGAGGTCTTGGGCATCCAGCCCTTTGCTGGTCCCTTCCCTCTGACGAGGCCCTCTGAGCTCCAGCACCTTGCAGTGTGGAGACAGCCCCTGCCAGGAACCTCCTCTCCAAAGAGGCCTCAACCGAGGCCTACGCCCAGGGGAAAAGCACCAGCGGGGATGATCCTGGGGAGGCGAACGGACATGTCTGGACCCAGTCCCCGCAGCCTGCCCCTTGGTGGGGCAGTGCCCCCGGAGGCCAGGAAGGTCTGGGCAAGGCTGGCCAGGGGCAGGGGCCCTGCTGGGTCCTGCCCCTGGCCTGTGAGGCCTCTGAGCACAACCGGCCCTCTCCCACTGGAAGACCTCCCCAGCTGCCTCCAAAGTCCTGTTTGCAAACACTCCCGCCCGCTGTTCACGCCAGGCTCGCACAATGCTCCCAAGCCCGGGAGAAAAGCGCTTCGGGGTGGTGCTCTCTCCGGGCCCTTGCCCCTGAGCCTGGGGGCCAGGCAGTGGGTCCACACTCCCAGACCAAGGCAGAACCACATGCACACGTCTGTTCCTGACCCCTGCACCGGCAGAGAGCTCTGGGGAGCCAGAGTCTGTCAGGCAGGTGCTGGGCTGGCCGCCTGTGTGGGAAGGGGCAGAGCCGACCTAGGGGCAAGTTGGGCCTCTTCCTCTCCCTGCTGCCATGAGGCTGCTGGGCCAAAGAGGTCTTGGGCATCCAGCCCCTTGCTGGTCCCTTCCCTCTGACGAGGCCCTCTGAGCTCCAGCACCTTGCAGTGTGGAGACAGCCCCTGCCAGCAACCTCCTCTCCAATGAGGCCTCAACCGAGGCCTAGGCCTAGGGGAAAGGCACCAGAGGGGATGAGCCAGGGGAGGCGCCCGGGCATGTCTGGACCCAGTCCCCGCAGCCTGCCCCTTGGTGGGGCAGTACCCCCGGAGGCCAGGAAGGTCTGGGCAAGGCTGGCCAGGGGCAGGGGCCCTGCTGGGTCCTGCCCCCGGCCTGTGGGGCCTCTGAGCACAACCGGCCCTCTCCCACTGGAAGACCTCCCCGGCTGCCTTCAAAGGCGTGTTTGCCAACACTCCCGCCCGCTGTTCCCGCCAGGCACGCACAACGCTCGCAAGGCCAGGAGAAAAGCGCTTCGGGGTGTTGCTCTCTCCGGGCCCTTGCCCCTGAGCCTGGGGTCCAGGCAGTGGGTCCACACTCCCAGACCAAGGCAGAACCACATGCACACGTGTGTTCCTGACCCCTGAACCGGCAGAGAGCTCGGGGGAGCCAGAGTCTATCAGGCAGCTGCTGGGCTGGCTGCCTGTGTGGGAAGGGGCAGAGCCGACCTAGGGGCAAGTTGGGCCTCTTGCTCTCCCTGCTGCCCTGAGGCTGCTGGGCCAAAGAGGTCTTGGGCATCCAGCCCCTTGCTGGTCCCTTCCCGCTGACGAGGCCCTCTGAGCTCCAGCACCTTGCAGTGTGGAGACAGCCCCTGCCAGCAACCTCCTCTCCAAGGAGGCATCAACCGAGGCCTATGCCCAGGGGAAAGGCACCAGCGGGGATGAGCCTGGGGAGGCGCCCAGGCATGTCTGGACCCAGTCCCCGCAGCCTGCCCCTTGGTGGGGCAGTACCCCCGGAGGCCAGGAAGGTCTGGGCAAGGCTGGCCAGGGGCAGGGGACCTGCTGGGTCCTGCCCCTGGCCTGTGAGGCCTCTGAGCACAACCGGCCCTCTCCCACTGGAAGACCTCCACGGCTGCCTCCAAAGTCCTGTTTGCAAACACTCCCGCCCGCTGTTCACGCCAGGCTCGCACAATGCTCCCAAGCCCGGGAGAAAAGCGCTTCGGGGTGGTGCTCTCTCCGGGCCCTTGCCCCTGACCCTGGGGGCAAGGCAGGGGGAACACACTCCCAGGCCAAGGCAGAACCACATGCCCACGTCTGTTCCTGTCCCCTGCACCGGCAGAGAGCTTGGGGGAGCCAGAATCTGTCAGGCAGCTGCTGAGTTGGCCGCCTGTGTGGGAAGGGGCAGAGCCGCCCTAGGGGCAAGTTGGGCCTCTTGCTCTCCCTGCTGCCCTGAGGCTGCTGGGCCAAAGACGTCTTGGGCATCCAGCCCCTTACTGGTCCCTTCCCTCTGACGAGGCCCTCTGAGCTCCAGCACCTTGCAGTGTGGAGACAGCCCCTGCCAGCAACCTCCTCTCCAAGGAGGCCTCAACCGAGGCCTAGGCCCAGGGGAAAGGCACCAGCGGGGATGAGCCTGGGGAGGCGCCCGGGCATGTCTGGACCCAGGCCCCGCAGCCTGCCCCTTGGTGGGGCAGTACCCCCGGAGGCCAGGAAGGTCTGGGCAAGGCTGGCCAGGGGCAGGGGCCCTGCTGCGTCCTGCCCCTGGCCTGTGGGGCCTCTGAGCACAACCGGCCCTCTCCCACTGGAAGACCTCCCCGGCTGCCTCCAAAGGCCGGTTTGCAAGCACTCCCGCCCACTGTTCCCAGCAGGCGTGCACAATGCTCCCAAGCCCGGGAGAAAAGCGCTTCAGGGTGGTGCTCTCTCCGGGCCCTTGCCCCTGAGCCTGGGGCAAGGCAGGGTGTCCACACTCCCAGGACAAGGCAGAACCACATGCACACGTCTGATCTGCCCCCTGCACCGGCAGAGAGCTCGGGGGAGCCAGAGTCTGTCAGGCAGCTGCTGGGCTGGCCGCCTGTGTGGGAAGGGGCAGAGCCGACCTAGGGGCAAGTTGGGCCTCTTGCTCTCCCTGCTGCACTGAGGCTGCTGGGCCAAAGAGGTCTTGGGCATCCAGCCCCTTGTTGGTCCCTTCCCTCTGATGAGGCCCTCTGAGCTCCAGCACCTTGCAGTGTGGAGACAGCCCCTGCCAGCAACCTCCTCTCCAAGGAGGCCTCAACTGAGGCCTAGGCCCAGGGGAAAGGCACCAGCGGGGATGAGCCTGGGGAGGTGCCCGGCCATGTCTGGACCCAGTCCCCGCAGCCTGCCCCTTGGTGGGGCAGTACCCCCGGAGGCCAGGACGGTCTGGGCAAGGCTGCCAGGGGCAGGGACACTGCTGGGTCCTGCCCCTGGCCTGTGGGGCGTCTGAGCACAACCGGCACTCTCCCGCTGGAAGACCTCCCCGGCTGCCTCCAAAGGCCGGTTTGCAAGCACTCCCGCCCGCTGTTCCCGCCAGGCACGCACAATGCTCCCAAGCCCGGGAGAAAAGCGCTTCGGGGTGGTGCTCTCTCCGGGCCCTTGCCCCTGAGCCTGGGGGACAGGCAGGGGGAACACACTCCCAGGCCAAGGCAGAACGACATGCACACGTCTGTTCCTGCCCCCTACACCGGCAGAGAGTTCGGGGGAGCCAGAGACTGCCAGGCTGCTGCTGGGCTGGCTGCCTGTGTGGGACGGGGTAGAGCCGACCTAGGGGCAAGTTGGGCCTCTTGCTCTCCCTGCTGCCCTGAGGCTGCTGGGTCAAAGAGGTCTTGGGCATCCAGCCCTTTGCTGGTCCTTTCCCTCTGACGAGGCCCTCTGAGCTCCAGCACCTTGCAGTGTGCAGACAGCCCCTGCCGGCAACCTCCTCTCCAAGGAGGCCTCAACCGAGGCCTAGGCCCAGGGGAAAGGCACCAGCGGGGATGAGCCTGGGGAGGCGCCCGGGCATGTCTGGACCCAGGCCCCGCAGCCTGCCCCTTGGTGGGGTAGTACCCCCGGAGGCCAGGAAGGTCTGGGCAAGGCTGCCAGAGGCAGGGACACTGCTGGGTCCTGCCCCTGGCCTGTGGGGCCTCTGAGAACAACTGGCACTCTCCCGCTGGAAGACCTCCCCGGCTGCCTCCAAAGGCTGGTTTGCAAGCACTCAATCCCGCTGTTCACGCCAGCTGCGCACAATGCTCCCAAGCCCGGGAGAAAAGCATTTTGGGGTGGTGCTCACTCCGGGCTTTGGAAGACCTCCCCGGCTGCCTCCAAGGCCGGTTTGCAAGCACTTCTGCCTGCTGTTCCCGCCACCCGCGCACAATGCTCCCAAGCCCGGGAGAAAAGCGTTTCGGGGTGGTGTTCTCTCTGGACCCAAGAAAGACCTCCCGGGCTGCCCCCAAATGCCGGTTTGCAAGCACTCCCACTCACTGTTCCCGCCATCCGTGCAAATGCTCCAAGCCCAGGAGAAAAGCCCTTCAGGGTGGTGCTCTCTCCCGGCCCTTGGAAGACCTCCCCGGCTGCCTCCAAAGGCTGGATTTCAAGTACTCCCTCCCGCTGTCCCGCCAGCCGCACACAATGCTCCCAATCACGGGAGAAAAGCGCTTCGGGGTGGTGCTCTCTACGGGCCCTTGGAAGACCTCCCCGTTTGTCTCCAAAGGCCGGTTTGCAGGCACTCATGCCCGCTGTTCCCGCCAGCCGCGCACAATGCTCCCAAGCCTAGGAGAAAAGCGCTTCGGGGTGGTGCTCTCTCCCGGCCCTTGGAAGACCTCCCCGGCTGCCTCCAAAGGCCGGTTTGCAAGCACTCAATCCCGCTGTTCCCGCCAGCCGCGCACAATGCTCCCAAGCCCGGGAGAAAAGCGCTTCGGGGTGGTGCTCTCTCCCGGCCCTTGGAAGACCTCCCCGGCTGCCTCCAAAGGCTGGTTTTCAAGAACTCCCTCCCGCTGACCCGCCAGCCGCACACAATGCTCCCAAGCCCGGGAGAAAAGCATTTTGAGGTGGTCTCTCTCCGGGCCCTTGGAAGACTCCCCGGCTGCCTCTAAAGGCCGGTTTGCAAGCACTCATGTCCTCTGTTCCCGACAGCCGCGAACAATGCTCCCAATTCCGTGAGAAAAGTGCTTCGGGATGGTGCTCTCTCCGGGCCCTTGGAAGACCTCCCAAGCTGCCTCCAAAGGCCGGTTTGCAAGCACTCCCGCCCGCTGTTCCCGCCAGCCTCGCACAATGCTCCCAAGCCCGGGAGAAAAGCGCTTCGGGGTGGTGTTCTCTCCGTGCCAATGGAGGACCTCCCTGGCTGCCCCCAAAGGCCGGTTTGCAAGCACTCCCACTCGCTGTTCCCGCCAGCCACGCACAATCCTCCAAAACCCCGGAGAAAAGCGCTTCGGGGTGGTGTTCTCTCCGTGCCCATGGAAGACCTCCCGGGGTGCCCCCAAAGGCCGGTTTGCAAGCACTCCCACTCGCTGTTCCCGCCATCCGCGCACAATGCTCCCAAGCCCGGGAGAAAAGCATTTTGGGGTGGTGCTCACACCGGGCCCTGGAAGACCTCCCCGGCTGCCTCCAAAGGACGGTTTTCAAGCACTCCTGCCTGCTGTTCCCGCCACCCGCGCACAATGCTCCCAAGCCCGGGAGAAAAGCGCTTCGGGGTGGTGCTCTCTACAGGCCCTTGGAAGACCTCCCCGGCTGCCTCCAAAGGCCGGTTTGCAAGGACTCCTTCCTGCTGTTCCCGCCATCCGCGCACAATGCTCCCAAGCCCGGGAGAAAAGCATTTTGGGGTGGTGCTCACACCGGGCCCTGGAAGACCTCCCCGGCTGCCTCCAAAGGACGGTTTTCAAGCACTCCTGCCTGCTGTTCCCGCCACCCGCGCAGAATGCTCCCAAGCGCGGGAGAAAAGCGCTTCGGGGTGGTGCTCTCTACAGGCCCTTGGAAGACCTCCCCGGCTGCCTCCAAAGGCCGGTTTGCAAGGACTCCTTCCTGCTGTTCCCGCCAGCCACGCACAATGCTCCCAAGCCCGGGAGAAAAGCATTTTGGGGTGGTGCTCACTCCGGGCCCTTGGAAGACCTCCCCGGCTGCCTCCAATGGCCAGTTTGCAAGCACTCATGTCCGCTGTTCCCACCAGCCGCGCACAATGCTCCCAAGCCCGGGAGAAAAGCTTTTTGGGGTGGTGCTCACACCGGGCCCTGGAAGACCTCCCCAGCTGCCTGCAAAGGCCGGTTTTCAAGCACTCCTGCCTGCTGTTCCCGTCAGCCGCGCACAATGCTCCCAAGCCCGGGAGAAAAGCTTTTTGGGGTGGTGCTCACACCGGGCCCTGGAAGACCTCCCCGGCTGCCTCCAAAGGACGGTTTTCAAGCACTCCTGCCTGCTGTTCCCGCCGCCTGCGCACAATGATCCCAAGCCCGGGAGAAAAGCGCTTCGGGGTGGTGCTCTCTACAGGCCCTTGGAAGACCTCCCCGGCTGCCTCCAAAGGCCGGTTTGCAAGGACTCCTTCCTGCTGTTCCCGCCAGCCACGCACAATGCTCCCAAGCCCGGGAGAGAAGCATTTTGGGGTGGTGCTCTCTACAGGCCCTTGGAAGACCTCCCCGGCTGCCTCCAGTGGCCAGTTTGCAAGCACTCATGCCCGCTGTTCCCACCAGCCGCGCACAATGCTCCCAAGCCCGGGAGAAAAGCTTTTTGGGGTGGTGCTCACACCGGGCCCTGGAAGACCTCCCCGGCTGCCTGCAAAGGCCGGTTTTCAAGCACTCCTGCCTGCTGTTCCTGCCACCTGCGCACAATACTCCCAAGCCCGGGAGAAAAGCGCTTCGGGGTGGTGCTCTCTACAGGCCCTTGGAAGACCTCCCCCGCTGCCTCCAAAGGCCGGTTTGCAAGGACTCCTTCCTGCTGTTCCCGCCAGCCACGCACAATGCTCCCAAGCCCGGGAGAAAAGTGCTTCGGGGTGGTGATCTCTCCGGGCCCTTGGAAGTCGTCCCCGGCTGCCTCCAAAGGCCGGTTTGCAAGCACTCATGCCCGTTGTTCCCACCAGCCGCGCACAATGCTCCCAAGCCCGGGAGAAAAGCATTTTGGGGTGGTGCTCTCTCCGGGCCCTTGGAAGACGTCCCCGGCTGCCTCCAAAGGCCGGTTTGCAAGCACTCATGCCCGTTGTTCCCGACAGCCGCGCACAATGCTCCCAAGCCCGAGAGAAAAGCATTTTGGGGTGGTGATCAGTCCGGCCCTTGGAAGACCTCCCCGGCTGCCTCCAAAGGACAGTTTGCAAGCACTCATGCCCGCTGTTCCCGCCAGCCGCGCACAATGCTCCCAAGACCGTGAGAAAAGCGCTTCGGGGTGGTGTTCTCTCAGGGACCATGGAGGACCTCCCCGGCTGCCCCCAAAGGCCGGTTTGCAAGCATTCCCACTCGCTGTTCCCGCCAGGCACACACAATGTTCCAAAACCCCGGAGAAAAGCGCTTCGGGGTGGTGGTCTCTCCGGGCCCCTGCCCCTGAGCCTGGGGGCCAGGCAGGGGATCCACAGTCCCAGGCCAAGGCAGAACCACATGCACACGTCTGTTCCTGCCCCCTCCACCGGCAGAGAGCTGGGGGGAGCCAGAGTCTGTCAGGCAGCTGCTGGGCTGGCCGCCTGTGTGGGAAGGGGCAGAGCCGACCTAGGGGCAAGTTGGGCCTCTTGCTCTCCCTGCTGCCCTGAGGCTGCTGGGCCAAAGAGGTCTTGGGCATCCAGCCCCTTGCTGGTCCCTTCCCTCTGACGAGGCCCTCTGAGCTCCAGCACCTTGCAGTGTGGAGACAGCCCCTGCCAGCAACCTCCTCTCCAAGGAGGCCTCAACCGAGGCCTAGGCCCAGGGGAAAGGCACCAGCGGAGATGAGCCAGTGGAGGCGCACGGGCATGTCTGGACCCAGTCCCCGCAGCCTGCCCCTTGGTGGGGCAGTACCCCCGGAGGCCAGGAAGGTCTGGGCAAGGCTGCGAGGGGCAGGGGCCCTGCTGGGTCGTGCCCCTGGCCTGTGGGGCGTCTGAGCACAACCGGCACTCTCCCGCTGGAAGACCTCCCCGTCTGCCTCCAAAGGCCGGTTTGCAAGCACTCCCGCCCGCTGTTCCCGCCAGGCACGCACAATGCTCCCAAGCCCGGGAGAAAAGCGCTTCGGGGTGGTGCTCTCTCCGGGCCCTTGCCCCTGAGCCTGGGGGCCAGGCAGTTGGAACACACTCCCAGGCCAATGCAGAACGACATGCACACGTCTGTTCCTGCCCCCTACACCGGCAGAGAGCTCGGGGGAGCCAGAGACTGCCAGGCTGCTGCTGGGCTGGCTGCCTGTGTGGGACGGGGCAGAGCCGACCTAGGGGCAAGTTGGGCCTCTTGCTCTCCCTGCTGCCCTGAGGCTGCTGGGTGAAAGAGGTCTTGGGCATCCAGCCCTTTGCTGGTCCCTTCCCTCTGACGAGGCCCTCTGAGCTCCAGCACCTTGCAGTGTGGAGACAGCCCCTGCCAGGAACCTCCTCTCCAAAGAGGCCTCAACCGAGGCCTACGCCCAGGGGAAAAGCACCAGCGGGGATGATCCTGGGGAGGCGAACGGACATGTCTGGACCCAGTCCCCGCAGCCTGCCCCTTGGTGGGGCAGTGCCCCCGGAGGCCAGGAAGGTCTGGGCAAGGCTGGCCAGGGGCAGGGGCCCTGCTGGGTCCTGCCCCTGGCCTGTGAGGCCTCTGAGCACAACCGGCCCTCTCCCACTGGAAGACCTCCCCAGCTGCCTCCAAAGTCCTGTTTGCAAACACTCCCGCCCGCTGTTCACGCCAGGCTCGCACAATGCTCCCAAGCCCGGGAGAAAAGCGCTTCGGGGTGGTGCTCTCTCCGGGCCCTTGCCCCTGAGCCTGGGGGCCAGGCAGTGGGTCCACACTCCCAGACCAAGGCAGAACCACATGCACACGTCTGTTCCTGACCCCTGCACCGGCAGAGAGCTCTGGGGAGCCAGAGTCTGTCAGGCAGGTGCTGGGCTGGCCGCCTGTGTGGGAAGGGGCAGAGCCGACCTAGGGGCAAGTTGGGCCTCTTCCTCTCCCTGCTGCCATGAGGCTGCTGGGCCAAAGAGGTCTTGGGCATCCAGCCCCTTGCTGGTCCCTTCCCTCTGACGAGGCCCTCTGAGCTCCAGCACCTTGCAGTGTGGAGACAGCCCCTGCCAGCAACCTCCTCTCCAATGAGGCCTCAACCGAGGCCTAGGCCTAGGGGAAAGACACCAGCGGGGATGAGCCTGGGGAGGCGCCCGGGCATGTCTGGACCCAGTCCCCGCAGCCTGCCCCTTGGTGGGGCAGGACCCCCGGAGGCCAGGAAGGTCTGTGCAAGGCTGCCAGGGGCAGGGACAGTGCTGGGTCCTGCCCCTGGCCTGTTGGACGTCTGAGCACAACCGGCACTCTCGCGCTGGAAGACCTCCCCGTCTGCCTCCAAAGGCCGGTTTGCAAGCACTCCCGCCCGCTGTTCCCGCCAGGCACGCACAATGCTCCCAAGCCCGGGAGAAAAGCGCTTCGGGGTGGTGCTCTCTCCGGGCCCTTGCCCCTAAGCCTGCGGGCCAGGCAGGGGGAACACACTCCCAGGCCAAGACAGAACGATATGAACACGTCTGTTCCTGCCCCCTACACCGGCAGAGAGCTCGGGGAGCCAGAGTCTCTCAGGCAGGTGCTGGGCTGGCCGCCTGTGTGGGAAGGGGCAGAGCCGACCTAGGGGCAAGTTGGGCCTCTTGCTCTCCCTGCTGCCCTGAGGCTGCTGGGCCAAAGACGTCTTGGGCATCCAGCCCTTTGCTGGTCCCTTCCCTCTGACGAGGCCCTCTGAGCTCCAGCACCTTGCAGTGTGGAGACAGCACCTGCCAGCAATCTCCTCTCCAAGGAGGCCTCAACCGAGGCCTAGGCCCAGGGGAAAAGCACCAGCGGGGTTGAGCCTGGGGAGGCGCCCGGGCATGTCTGGACCCAGTCCTCGCAGCCTCCCCCTTGGTGGGGCAGTACCCCCGGAGGCCAGGAAGGTCTGGGCAAGTCTGGCCAGGGGCAGGGGCCCTGCTGGGTCCTGCCCCTGGCCTGTGGGTCCTCTGAGCACAACCGGCCCTCTCCCACTGGAAGACCTCCCCGGCTGCCTCCAAAGTCCTGTTTGCCAACACTCCCACCCGCTGACCCGCCAGCCGCACACAATGCTCCCAAGCCCGGGAGAAAAGCATTTTGAGGTGGTCTCTCTCCGGGCCCTTGGAAGACTCCCCGGCTGCCTCTAAAGGCCGGTTTGCAAGCACTCATGTCCTCTGTTCCCGACAGCCGCGAACAATGCTCCCAATTCCGTGAGAAAAGTGCTTCGGGGTGGTGCTCTCTACAGGCCCTTGGAAGACCTCCCCCGCTGCCTCCAAAGGCCGGTTTGCAAGGACTCCTTCCTGCTGTTCCCGCCAGCCACGCACAATGCTCCCAATCCCGGTAGAAAAGTGCTTCGGGGTGGTGATCTCTCCGGGCCCTTGGAAGTCGTCCCCGGCTGCCTCCAAAGGCCGGTTTGCAAGCACTCATGCCCGTTGTTCCCACCAGCCGCGCACAATGCTCCCAAGCCCGGGAGAAAAGCATTTTGGGGTGGTGCTCACTCCGGGCCCTTGGAAGACCTCCCCGGCTGCCTCCAAAGGCCAGTTTCCAAGCAGTCCTGCCTGCTGTTCCCGCCAGCCGCGCACAATGCTCCCAAGCCCGGGAGAAAAGCGCTTCGGGGTGGTGCTCTCTCCGGGCCCTTGGAAGACGTCCCCGGCTGCCTCCAAAGGCCGGTTTGCAAGCGCTCCCGGCCACTGTTACCAGCAGGCGGGCACAATGCTCCTAAGCCCGGAAGAAAAGCGCTTCAGGGTGGTGCTCTCTCTGGGCCCTTGCCCCTGAGCCTGGGGGCAAGGCAGGGTGAACACACTCCCAGGCCAAGGCAGAACCACATGCACACGTCTGACCTGCCCCCTGCACCGGCAGAGAGCTCGGGGGAGCCAGAGTCTGTCAGGCAGCTGCTGGGCTGGCCGCCTGTGTGGGAAGTGGCAGAGCCGACCTAGGGGCAAGTTGGGCCTCTTGCTCTCCCTGCTGCCCTGAGGCTGCTGGGCCAAAGAGGTCTTGGGCATCCAGCCCCTTGCTGGTCCCTTCCCTCTGACGAGGCCCTCTGAGCTCCAGCACCTTGCAGTGTGGAGACAGCCCCTGCCAGCAACCTCCTCTCCAAGGAGGCCTCAACCGAGGCCTAGGCCCAGGGGAAAGGCACCAGCGGGGATGAGCCTGGGGAGGCGCCCGGGCATGTCTGGACCCAGTCCCCGCAGCCTGCCCCTTGGTGGGGCAGTACCCCCGGAGGCCAGGAAGGTCTGGGCAAGGCTGGCCAGGGGCAGGGGCCCTGCTGGGTCCTGCCCCTGGCCTGTGGGGCCTCTGAGCACAACCGGCCCTCTCCCACTGGAAGAACTCCCCGGATGCCTCCAAAGGCCAGTTTGCCAACACTTCCGCCCGCTGTTCCCGCCAGGCACGCACAATGCTCCCAAGCCCGTGAGAAAAGCGCTTCGGGGTGGTGCTCTCCTCGGGCCCTTGCCCCTGAGCCTGGGGGCCAGGCAGTTGGTCCACACTCCCAGACCAAGGCAGAACCACATGCACACGTCTGTTCCTGACCCCTGCACCGGCAGAGAGCTCGGGGGAGCCAGAGTCTGTCAGGCAGCTGCTGGGCTGGCCGCCTGTGTGGGAAGGGGCAGAGCCGACCTAGGGGCAAGTTGGGCCTCTTGCTCTCCCTGCTGCCCTGAGGCTGCTGGGCCAAAGAGGTCTTGGGCATCCAGCCCCTTGCTGGTCCCTTCCCTCTGACGAGGCCCTCTGAGCTCCAGCACCTTGCAGTGTGGAGACAGCCCCTGCCAGCAACCTCCTCTCCAAGGAGGCCTCAACCGAGGCCTAGGCCCAGGGGAAAGGCACCAGCGGGGATGAGCCAGTGGAGGCGCACGGGCATGTCTGGACCCAGTCCCCGCAGCCTGCCCCTTGGTGGGGCAGTACCCCCGGAGGCCAGGAAGGTCTGAGCAAGGCTGCCAGGGGCAGGGACACTGCTGGGTCCTGCCCCTGGCCTGTGGGGCGTCTGAGCACAACCGGCACTCTCCCGCTGGAAGACCTGCCCGGCCGCCTCCAAAGGCCTGTTAACAAGCGCTCCCGCCCACTGTTCCCAGCAGGCGTGCACAATGCTCCCAAGCCCGGGAGAAAAGCGCTTCGGGGTGGTGCTCTCTCCGGGCCCTTGCCCCTGAGCCTGGGGGCAAGGCAGGGTGTCCACACTCCCAGGCCAAGGCAGAACCACATGCACACGTCTGATCTGCCCCCTGCACCGGCAGAGAGCTCGGGGGAGCCAGAGTCTGTCAGGCAGCTGCTGGGCTGGCCGCCTGTGTGGGAAGGGGCAGAGCCGACCTAGGGGCAAGTTGGGCCTCTTGCTCTCCCTGCTGCCCTGAGGCTGCTGGGCCAAAGAGGTCTTGGGCATCCAGCCCCTTGCTTGTCCCTTCCCTCTGACGAGGCCCTCTGAGCTCCAGCACCTTGCAGTGTGGAGACAGGCCCTGCCAGCAATCTCCTCTCCAAGGAGGCCTCAACCGAGGCCTAGGCCCAGGGAAAAGGCACCAGCGGGGTTGAGCCACTGGAGGCGCCCGGGCATGTCTGGACCCTGTCCCCGCAGCCTGCCCCTTGGTGGGGCAGTACCCCCGGAGGCCAGGAAGGTCTGGGCAAGGCTGGCCAGGGGCAGGGGCCCTGCTGGGTCCTGCCCCTGGCCTGTGGGGCCTCTGAGCACAACCGGCCCTTGCCCACTGGAAAACCTCCCCGGCTGCCTCCAAAGGCCGGTTTGCAAGCACTCCCGCCCACTGTTCCCGCCAGGCGCGCACAATGCTCCCAAGCCCGGGAGAAAAGCGCTTCGGGGTGGTGGTCTCTCCGGGCCCCTGCCCCTGAGCCTGGGGGCCAGGCAGGGGATCCACAGTCCCAGGCCAAGGCAGAACCACATGCACACGTCTGTTCCTGCCCCCTCCACCGGCAGAGAGCTGGGGGGAGCCAGAGTCTGTCAGGCAGCTGCTGGGCTGGCCGCCTGTGTGGGAAGGGGCAGAGCCGACCTAGGGGCAAGTTGGGCCTCTTGCTCTCCCTGCTGCCCTGAGGCTGCTGGGCCAAAGAGGTCTTGGGCATCCAGCCCCTTGCTGGTCCCTTCCCTCTGACGAGGCCCTCTGAGCTCCAGCACCTTGCAGTGTGGAGACAGCCCCTGCCAGCAACCTCTTCTCCAAGGAGGCCTCAACCGAGGCCTAGGCCCAGGGGAAAGGCACCAGCGGGGATGAGCCAGTGGAGGCGCACGGGCATGTCTGGACCCAGTCCCCGCAGCCTGCCCCTTGGTGGGGCAGTACCCCCGGAGGCCAGGAAGGTCTGGGCAAGGCTGGCCAGGGGCAGGGGCCCTGCTGGGTCCTGCCCCTGGCCTGTGGGGCCTCTGAGCACAACCGGCCCTCTCCCACTGGAAGACCTCCCCGGCTGCCTCCAAAGGCCGTTTTGCACGCACTCCCGCCCACTGTTCCCACCAAGCGCGCACAATGCTCCCATCCCGGGAGAAAAGCGCTTCGGGGTGGTGCTCTCTCCGGGCCCTTGCCCCTGAGACTGGGGGCCAGGCAGGGGATCCACAGTCCCAGGCCAAGGCACAACAACATGCACACGTCTGTTCCTGCCCCCTCCACCGGCAGAGAGCTGGGGGGAGCCAGAGTCTGTCAGGCAGCTGCTGGGCTGGCCGCCTGTGTGGGAAGGGGCAGAGCCGACCTAGGGGCAAGTTGGGCCTCTTGCTCTCCCTGCTGCCCTGAGGCTGCTGGGCCAAAGAGGTCTTGGGCATCCAGCCCCTTGCTGGTCCCTTCCCTCTGACGAGGCCCTCTGAGCTCCAGCACCTTGCAGTGTGGAGACAGCCCCTGCCAGCAACCTCCTCTCCAAGGAGGCCTCAACCGAGGCCTAGGCACAGGGGAAAGGCACCAGCGGGGATGAGCCAGTGGAGGCGCACGGGCATATCAGGACCCAGGCCCTGCAGCCTGCCCCTTGGTGGGGCAGTACCCCCGGAGGCCAGGAAGGTCTGGGCAAGGCTGGCCAGGGGCAGGGTCCCTGCTGGGTCCTGCCCCTGGCCTGTGGGGCCTCTGAGCACAACCGGCCCTCTCCCACTGGAAGACCTCCCCGGCTGCCTCCAAAGGCGCGTTTGGCAACACTCCCGCCCGCTGTTCCCGCCAGGCACGCACAACGCTCCCAAGGCCAGGAGAAAAGCGCTTCGGGGTGTTGCTCTCTCCGGGCCCTTGCCCCTGAGCCTGGGGTCCAGGCAGTGGGTCCACACTCCCAGACCAAGGCAGAACCACATGCACACGTCTGTTCCTGACCCCTGCACCGGCAGAGAGCTCGGGGGAGCCAGAGTCTGTCAGGCAGCTGCTGGGTTGGCTGCCTGTGTGGGAAGGGGCAGAGCCGACCTAGGGGCAAGTTGGGCCTCTTGCTCTCCCTGCTGCCCTGAGGCTGCTGGGCCAAAGAGGTCTTGGGCATCCAGCCCCTTGCTGGTCCCTTCCCGCTGACGAGGCCCTCTGAGCTCCAGCACCTTGCAGTGTGGAGACAGCCCCTGCCAGCAACCTCCTCTCCAAAAAGGCCTCAACCGAGGCCTAGGCCCAGGGGAAAGGCACCAGCGGGGATGAGCCTGGGGAGGCGCCCGGGCATCTCTGGACCCAGGCCCCGCAGCCTGCCCCTTAGTGGGGCAGTACCCCCGGAGGCCAGGAAGGTCTGGGCAAGGCTGGCCAGGGGCAGGGTCCCTGCTGGGTCCTGCCCCTGGCCTGTGGGGCCTCTGAGCACAACCGGCCCTCTCCCACTGGAAGACCTCCCCGGCTGCCTTCAAGGCCGGTTTGCAAGCGCTCCCGCCCACTGTTCCCAGCAGGCGTGCACAATGCTCCCAAGCCCGGGAGAAAAGCGCTTCAGGGTGGTGCTCTCTCCGGGCCCTTGCCCCTGAGCCTGGGGGCAAGGCAGGGTGTCCACACTCCCAGGACAAGGCAGAACCACATGCACACGTCTGATCTGCCCCCTGCACCGGCACAGAGCTCGGGGGAGCCAGAGTCTGTCAGGCAGCTGCTGGGCTGGCCGCCTGTGTGGGAAGGGGCAGAGCCGACCTAGGGGCAAGTTGGGCCTCTTGCTCTCCCTGCTGCCCTGAGGCTGCTGGGCCAAAGAGGTCTTGGGCATCCAGCCCCTTGCTGGTCCCTTCCCTCTGACGAGGCCCTCTGAGCTCCAGCACCTTGCAGTGTGGAGACAGCCCCTGCCAGCAACCTCCTCTCCAAGGAGGCCTCAACCGAGCCCTAGGCCCAGGGGAAAGGCACCAGCGGGGATGAGCCTGGGGAGGCGCCCGGGCATGTCTGGACCCAGTCCCCGCAGCCTGCCCCTTGGTGGGGCAGTACCCCCGGAGGCCAGGAAGGTCTGGGCAAGGCTGCGAGGGGCAGGGGCTCTGCTGGGTCGTGCCCCTGGCCTGTGGGGCGTCTGAGCACAACCGGCACTCTCCCGCTGGAAGACCTCCCCGTCTGCCTCGAAAGGCCGGTTTGCAAGCACTCCCGCCCGCTGTTCCCGCCAGGCACGCACAATGCTCCCAAGCCCGGGAGAAAAGCGCTTCGGGGTGGTGCTCTCTCCGGGCCCTTGCCCCTGAGCCTGGGGGCAAGGCATGGGGAACACACTCCCAGGCCAAGGCAGAACCACATGCCCACGTCTGTTCCTGTCCCCTGCACCGGCAGAGAGCTTGGGGGAGCCAGAGTCTGTCAGGCAGCTGCTGGGTTGGCCGCCTGTGTGGGAAGGGGCAGAGCCACCCTAGGGGCAAGTTGGGCCTCTTGCTCTCCCTGCTGCCCTGAGGCTGCTGGGCCAAAGACGTCTTGGGCATCCAGCCCCTTACTGGTCCCTTCCCTCTGACGAGGCCCTCTGAGCTCCAGCACCTTGCAGTGTGGAGACAGCCCCTGCCAGCAACCTCCTCTCCAAGGAGGCCTCAACCGAGGCCTAGGCCCAGGGGAAAGGCACCAGCGGGGATGAGCCAGGGGAGGCGCCCGAGCATGTCTGGACCCAGTCCCCGCAGCCTGCCCCTTGGTGGGGCAGTACCCCCGGAGGCCAGGAAGGTCTGGGTAAGACTGGCCAGGGGCAGGGGCCCTGCTGGGTCCTGCCCCTGGCCTGTGGGGCCTCTGAGCACAACCGGCCCTCTCCCACTGGAAGACCTCCCCGGCTGCCTCCAAAGGCCGGTTTGCAAGCGCTCCCGGCCACTGTTACCAGCAGGCGGGCACAATGCTCCTAAGCCCGGAAGAAAAGCGCTTCAGGGTGGTGCTCTCTCTGGGCCCTTGCCCCTGAGCCTGGGGGCCAGGCAGGGTGTCCACACTCCCAGGCCAAGGCAGAACCACATGCACACGTCTGACCTGCCCCCTGCACCGGCAGAGAGCTCGGGGGAGCCAGAGTCTGTCAGGCAGCTGCTGGGCTGGCCGCCTGTGTGGGAAGTAGCAGAGCCGACCTAGGGGCAAGTTGGGCCTCTTGCTCTCCCTGCTGCCCTGAGGCTGCTGGGCCAAAGACGTCTTGGGCATCCAGCCCCTTACTGGTCCCTTCCCTCTGACGAGGCCCTCTGAGCTCCAGCACCTTGCAGTGTGGAGACAGCCCCTGCCAGCAACCTCCTCTCCAAGGAGGCCTCAACCGAGGCCTAGGCCCAGGGGAAAGGCACCAGCGGGGATGAGCCTAGGGAGGCGCCCGGGCATGTCTGGACCCAGTCCCTGCAGCCTGCCCCTTGGTGGGGCAGTACCCCCGGAGGCCAGGAAGGTCTGGGCAAGGCTGGCCAGGGGCAGGGGCCCTGCTGGGTCCTGCCCCTGGCCTGTGGGGCCTCTGAGCACAACCGGCCCTCTCCCACTGGAAGAACTCCCCGGCTGCCTCCAAAGGCCAGTTTGCCAACACTCCCGCCCGCTGTTCCCGCCAGGCACGCACAATGCTCCCAAGCCCGTGAGAAAAGCGCTTCGGGGTGGTGCTCTCCTCGGGTCCTTGCCCCTGAGCCTGGGGGCCAGGCAGTTGGTCAACACTCCCAGACCAAGGCAGAACCACATGCACACGTCTGTTCCTGACCCCTGCACCGGCAGAGAGCTCGGGGGAGCCAGAGTCTGTCAGGCAGCTGCTGGGCTGGCCGCCTGTGTGGGAAGGGGCAGAGCCGACCTAGGGGCAAGTTGGGCCTCTTCCTCTCCCTGCTGCCCTGAGGCTGCTGGGCCAAAGAGGTCTTGGGCATCCAGCCCCTTGCTGGTCCCTTCCCTCTGACGAGGCCCTCTGAGCTCCAGCACCTTGCAGTGTGGAGACAGCCCCTGCCAGCAACCTCCTCTCCAAGGAGGCCTCAACCGAGGCCTAGGCCCAGGGGAAAGGCACCAGCGGGGATGAGCCAGTGGAGGCGCACAGGCATGTCTGGACCCAGTCCCCGCAGCCTGCCCCTTGGTGGGGCAGTACCCCCGGAGGCCAGGAAGGTCTGGGCAAGGCTGCCAGGGGCAGGGACACTGCTGGGTCCTGCCCCTGGCCTGTGGGGCGTCTGAGCACAACCGGCACTCTCCCGCTGGAAGACCTGCCCGGTCGCCTCCAAAGGCCGGTTAACAAGCGCTCCCGCCCACTGTTCCCAGCAGGCGTGCACAATGCTCCCAAGCCCGGGAGAAAAGCGCTTCGGGGTGGTGCTCTCTCCGGGCCCTTGCCCCTGAGCCTGGGGGCAAGGCAGGGTGTCCACACTCCCAGGCCAAGGCAGAACCACATGCACACGTCTGATCTGCCCCCTGCACCGGCAGAGAGCTCGGGGGAGCCAGAGTCTGTCAGGCAGCTGCTGGGCTGGCCGCCTGTGTGGGAAGGGGCAGAGCCGACCTAGGGGCAAGTTGGGCCTCTTGCTCTCCCTGCTGCCCTGAGGCTGCTGGGCCAAAGAGGTCTTGGGCATCCAGCCCCTTGCTTGTCCCTTCCCTCTGACGAGGCCCTCTGAGCTCCAGCACCTTGCAGTGTGGAGACAGCCCCTGCCAGCAATCTCCTCTCCAAGGAGGCCTCAACCGAGGCCTAGGCCCAGGGAAAAGGCACCAGCGGGGTTGAGCCAGGGGAGGCGCCCGGGCATGTCTGGACCCTGTCCCCGCAGCCTGCCCCTTGGTGGGGCAGTACCCCCGGAGGCCAGGAAGGTCTGGGCAAGGCTGGCCAGGGGCAGGGGCCCTGCTGGGTCCTGCCCCTGGCCTGTGGGGCCTCTGAGCACAACCGGCCCTCTCCCACTGGAAGACCTCCCCGGCTGCCTCCAAAGGCCGGTTTGCAAGCACTCCCGCCCACTGTTCCCGCCAGGCGCGCACAATGCTCCCAAGCCCGGGAGAAAAGCGCTTCGGGGTGGTGGTCTCTCCGGGCCCCTGCCCCTGAGCCTGGGGGCCAGGCAGGGGATCCACTGTCCCAGGCCAAGGCAGAACCACATGCACACGTCTGTTCCTGCCCCCTCCACCGGCAGAGAGCTGGGGGGAGCCAGAGTCTGTCAGGCAGCTGCTGGGCTGGCCGCCTGTGTGGGAAGGGGCAGAGCCGACCTAGGGGCAAGTTGGGCCTCTTGCTCTCCCTGCTGCCCTGAGGCTGCTGGGCCAAAGAGGTCTTGGGCATCCAGCCCCTTGCTGGTCCCTTCCCTCTGACGAGGCCCTCTGAGCTCCAGCACCTTGCAGTGTGGAGACAGCCCCTGCCAGCAACCTCTTCTCCAAGGAGGCCTCAACCGAGGCCTAGGCCCAGGGGAAAGGCACCAGCGGGGATGAGCCAGTGGAGGCGCATGGGCATGTCTGGACCCAGTCCCTGCAGCCTGCCCCTTGGTGGGGCAGTACCCCCGGAGGCCAGGAAGGTCTGGGCAAGGCTGGCCAGGGGCAGGGGCCCTGCTGGGTCCTGCCCCTGGCCTGTGGGGCCTCTGAGCACAACTGGCCTTCTCCCACTGGAAGACCTCCCCGGCTGCCTCCAAAGGCCGGTTTGCCAACACTCCCGCCCGCTGTTCCCGCCAGGCACGCACAATTCTCCCAAGCCCGGGGGAAAAGCGCTTCAGGGTGTTGCCCTCTCCGGGCCCTTGCCCCTGAGCCTGGGGTCCAGGCAGTGGGTCCACACTCCCAGACCAAGGCAGAACCACATGCACACGTCTGTTCCTGACCCCTGCACCGGCAGAGAGCTCGGGGGAGCCAGAGTCTGTCAGGCAGCTGCTGGGTTGGCTGCCTGTGTGGGAAGGGGCAGAGCCGACCTAGGGGCAAGTTGGGCCTCTTCCTCTCCCTGCTGCCCTGAGGCTGCTGGGCCAAAGACGTCTTGGGCATCCAGCCCCTTGCTGGTCCCTTCCCTCTGACGAGGCCCTCTGAGCTCCAGCACCTTGCAGTGTGGAGACAGCCCCTGCCAGCAACCTCCTCTCCAAGGAGGCCTCAACCGAGGCCTAGGCCCAGGGGAAAGGCACCAGCGGGGATGAGCCAGTGGAGGCGCACGGGCATGTCTGGACCCAGTCCCCGCAGCCTGCCCCTTGGTGGGGCAGTACCCCCGGAGGCCAGGAAGGTCTGGGCAAGGCTGGCCAGGGGCAGGGGCCCTGCTGGGTCCTGCCCCTGGCCTGTGGGGCCTCTGAGCACAACCGGCCCTCTCCCACTGGAAGACCTCCCCGGCTGCCTCCAAAGGCCGTTTTGCACGCACTCCCGCCCACTGTTCCCACCAAGCGCGCACAATGCTCCCATCCCGGGAGAAAAGCGCTTCGGGGTGGTGCTCTCTCCGGGCCCTTGCCCCTGAGACTGGGGGCCAGGCAGGGGATCCAAAGTCCCAGGCCAAGGCACAACAACATGCACACGTCTGTTCCTGCCCCCTCCACCGGCAGAGAGCTGGGGGGAGCCAGAGTCTGTCAGGCAGCTGCTGGGCTGGCCGCCTGTGTGGGAAGGGGCAGAGCCGACCTAGGGGCAAGTTGGGCCTCTTGCTCTCCCTGCTGCCCTGAGGCTGCTGGGCCAAAGAGGTCTTGGGCATCCAGCCCCTTGCTGGTCCCTTCCCTCTGACGAGGCCCTCTGAGCTCCAGCACCTTGCAGTGTGGAGACAGCCCCTGCCAGCAACCTCCTCTCCAAGGAGGCCTCAACCGAGGCCTAGGCACAGGGGAAAGGCACCAGCGGGGATGAGCCAGTGGAGGCGCACGGGCATATCAGGACCCAGGCCCTGCAGCCTGCCCCTTGGTGGGGCAGTACCCCCGGAGGCCAGGAAGGTCTGGGCAAGGCTGGCCAGGGGCAGGGTCCCTGCTGGGTCCTGCCCCTGGCCTGTGGGGCCTCTGAGCACAACCGGCCCTCTCCCACTGGAAGACCTCCCCGGCTGCCTCCAAAGGCGGGTTTGCCAACACTCCCGCCCGCTGTTCCCGCCAGGCACGCACAACGCTCCCAAGGCCAGGAGAAAAGCGCTTCGGGGTGTTGCTCTCTCCGGGCCCTTGCCCCTGAGCCTGGGGTCCAGGCAGTGGGTCCACACTCCCAGACCAAGGCAGAACCACATGCACACGTCTGTTCCTGACCCCTGCACCGGCAGAGAGCTCGGGGGAGCCAGAGTCTGTCAGGCAGCTGCTGGGTTGGCTGCCTGTGTGGGAAGGGGCAGAGCCGACCTAGGGGCAAGTTGGGCCTCTTGCTCTCCCTGCTGCCCTGAGGCTGCTGGGCCAAAGAGGTCTTGGGCATCCAGCCCCTTGCTGGTCCCTTCCCGCTGACGAGGCCCTCTGAGCTCCAGCACCTTGCAGTGTGGAGACAGCCCCTGCCAGCAACCTCCTCTCCAAAAAGCCCTCAACCGAGGCCTAGGCCCAGGGGAAAGGCACCAGCGGGGATGAGCCTGGGGAGGCGCCCGGGCATCTCTGGACCCAGGCCCCGCAGCCTGCCCCTTAGTGGGGCAGTACCCCCGGAGGCCAGGAAGGTCTGGGCAAGGCTGGCCAGGGGCAGGGGCCCTGCTGCGTCCTGCCCCTGGCCTGTGGGGCCTCTGAGCACAACCGGCCCTCTCCCACTGGAAGACCTCCCCGGCTGCCTTCAAGGCCGGTTTGCAAGCGCTCCCACCCACTGTTCCCAGCAGGCGTGCACAATGCTCCCAAGCCCGGGAGAAAAGCGCTTCAGGGTGGTGCTCTCTCCGGGCCCTTGCCCCTGAGCCTGGGGGCAAGGCAGGGTGTCCACACTCCCAGGACAAGGCAGAACCACATGCACACGTCTGATCTGCCCCCTGCACCGGCACAGAGCTCGGGGGAGCCAGAGTCTGTCAGGCAGCTGCTGGGCTGGCCGCCTGTGTGGGAAGGGGCAGAGCCGACCTAGGGGCAAGTTGGGCCTCTTGCTCTCCCTGCTGCCCTGAGGCTGCTGGGCCAAAGAGGTCTTGGGCATCCAGCCCCTTGCTGGTCCCTTCCCTCTGACGAGGCCCTCTGAGCTCCAGCACCTTGCAGTGTGGAGACAGCCCCTGCCAGCAACCTCCTCTCCAAGGAGGCCTCAACCGTGGCCTAGGCCCAGGGGAAAGGCACCAGCGGGGATGAGCCTGGGGAGGCGCCCGGGCATGTCTGGACCCAGTCCCCGCAGCCTGCCCCTTGGTGGGGCAGTACCCCCGGAGGCCAGGAAGGTCTGGGCAAGGCTGCCAGGGGCAGGGACACTGCTGGGTCCTGCCCCTGGCCTGTGGGGCGTCTGAGCACAACCGGCACTCTCCCGCTGGAAGACCTCCCCGTCTGCCTCGAAAGGCCGGTTTGCAAGCACTCCCGCCCGCTGTTCCCGCCAGGCACGCACAATGCTCCCAAGCCCGGGAGAAAAGCGCTTCGGGGTGGTGCTCTCTCCGGGCCCTTGCCCCTGAGCCTGGGGGCAAGGCATGGGGAACACACTCCCAGGCCAAGGCAGAACCACATGCCCACGTCTGTTCCTGTCCCCTGCACCGGCAGAGAGCTTGGGGGAGCCAGAGTCTGTCAGGCAGCTGCTGGGTTGGCCGCCTGTGTGGGAAGGGGCACAGCCGCCCTAGGGGCAAGTTGGGCCTCTTGCTCTCCCTGCTGCCCTGAGGCTGCTGGGCCAAAGACGTCTTGGGCATCCAGCCCCTTACTGGTCCCTTCCCTCTGACGAGGCCCTCTGAGCTCCAGCACCTTGCAGTGTGGAGACAGCCCCTGCCAGCAACCTCCTCTCCAAGGAGGCCTCAACCGAGGCCTAGGCCCAGGGGAAAGGCACCAGCGGGGATGAGCCAGGGGAGGCGCCCGAGCATGTCTGGACCCAGTCCCCGCAGCCTGCCCCTTGGTGGGGCAGTACCCCCGGAGGCCAGGAAGGTCTGGGTAAGACTGGCCAGGGGCAGGGGCCCTGCTGGGTCCTGCCCCTGGCCTGTGGGGCCTCTGAGCACAACCGGCCCTCTCCCACTGGAAGACCTCCCCGGCTGCCTCCAAAGGCCGGTTTGCAAGCGCTCCCGGCCACTGTTACCAGCAGGCGGGCACAATGCTCCTAAGCCCGGAAGAAAAGCGCTTCAGGGTGGTGCTCTCTCTGGGCCCTTGCCCCTGAGCCTGGGGGCAAGGCAGGGTGTCCACACTCCCAGGCCAAGGCAGAACCACATGCACACGTCTGACCTGCCCCCTGCACCGGCAGAGAGCTCGGGGGAGCCAGAGTCTGTCAGGCAGCTGCTGGGCTGGCCGCCTGTGTGGGAAGTGGCAGAGCCGACCTAGGGGCAAGTTGGGCCTCTTGCTCTCCCTGCTGCCCTGAGGCTGCTGGGCCAAAGACGTCTTGGGCATCCAGCCCCTTACTGGTCCCTTCCCTCTGACGAGGCCCTCTGAGCTCCAGCACCTTGCAGTGTGGAGACAGCCCCTGCCAGCAACCTCCTCTCCAAGGAGGCCTCAACCGAGGCCTAGGCCCAGGGGAAAGGCACCAGCGGGGATGAGCCTAGGGAGGCGCCCGGGCATGTCTGGACCCAGTCCCCGCAGCCTGCCCCTTGGTGGGGCAGTACCCCCGGAGGCCAGGAAGGTCTGGGCAAGGCTGGCCAGGGGCAGGGGCCCTGCTGGGTCCTGCCCCTGGCCTGTGGGGCCTCTGAGCACAACCGGCCCTCTCCCACTGGAAGAACTCCCCGGCTGCCTCCAAAGGCCAGTTTGCCAACACTCCCGCCCGCTGTTCCCGCCAGGCACGCACAATGCTCCCAAGCCCGTGAGAAAAGCGCTTCGGGGTGGTGCTCTCCTCGGGCCCTTGCCACTGAGCCTGGGGGCCAGGCAGTTGGTCAACACTCCCAGACCAAGGCAGAACCACATGCACACGTCTGTTCCTGACCCCTGCACCGGCAGAGAGCTCGGGGGAGCCAGAGTCTGTCAGGCAGCTGCTGGGCTGGCCGCCTGTATGGGAAGGGGCAGAGCCGACCTAGGGGCAAGTTGGGCCTCTTCCTCTCCCTGCTGCCCTGAGGCTGCTGGGCCAAAGAGGTCTTGGGCATCCAGCCCCTTGCTGGTCCCTTCCCTCTGACGAGGCCCTCTGAGCTCCAGCACCTTGCAGTGTGGAGACAGCCCCTGCCAGCAACCTCCTCTCCAAGGAGGCCTCAACCGAGGCCTAGGCCCAGGGGAAAGGCACCAGCGGGGATGAGCCAGTGGAGGCGCACGGGCATGTCTGGACCCAGTCCCCGCAGCCTGCCCCTTGGTGGGGCAGTACCCCCGGAGGCCAGGAAGGTCTGGGCAAGGCTGCCAGGGGCAGGGACACTGCTGGGTCCTGCCCCTGGCCTGTGGGGCGTCTGAGCACAACCGGCACTCTCCCGCTGGAAGACCTGCCCGGCCGCCTCCAAAGGCCGGTTAACAAGCGCTCCCGCCCACTGTTCCCAGCAGGCGTGCACAATGCTCCCAAGCCCGGGAGAAAAGCGCTTCGGGGTGGTGCTCTCTCCGGGCCCTTGCCCCTGAGCCTGGGGGCAAGGCAGGGTGTCCACACTCCCAGGCCAAGGCAGAACCACATGCACACGTCTGATCTGCCCCCTGCACCGGCAGAGAGCTCGGGGGAGCCAGAGTCTGTCAGGCAGCTGCTGGGCTGGCCGCCTGTGTGGGAAGGGGCAGAGCCGACCTAGGGGCAAGTTGGGCCTCTTGCTCTCCCTGCTGCCCTGAGGCTGCTGGGCCAAAGAGGTCTTGGGCATCCAGCCCCTTGCTTGTCCCTTCCCTCTGACGAGGCCCTCTGAGCTCCAGCACCTTGCAGTGTGGAGACAGCCCCTGCCAGCAATCTCCTCTCCAAGGAGGCCTCAACCGAGGCCTAGGCCCAGGGAAAAGGCACCAGCGGGGTTGAGCCAGGGGAGGCGCCCGGGCATGTCTGGACCCTGTCCCCGCAGCCTGCCCCTTGGTGGGGCAGTACCCCCGGAGGCCAGGAAGGTCTGGGCAAGGCTGGCCAGGGGCAGGGGCCCTGCTGGGTTCTGCCCCTGGCCTGTGGGGCCTCTGAGCACAACCGGCCCTTGCCCACTGGAAGACCTCCCCGGCTGCCTCCAAAGGCCGGTTTGCAAGCACTCCCGCCCACTGTTCCCGCCAGGCGCGCACAATGCTCCCAAGCCCGGGAGAAAAGCGCTTCGGGGTGGTGGTCTCTCCGGGCCCCTGCCCCTGAGCCTGGGGGCCAGGCAGGGGATCCACTGTCCCAGGCCAAGGCAGAACCACATGCACACGTCTGTTCCTGCCCCCTCCACCGGCAGAGAGCTGGGGGGAGCCAGAGTCTGTCAGGCAGCTGCTGGGCTGGCCGCCTGTGTGGGAAGGGGCAGAGCCGACCTAGGGGCAAGTTGGGCCTCTTGCTCTCCCTGCTGCCCTGAGGCTGCTGGGCCAAAGACGTCTTGGGCATCCAGCCCCTTGCTGGTCCCTTCCCTCTGACGAGGCCCTCTGAGCTCCAGCACCTTGCAGTGTGGAGACAGCCCCTGCCAGCAACCTCCTCTCCAAGGAGGCCTCAACCGAGGCCTAGGCCCAGGGGAAAGGCACCAGCGGGGATGAGCCAGTGGAGGCGCATGGGCATGTCTGGACCCAGTCCCTGCAGCCTGCCCCTTGGTGGGGCAGTACCCCCGGAGGCCAGGAAGGTCTGGGCAAGGCTGGCCAGGGGCAGGGGCCCTGCTGGGTCCTGCCCCTGGCCTGTGGGGCCTCTGAGCACAACCGGCCCTCTCCCACTGGAAGACCTCCCCGGCTGCCTCCAAAGGCCGGTTTGCCAACACTCCCGCCCGCTGTTCCCGCCAGGCACGCAGAATTCTCCCAAGCCCGGGGGAAAAGCGCTTCAGGGTGTTGCCCTCTCCGGGCCCTTGCCCCTGAGCCTGGGGTCCAGGCAGTGGGTCCACACTCCCAGACCAAGGCAGAACCACATGCACACGTCTGTTCCTGACCCCTGCACCGGCAGAGAGCTCGGGGGAGCCAGAGTCTGTCAGGCAGCTGCTGGGTTGGCTGCCTGTGTGGGAAGGGGCAGAGCCGACCTAGGGGCAAGTTGGGCCTCTTCCTCTCCCTGCTGCCCTGAGGCTGCTGGGCCAAAGACGTCTTGGGCATCCAGCCCCTTACTGGTCCCTTCCCTCTGACGAGGCCCTCTGAGCTCCAGCACCTTGCAGTGTGGAGACAGCCCCTGCCAGCAACCTCCTCTCCAAGGAGGCCTCAACCGAGGCCTAGGCCCAGGGGAAAGGCACCAGCGGGGATGAGCCAGTGGAGGCGCAAGGGCATGTCTGGACCCAGTCCCCGCAGCCTGCCCCTTGGTGGGGCAGTACCCCCGGAGGCCAGGAAGGTCTGGGCAAGGCTGCGAGGGGCAGGGGCCCTGCTGGGTCGTGCCCCTGGCCTGTGGGGCGTCTGAGCACAACCGGCACTCTCCCGCTGGAAGACCTCCCCGTCTGCCTCCAAAGGCCGGTTTGCAAGCACTCCCGCCCACTGTTCCCGCCAGGCAGGCACAATGCTCCCAAGCCCGGGAGAAAAGCGCTTCGGGGTGGTGCTCTCCTCGGGCCCTTGCCCCTGAGCCTGGGGGCCAGGCAGTTGGAACACACTCCCAGGCCAAGGCAGAACGACATGCACACGTCTGTTCCTGCCCCCTACACCGGCAGAGAGCTCGGGGGAGCCAGAGACTGCCAGGCTGCTGCTGGGCTGGCTGCCTGTGTGGGACGGGGCAGAGCCGACCTAGGGGCAAGTTGGGCCTCTTGCTCTCCCTGCTGCCCTGAGGCTGCTGGGTCAAAGAGGTCTTGGGCATCCAGCCCTTTGCTGGTCCCTTCCCTCTGACGAGGCCCTCTGAGCTCCAGCACCTTGCAGTGTGGAGACAGCCCCTGCCAGGAACCTCCTCTCCAAAGAGGCCTCAACCGAGGCCTACGCCCAGGGGAAAAGCACCAGCGGGGATGATCCTGGGGAGGCGAACGGACATGTCTGGACCCAGTCCCCGCAGCCTGCCCCTTGGTGGGGCAGTGCCCCCGGAGGCCAGGAAGGTCTGGGCAAGGCTGGCCAGGGGCAGGGGCCCTGCTGGGTCCTGCCCCTGGCCTGTGAGGCCTCTGAGCACAACCGGCCCTCTCCCACTGGAAGACCTCCCCAGCTGCCTCCAAAGTCCTGTTTGCAAACACTCCCGCCCGCTGTTCACGCCAGGCTCGCACAATGCTCCCAAGCCCGGGAGAAAAGCGCTTCGGGGTGGTGCTCTCTCCGGGCCCTTGCCCCTGAGCCTGGGGGCCAGGCAGTGGGTCCACACTCCCAGACCAAGGCAGAACGACATGCACACGTCTGTTCCTGACCCCTGCACCGGCAGAGAGCTCTGGGGAGCCAGAGTCTGTCAGGCAGGTGCTGGGCTGGCCGCCTGTGTGGGAAGGGGCAGAGCCGACCTAGGGGCAAGTTGGGCCTCTTCCTCTCCCTGCTGCCATGAGGCTGCTGGGCCAAAGAGGTCTTGGGCATCCAGCCCCTTGCTGGTCCCTTCCCTCTGACGAGGCCCTCTGAGCTCCAGCACCTTGCAGTGTGGAGACAGCCCCTGCCAGCAACCTCCTCTCCAATGAGGCCTCAACCGAGGCCTAGGCCCAGGGGAAAGACACCAGCGGGGATGAGCCTGGGGAGGCGCCCGGGCATGTCTGGACCCAGTCCCCGCAGCCTGCCCCTTGGTGGGGCAGGACCCCCGGAGGCCAGGAAGGTCTGTGCAAGGCTGCCAGGGGCAGGGACAGTGCTGGGTCCTGCCCCTGGCCTGTTGGACGTCTGAGCACAACCGGCACTCTCGCGCTGGAAGACCTCCCCGTCTGCCTCCAAAGGCCGGTTTGCAAGCACTCCCGCCCGCTGTTCCCGCCAGGCACGCACAATGCTCCCAAGCCCGGGAGAAAAGCGCTTCGGGGTGGTGCTCTCTCCGGGCCCTTGCCCCTAAGCCTGCGGGCCAGGCAGGGGGAACACACTCCCAGGCCAAGACAGTACGACATGAACACGTCTGTTCCTGCCCCCTACACCGGCAGAGAGCTCGGGGGAGCCAGAGTCTCTCAGGCAGGTGCTGGGCTGGCCGCCTGTGTGGGAAGGGGCAGAGCCGACCTAGGGGCAAGTTGGGCCTCTTGCTCTCCCTGCTGCCCTGAGGCTGCTGGGCCAAAGACGTCTTGGGCATCCAGCCCTTTGCTGGTCCCTTCCCTCTGACGAGGCCCTCTGAGCTCCAGCACCTTGCAGTGTGGAGACAGCACCTGCCAGCAATCTCCTCTCCAAGGAGGCCTCAACCGAGGCCTAGGCCCAGGGGAAAAGCACCAGCGGGGTTGAGCCTGGGGAGGCGCCCGGGCATGTCTGGACCCAGTCCTCGCAGCCTCCCCCTTGGTGGGGCAGTACCCCCGGAGGCCAGGAAGGTCTGGGCAAGTCTGGCCAGGGGCAGGGGCCCTGCTGGGTCCTGCCCCTGGCCTGTGGGTCCTCTGAGCACAACCGGCCCTCTCCCACTGGAAGACCTCCCCGGCTGCCTCCAAAGTCCTGTTTGCCAACACTCCCACCCGCTGACCCGCCAGCCGCACACAATGCTCCCAAGCCCGGGAGAAAAGCATTTTGAGGTGGTCTCTCTCCGGGCCCTTGGAAGACTCCCCGGCTGCCTCTAAAGGCCGGTTTGCAAGCACTCATGTCCTCTGTTCCCGACAGCCGCGAACAATGCTCCCAATTCCGTGAGAAAAGTGCTTCGGGGTGGTGCTCTCTACAGGCCCTTGGAAGACCTCCCCCGCTGCCTCCAAAGGCCGGTTTGCAAGGACTCCTTCCTGCTGTTCCCGCCAGCCACGCACAATGCTCCCAATCCCGGTAGAAAAGTGCTTCGGGGTGGTGATCTCTCCGGGCCTTTGGAAGTCGTCCCCGGCTGCCTCCAAAGGCCGGTTTGCAAGCACTCATGCCCGTTGTTCCCACCAGCCGCGCACAATGCTCCCAAGCCCGGGAGAAAAGCATTTTGGGGTGGTGCTCACTCCGGGCCCTTGGAAGACCTCCCCGGCTGCCTCCAAAGGCCAGTTTCCAAGCAGTCCTGCCTGCTGTTCCCGCCAGCCGCGCACAATGCTCCCAAGCCCGGGAGAAAAGCGCTTCGGGGTGGTGCTCTCTCCGGGCCCTTGGAAGACGTCCCCGACTGCCTCCAAAGGCCGGTTTGCAAGCGCTCCCGGCCACTGTTACCAGCAGGCGGGCACAATGCTCCTAAGCCCGGAAGAAAAGCGCTTCAGGGTGGTGCTCTCTCTGGGCCCTTGCCCCTGAGCCTGGGGGCAAGGCAGGGTGAACACACTCCCAGGCCAAGGCAGAACCACATGCACACGTCTGACCTGCCCCCTGCACCGGCAGAGAGCTCGGGGGAGCCAGAGTCTGTCAGGCAGCTGCTGGGCTGGCCGCCTGTGTGGGAAGTGGCAGAGCCGATCTAGGGGCAAGTTGGGCCTCTTGCTCTCCCTGCTGCCCTGAGGCTGCTGGGCCAAAGAGGTCTTGGGCATCCAGCCCCTTGCTGGTCCCTTCCCTCTGACGAGGCCCTCTGAGCTCCAGCACCTTGCAGTGTGGAGACAGCCCCTGCCAGCAACCTCCTCTCCAAGGAGGCCTCAACCGAGGCCTAGGCCCAGGGGAAAGGCACCAGCGGGGATGAGCCTGGGGAGGCGCCCGGGCATGTCTGGACCCAGTCCCCGCAGCCTGCCCCTTGGTGGGGCAGTACCCCCGGAGGCCAGGAAGGTCTGGGCAAGGCTGGCCAGGGGCAGGGGCCCTGCTGGGTCCTGCCCCTGGCCTGTGGGGCCTCTGAGCACAACCGGCCCTCTCCCACTGGAAGAACTCCCCGGATGCCTCCAAAGGCCAGTTTGCCAACACTTCCGCCCGCTGTTCCCGCCAGGCACGCACAATGCTCCCAAGCCCGTGAGAAAAGCGCTTCGGGGTGGTGCTCTCCTCGGGCCCTTGCCCCTGAGCCTGGGGGCCAGGCAGTTGGTCCACACTCCCAGACCAAGGCAGAACCACATGCACACGTCTGTTCCTGACCCCTGCACCGGCAGAGAGCTCGGGGGAGCCAGAGTCTGTCAGGCAGCTGCTGGGCTGGCCGCCTGTGTGGGAAGGGGCAGAGCCGACCTAGGGGCAAGTTGGGCCTCTTCCTCTCCCTGCTGCCCTGAGGCTGCTGGGCCAAAGAGGTCTTGGGCATCCAGCCCCTTGCTGGTCCCTTCCCTCTGACGAGGCCCTCTGAGCTCCAGCACCTTGCAGTGTGGAGACAGCCCCTGCCAGCAACCTCCTCTCCAAGGAGGCCTCAACCGAGGCCTAGGCCCAGGGGAAAGGCACCAGCGGGGATGAGCCAGTGGAGGCGCACGGGCATGTCTGGACCCAGTCCCCGCAGCCTGCCCCTTGGTGGGGCAGTACCCCCGGAGGCCAGGAAGGTCTGAGCAAGGCTGCCAGGGGCAGGGACACTGCTGGGTCCTGCCCCTGGCCTGTGGGGCGTCTGAGCACAACCGGCACTCTCCCGCTGGAAGACCTGCCCGGCCGCCTCCAAAGGCCTGTTAACAAGCGCTCCCGCCCACTGTTCCCAGCAGGCGTGCACAATGCTCCCAAGCCCGGGAGAAAAGCGCTTCGGGGTGGTGCTCTCTCCGGGCCCTTGCCCCTGAGCCTGGGGGCAAGGCAGGGTGTCCACACTCCCAGGCCAAGGCAGAACCACATGCACACGTCTGATCTGCCCCCTGCACCGGCAGAGAGCTCGGGGGAGCCAGAGTCTGTCAGGCAGCTGCTGGGCTGGCCGCCTGTGTGGGAAGGGGCAGAGCCGACCTAGGGGCAAGTTGGGCCTCTTGCTCTCCCTGCTGCCCTGAGGCTGCTGGGCCAAAGAGGTCTTGGGCATCCAGCCCCTTGCTTGTCCCTTCCCTCTGACGAGGCCCTCTGAGCTCCAGCACCTTGCAGTGTGGAGACAGCCCCTGCCAGCAATCTCCTCTCCAAGGAGGCCTCAACCGAGGCCTAGGCCCAGGGAAAAGGCACCAGCGGGGTTGAGCCACTGGAGGCGCCCAGGCATGTCTGGACCCTGTCCCCGCAGCCTGCCCCTTGGTGGGGCAGTACCCCCGGAGGCCAGGAAGGTCTGGGCAAGGCTGGCCAGGGGCAGGGGCCCTGCTGGGTCCTGCCCCTGGCCTGTGGGGCCTCTGAGCACAACCGGCCCTTGCCCACTGGAAGACCTCCCCGGCTGCCTCCAAAGGCCGGTTTGCAAGCACTCCCGCCCACTGTTCCCGCCAGGCGCGCACAATGCTCCCAAGCCCGGGAGAAAAGCGCTTCGGGGTGGTGCTCTCCTCGGGCCCTTGCCCCTGAGCCTGGGGGCCAGGCAGTTGGAACACACTCCCAGGCCAAGGCAGAACGACATGCACACGTCTGTTCCTGCCCCCTACACCGGCAGAGAGCTCGGGGGAGCCAGAGACTGCCAGGCTGCTGCTGGGCTGGCTGCCTGTGTGGGACGGGGCAGAGCCGACCTAGGGGCAAGTTGGGCCTCTTGCTCTCCCTGCTGCCCTGAGGCTGCTGGGTCAAAGAGGTCTTGGGCATCCAGCCCTTTGCTGGTCCCTTCCCTCTGACGAGGCCCTCTGAGCTCCAGCACCTTGCAGTGTGGAGACAGCCCCTGCCAGGAACCTCCTCTCCAAAGAGGCCTCAACCGAGGCCTACGCCCAGGGGAAAAGCACCAGCGGGGATGATCCTGGGGAGGCGAACGGACATGTCTGGACCCAGTCCCCGCAGCCTGCCCCTTGGTGGGGCAGTGCCCCCGGAGGCCAGGAAGGTCTGGGCAAGGCTGGCCAGGGGCAGGGGCCCTGCTGGGTCCTGCCCCTGGCCTGTGAGGCCTCTGAGCACAACCGGCCCTCTCCCACTGGAAGACCTCCCCAGCTGCCTCCAAAGTCCTGTTTGCAAACACTCCCGCCCGCTGTTCACGCCAGGCTCGCACAATGCTCCCAAGCCCGGGAGAAAAGCGCTTCGGGGTGGTGCTCTCTCCGGGCCCTTGCCCCTGAGCCTGGGGGCCAGGCAGTGGGTCCACACTCCCAGACCAAGGCAGAACGACATGCACACGTCTGTTCCTGACCCCTGCACCGGCAGAGAGCTCTGGGGAGCCAGAGTCTGTCAGGCAGGTGCTGGGCTGGCCGCCTGTGTGGGAAGGGGCAGAGCCGACCTAGGGGCAAGTTGGGCCTCTTCCTCTCCCTGCTGCCATGAGGCTGCTGGGCCAAAGAGGTCTTGGGCATCCAGCCCCTTGCTGGTCCCTTCCCTCTGACGAGGCCCTCTGAGCTCCAGCACCTTGCAGTGTGGAGACAGCCCCTGCCAGCAACCTCCTCTCCAATGAGGCCTCAACCGAGGCCTAGGCCCAGGGGAAAGACACCAGCGGGGATGAGCCTGGGGAGGCGCCCGGGCATGTCTGGACCCAGTCCCCGCAGCCTGCCCCTTGGTGGGGCAGGACCCCCGGAGGCCAGGAAGGTCTGTGCAAGGCTGCCAGGGGCAGGGACAGTGCTGGGTCCTGCCCCTGGCCTGTTGGACGTCTGAGCACAACCGGCACTCTCGCGCTGGAAGACCTCCCCGTCTGCCTCCAAAGGCCGGTTTGCAAGCACTCCCGCCCGCTGTTCCCGCCAGGCACGCACAATGCTCCCAAGCCCGGGAGAAAAGCGCTTCGGGGTGGTGCTCTCTCCGGGCCCTTGCCCCTAAGCCTGCGGGCCAGGCAGGGGGAACACACTCCCAGGCCAAGACAGAACGACATGAACACGTCTGTTCCTGCCCCCTACACCGGCAGAGAGCTCGGGGGAGCCAGAGTCTCTCAGGCAGGTGCTGGGCTGGCCGCCTGTGTGGGAAGGGGCAGAGCCGACCTAGGGGCAAGTTGGGCCTCTTGCTCTCCCTGCTGCCCTGAGGCTGCTGGGCCAAAGACGTCTTGGGCATCCAGCCCTTTGCTGGTCCCTTCCCTCTGACGAGGCCCTCTGAGCTCCAGCACCTTGCAGTGTGGAGACAGCACCTGCCAGCAATCTCCTCTCCAAGGAGGCCTCAACCGAGGCCTAGGCCCAGGGGAAAAGCACCAGCGGGGTTGAGCCTGGGGAGGCGCCCGGGCATGTCTGGACCCAGTCCTCGCAGCCTCCCCCTTGGTGGGGCAGTACCCCCGGAGGCCAGGAAGGTCTGGGCAAGTCTGGCCAGGGGCAGGGGCCCTGCTGGGTCCTGCCCCTGGCCTGTGGGTCCTCTGAGCACAACCGGCCCTCTCCCACTGGAAGACCTCCCCGGCTGCCTCCAAAGTCCTGTTTGCCAACACTCCCACCCGCTGACCCGCCAGCCGCACACAATGCTCCCAAGCCCGGGAGAAAAGCATTTTGAGGTGGTCTCTCTCCGGGCCCTTGGAAGACTCCCCGGCTGCCTCTAAAGGCCGGTTTGCAAGCACTCATGTCCTCTGTTCCCGACAGCCGCGAACAATGCTCCCAATTCCGTGAGAAAAGTGCTTCGGGGTGGTGCTCTCTACAGGCCCTTGGAAGACCTCCCCCGCTGCCTCCAAAGGCCGGTTTGCAAGGACTCCTTCCTGCTGTTCCCGCCAGCCACGCACAATGCTCCCAATCCCGGTAGAAAAGTGCTTCGGGGTGGTGATCTCTCCGGGCCTTTGGAAGTCGTCCCCGGCTGCCTCCAAAGGCCGGTTTGCAAGCACTCATGCCCGTTGTTCCCACCAGCCGCGCACAATGCTCCCAAGCCCGGGAGAAAAGCATTTTGGGGTGGTGCTCACTCCGGGCCCTTGGAAGACCTCCCCGGCTGCCTCCAAAGGCCAGTTTCCAAGCAGTCCTGCCTGCTGTTCCCGCCAGCCGCGCACAATGCTCCCAAGCCCGGGAGAAAAGCGCTTCGGGGTGGTGCTCTCTCCGGGCCCTTGGAAGACGTCCCCGACTGCCTCCAAAGGCCGGTTTGCAAGCGCTCCCGGCCACTGTTACCAGCAGGCGGGCACAATGCTCCTAAGCCCGGAAGAAAAGCGCTTCAGGGTGGTGCTCTCTCTGGGCCCTTGCCCCTGAGCCTGGGGGCAAGGCAGGGTGAACACACTCCCAGGCCAAGGCAGAACCACATGCACACGTCTGACCTGCCCCCTGCACCGGCAGAGAGCTCGGGGGAGCCAGAGTCTGTCAGGCAGCTGCTGGGCTGGCCGCCTGTGTGGGAAGTGGCAGAGCCGATCTAGGGGCAAGTTGGGCCTCTTGCTCTCCCTGCTGCCCTGAGGCTGCTGGGCCAAAGAGGTCTTGGGCATCCAGCCCCTTGCTGGTCCCTTCCCTCTGACGAGGCCCTCTGAGCTCCAGCACCTTGCAGTGTGGAGACAGCCCCTGCCAGCAACCTCCTCTCCAAGGAGGCCTCAACCGAGGCCTAGGCCCAGGGGAAAGGCACCAGCGGGGATGAGCCTGGGGAGGCGCCCGGGCATGTCTGGACCCAGTCCCCGCAGCCTGCCCCTTGGTTGGGCAGTACCCCCGGAGGCCAGGAAGGTCTGGGCAAGGCTGGCCAGGGGCAGGGGCCCTGCTGGGTCCTGCCCCTGGCCTGTGGGGCCTCTGAGCACAACCGGCCCTCTCCCACTGGAAGAACTCCCCGGATGCCTCCAAAGGCCAGTTTGCCAACACTTCCGCCCGCTGTTCCCGCCAGGCACGCACAATGCTCCCAAGCCCGTGAGAAAAGCGCTTCGGGGTGGTGCTCTCCTCGGGCCCTTGCCCCTGAGCCTGGGGGCCAGGCAGTTGGTCCACACTCCCAGACCAAGGCAGAACCACATGCACACGTCTGTTCCTGACCCCTGCACCGGCAGAGAGCTCGGGGGAGCCAGAGTCTGTCAGGCAGCTGCTGGGCTGGCCGCCTGTGTGGGAAGGGGCAGAGCCGACCTAGGGGCAAGTTGGGCCTCTTCCTCTCCCTGCTGCCCTGAGGCTGCTGGGCCAAAGAGGTCTTGGGCATCCAGCCCCTTGCTGGTCCCTTCCCTCTGACGAGGCCCTCTGAGCTCCAGCACCTTGCAGTGTGGAGACAGCCCCTGCCAGCAACCTCCTCTCCAAGGAGGCCTCAACCGAGGCCTAGGCCCAGGGGAAAGGCACCAGCGGGGATGAGCCAGTGGAGGCGCACGGGCATGTCTGGACCCAGTCCCCGCAGCCTGCCCCTTGGTGGGGCAGTACCCCCGGAGGCCAGGAAGGTCTGAGCAAGGCTGCCAGGGGCAGGGACACTGCTGGGTCCTGCCCCTGGCCTGTGGGGCGTCTGAGCACAACCGGCACTCTCCCGCTGGAAGACCTGCCCGGCCGCCTCCAAAGGCCTGTTAACAAGCGCTCCCGCCCACTGTTCCCAGCAGGCGTGCACAATGCTCCCAAGCCCGGGAGAAAAGCGCTTCGGGGTGGTGCTCTCTCCGGGCCCTTGCCCCTGAGCCTGGGGGCAAGGCAGGGTGTCCACACTCCCAGGCCAAGGCAGAACCACATGCACACGTCTGATCTGCCCCCTGCACCGGCAGAGAGCTCGGGGGAGCCAGAGTCTGTCAGGCAGCTGCTGGGCTGGCCGCCTGTGTGGGAAGGGGCAGAGCCGACCTAGGGGCAAGTTGGGCCTCTTGCTCTCCCTGCTGCCCTGAGGCTGCTGGGCCAAAGAGGTCTTGGGCATCCAGCCCCTTGCTTGTCCCTTCCCTCTGACGAGGCCCTCTGAGCTCCAGCACCTTGCAGTGTGGAGACAGCCCCTGCCAGCAATCTCCTCTCCAAGGAGGCCTCAACCGAGGCCTAGGCCCAGGGAAAAGGCACCAGCGGGGTTGAGCCACTGGAGGCGCCCGGGCATGTCTGGACCCTGTCCCCGCAGCCTGCCCCTTGGTGGGGCAGTACCCCCGGAGGCCAGGAAGGTCTGGGCAAGGCTGGCCAGGGGCAGGGGCCCTGCTGGGTCCTGCCCCTGGCCTGTGGGGCCTCTGAGCACAACCGGCCCTTGCCCACTGGAAGACCTCCCCGGCTGCCTCCAAAGGCCGGTTTGCAAGCACTCCCGCCCACTGTTCCCGCCAGGCGCGCACAATGCTCCCAAGCCCGGGAGAAAAGCGCTTCGGGGTGGTGGTCTCTCCGGGCCCCTGCCCCTGAGCCTGGGGGCCAGGCAGGGGATCCACAGTCCCAGGCCAAGGCAGAACCACATGCACACGTCTGTTCCTGCCCCCTCCACCGGCAGAGAGCTGGGGGGAGCCAGAGTCTGTCAGGCAGCTGCTGGGCTGGCCGCCTGTGTGGGAAGGGGCAGAGCCGACCTAGGGGCAAGTTGGGCCTCTTGCTCTCCCTGCTGCCCTGAGGCTGCTGGGCCAAAGAGGTCTTGGGCATCCAGCCCCTTGCTGGTCCCTTCCCTCTGACGAGGCCCTCTGAGCTCCAGCACCTTGCAGTGTGGAGACAGCCCCTGCCAGCAACCTCTTCTCCAAGGAGGCCTCAACCGAGGCCTAGGCCCAGGGGAAAGGCACCAGCGGGGATGAGCCAGTGGAGGCGCACGGGCATGTCTGGACCCAGTCCCCGCAGCCTGCCCCTTGGTGGGGCAGTACCCCCGGAGGCCAGGAAGGTCTGGGCAAGGCTGGCCAGGGGCAGGGGCCCTGCTGGGTCCTGCCCCTGGCCTGTGGGGCCTCTGAGCACAACCGGCCCTCTCCCACTGGAAGACCTCCCCGGCTGCCTCCAAAGGCCGTTTTGCACGCACTCCCGCCCACTGTTCCCACCAAGCGCGCACAATGCTCCCATCCCGGGAGAAAAGCGCTTCGGGGTGGTGCTCTCTCCGGGCCCTTGCCCCTGAGACTGGGGGCCAGGCAGGGGATCCACAGTCCCAGGCCAAGGCACAACAACATGCACACGTCTGTTCCTGCCCCCTCCACCGGCAGAGAGCTGGGGGGAGCCAGAGTCTGTCAGGCAGCTGCTGGGCTGGCCGCCTGTGTGGGAAGGGGCAGAGCCGACCTAGGGGCAAGTTGGGCCTCTTGCTCTCCCTGCTGCCCTGAGGCTGCTGGGCCAAAGAGGTCTTGGGCATCCAGCCCCTTGCTGGTCCCTTCCCTCTGACGAGGCCCTCTGAGCTCCAGCACCTTGCAGTGTGGAGACAGCCCCTGCCAGCAACCTCCTCTCCAAGGAGGCCTCAACCGAGGCCTAGGCACAGGGGAAAGGCACCAGCGGGGATGAGCCTGGGGAGGCGCCCGGGCATCTCTGGACCCAGGCCCCGCAGCCTGCCCCTTAGTGGGGCAGTACCCCCGGAGGCCAGGAAGGTCTGGGCAAGGCTGGCCAGGGGCAGGGTCCCTGCTGGGTCCTGCCCCTGGCCTGTGGGGCCTCTGAGCACAACCGGCCCTCTCCCACTGGAAGACCTCCCCGGCTGCCTTCAAGGCCGGTTTGCAAGCGCTCCCGCCCACTGTTCCCAGCAGGCGTGCACAATGCTCCCAAGCCCGGGAGAAAAGCGCTTCAGGGTGGTGCTCTCTCCGGGCCCTTGCCCCTGAGCCTGGGGGCAAGGCAGGGTGTCCACACTCCCAGGACAAGGCAGAACCACATGCACACGTCTGATCTGCCCCCTGCACCGGCAGAGAGCTCGGGGGAGCCAGAGTCTGTCAGGCAGCTGCTGGGCTGGCCGCCTGTGTGGGAAGGGGCAGAGCCGACCTAGGGGCAAGTTGGGCCTCTTGCTCTCCCTGCTGCCCTGAGGCTGCTGGGCCAAAGAGGTCTTGGGCATCCAGCCCCTTGCTGGTCCCTTCCCTCTGACGAGGCCCTCTGAGCTCCAGCACCTTGCAGTGTGGAGACAGCCCCTGCCAGCAACCTCCTCTCCAAGGAGGCCTCAACCGAGCCCTAGGCCCAGGGGAAAGGCACCAGCGGGGATGAGCCTGGGGAGGCGCCCGGGCATGTCTGGACCCAGTCCCCGCAGCCTGCCCCTTGGTGGGGCAGTACCCCCGGAGGCCAGGAAGGTCTGGGCAAGGCTGCGAGGGGCAGGGGCCCTGCTGGGTCGTGCCCCTGGCCTGTGGGGCGTCTGAGCACAACCGGCACTCTCCCGCTGGAAGACCTCCCCGTCTGCCTCGAAAGGCCGGTTTGCAAGCACTCCCGCCCGCTGTTCCCGCCAGGCACGCACAATGCTCCCAAGCCCGGGAGAAAAGCGCTTCGGGGTGGTGCTCTCTCCGGGCCCTTGCCCCTGAGCCTGGGGGCAAGGCATGGGGAACACACTCCCAGGCCAAGGCAGAACCACATGCCCACGTCTGTTCCTGTCCCCTGCACCGGCAGAGAGCTTGGGGGAGCCAGAGTCTGTCAGGCAGCTGCTGGGTTGGCCGCCTGTGTGGGAAGGGGCAGAGCCACCCTAGGGGCAAGTTGGGCCTCTTGCTCTCCCTGCTGCCCTGAGGCTGCTGGGCCAAAGACGTCTTGGGCATCCAGCCCCTTACTGGTCCCTTCCCTCTGACGAGGCCCTCTGAGCTCCAGCACCTTGCAGTGTGGAGACAGCCCCTGCCAGCAACCTCCTCTCCAAGGAGGCCTCAACCGAGGCCTAGGCCCAGGGGAAAGGCACCAGCGGGGATGAGCCAGGGGAGGCGCCCGAGCATGTCTGGACCCAGTCCCCGCAGCCTGCCCCTTGGTGGGGCAGTACCCCCGGAGGCCAGGAAGGTCTGGGTAAGACTGGCCAGGGGCAGGGGCCCTGCTGGGTCCTGCCCCTGGCCTGTGGGGCCTCTGAGCACAACCGGCCCTCTCCCACTGGAAGACCTCCCCGGCTGCCTCCAAAGGCCGGTTTGCAAGCGCTCCCGGCCACTGTTACCAGCAGGCGGGCACAATGCTCCTAAGCCCGGAAGAAAAGCGCTTCAGGGTGGTGCTCTCTCTGGGCCCTTGCCCCTGAGCCTGGGGGCAAGGCAGGGTGTCCACACTCCCAGGCCAAGGCAGAACCACATGCACACGTCTGACCTGCCCCCTGCACCGGCAGAGAGCTCGGGGGAGCCAGAGTCTGTCAGGCAGCTGCTGGGCTGGCCGCCTGTGTGGGAAGTAGCAGAGCCGACCTAGGGGCAAGTTGGGCCTCTTGCTCTCCCTGCTGCCCTGAGGCTGCTGGGCCAAAGACGTCTTGGGCATCCAGCCCCTTACTGGTCCCTTCCCTCTGACGAGGCCCTCTGAGCTCCAGCACCTTGCAGTGTGGAGACAGCCCCTGCCAGCAACCTCCTCTCCAAGGAGGCCTCAACCGAGGCCTAGGCCCAGGGGAAAGGCACCAGCGGGGATGAGCCTAGGGAGGCGCCCGGGCATGTCTGGACCCAGTCCCTGCAGCCTGCCCCTTGGTGGGGCAGTACCCCCGGAGGCCAGGAAGGTCTGGGCAAGGCTGGCCAGGGGCAGGGGCCCTGCTGGGTCCTGCCCCTGGCCTGTGGGGCCTCTGAGCACAACCGGCCCTCTCCCACTGGAAGAACTCCCCGGCTGCCTCCAAAGGCCAGTTTGCCAACACTCCCGCCCGCTGTTCCCGCCAGGCACGCACAATGCTCCCAAGCCCGTGAGAAAAGCGCTTCGGGGTGGTGCTCTCCTCGGGTCCTTGCCCCTGAGCCTGGGGGCCAGGCAGTTGGTCAACACTCCCAGACCAAGGCAGAACCACATGCACACGTCTGTTCCTGACCCCTGCACCGGCAGAGAGCTCGGGGGAGCCAGAGTCTGTCAGGCAGCTGCTGGGCTGGCCGCCTGTGTGGGAAGGGGCAGAGCCGACCTAGGGGCAAGTTGGGCCTCTTCCTCTCCCTGCTGCCCTGAGGCTGCTGGGCCAAAGAGGTCTTGGGCATCCAGCCCCTTGCTGGTCCCTTCCCTCTGACGAGGCCCTCTGAGCTCCAGCACCTTGCAGTGTGGAGACAGCCCCTGCCAGCAACCTCCTCTCCAAGGAGGCCTCAACCGAGGCCTAGGCCCAGGGGAAAGGCACCAGCGGGGATGAGCCAGTGGAGGCGCACAGGCATGTCTGGACCCAGTCCCCGCAGCCTGCCCCTTGGTGGGGCAGTACCCCCGGAGGCCAGGAAGGTCTGGGCAAGGCTGCCAGGGGCAGGGACACTGCTGGGTCCTGCCCCTGGCCTGTGGGGCGTCTGAGCACAACCGGCACTCTCCCGCTGGAAGACCTGCCCGGTCGCCTCCAAAGGCCGGTTAACAAGCGCTCCCGCCCACTGTTCCCAGCAGGCGTGCACAATGCTCCCAAGCCCGGGAGAAAAGCGCTTCGGGGTGGTGCTCTCTCCGGGCCCTTGCCCCTGAGCCTGGGGGCAAGGCAGGGTGTCCACACTCCCAGGCCAAGGCAGAACCACATGCACACGTCTGATCTGCCCCCTGCACCGGCAGAGAGCTCGGGGGAGCCAGAGTCTGTCAGGCAGCTGCTGGGCTGGCCGCCTGTGTGGGAAGGGGCAGAGCCGACCTAGGGGCAAGTTGGGCCTCTTGCTCTCCCTGCTGCCCTGAGGCTGCTGGGCCAAAGAGGTCTTGGGCATCCAGCCCCTTGCTTGTCCCTTCCCTCTGACGAGGCCCTCTGAGCTCCAGCACCTTGCAGTGTGGAGACAGCCCCTGCCAGCAATCTCCTCTCCAAGGAGGCCTCAACCGAGGCCTAGGCCCAGGGAAAAGGCACCAGCGGGGTTGAGCCAGGGGAGGCGCCCGGGCATGTCTGGACCCTGTCCCCGCAGCCTGCCCCTTGGTGGGGCAGTACCCCCGGAGGCCAGGAAGGTCTGGGCAAGGCTGGCCAGGGGCAGGGGCCCTGCTGGGTCCTGCCCCTGGCCTGTGGGGCCTCTGAGCACAACCGGCCCTCTCCCACTGGAAGACCTCCCCGGCTGCCTCCAAAGGCCGGTTTGCAAGCACTCCCGCCCACTGTTCCCGCCAGGCGCGCACAATGCTCCCAAGCCCGGGAGAAAAGCGCTTCGGGGTGGTGGTCTCTCCGGGCCCCTGCCCCTGAGCCTGGGGGCCAGGCAGGGGATCCACTGTCCCAGGCCAAGGCAGAACCACATGCACACGTCTGTTCCTGCCCCCTCCACCGGCAGAGAGCTGGGGGGAGCCAGAGTCTGTCAGGCAGCTGCTGGGCTGGCCGCCTGTGTGGGAAGGGGCAGAGCCGACCTAGGGGCAAGTTGGGCCTCTTGCTCTCCCTGCTGCCCTGAGGCTGCTGGGCCAAAGAGGTCTTGGGCATCCAGCCCCTTGCTGGTCCCTTCCCTCTGACGAGGCCCTCTGAGCTCCAGCACCTTGCAGTGTGGAGACAGCCCCTGCCAGCAACCTCTTCTCCAAGGAGGCCTCAACCGAGGCCTAGGCCCAGGGGAAAGGCACCAGCGGGGATGAGCCAGTGGAGGCGCATGGGCATGTCTGGACCCAGTCCCTGCAGCCTGCCCCTTGGTGGGGCAGTACCCCCGGAGGCCAGGAAGGTCTGGGCAAGGCTGGCCAGGGGCAGGGGCCCTGCTGGGTCCTGCCCCTGGCCTGTGGGGCCTCTGAGCACAACTGGCCTTCTCCCACTGGAAGACCTCCCCGGCTGCCTCCAAAGGCCGGTTTGCCAACACTCCCGCCCGCTGTTCCCGCCAGGCACGCACAATTCTCCCAAGCCCGGGGGAAAAGCGCTTCAGGGTGTTGCCCTCTCCGGGCCCTTGCCCCTGAGCCTGGGGTCCAGGCAGTGGGTCCACACTCCCAGACCAAGGCAGAACCACATGCACACGTCTGTTCCTGACCCCTGCACCGGCAGAGAGCTCGGGGGAGCCAGAGTCTGTCAGGCAGCTGCTGGGTTGGCTGCCTGTGTGGGAAGGGGCAGAGCCGACCTAGGGGCAAGTTGGGCCTCTTCCTCTCCCTGCTGCCCTGAGGCTGCTGGGCCAAAGACGTCTTGGGCATCCAGCCCCTTGCTGGTCCCTTCCCTCTGACGAGGCCCTCTGAGCTCCAGCACCTTGCAGTGTGGAGACAGCCCCTGCCAGCAACCTCCTCTCCAAGGAGGCCTCAACCGAGGCCTAGGCCCAGGGGAAAGGCACCAGCGGGGATGAGCCAGTGGAGGCGCACGGGCATGTCTGGACCCAGTCCCCGCAGCCTGCCCCTTGGTGGGGCAGTACCCCCGGAGGCCAAGAAGGTCTGGGCAAGGCTGGCCAGGGGCAGGGGCCCTGCTGGGTCCTGCCCCTGGCCTGTGGGGCCTCTGAGCACAACCGGCCCTCTCCCACTGGAAGACCTCCCCGGCTGCCTCCAAAGGCCGTTTTGCACGCACTCCCGCCCACTGTTCCCACCAAGCGCGCACAATGCTCCCATCCCGGGAGAAAAGCGCTTCGGGGTGGTGCTCTCTCCGGGCCCTTGCCCCTGAGACTGGGGGCCAGGCAGGGGATCCAAAGTCCCAGGCCAAGGCACAACAACATGCACACGTCTGTTCCTGCCCCCTCCACCGGCAGAGAGCTGGGGGGAGCCAGAGTCTGTCAGGCAGCTGCTGGGCTGGCCGCCTGTGTGGGAAGGGGCAGAGCCGACCTAGGGGCAAGTTGGGCCTCTTGCTCTCCCTGCTGCCCTGAGGCTGCTGGGCCAAAGAGGTCTTGGGCATCCAGCCCCTTGCTGGTCCCTTCCCTCTGACGAGGCCCTCTGAGCTCCAGCACCTTGCAGTGTGGAGACAGCCCCTGCCAGCAACCTCCTCTCCAAGGAGGCCTCAACCGAGGCCTAGGCACAGGGGAAAGGCACCAGCGGGGATGAGCCAGTGGAGGCGCACGGGCATATCAGGACCCAGGCCCTGCAGCCTGCCCCTTGGTGGGGCAGTACCCCCGGAGGCCAGGAAGGTCTGGGCAAGGCTGGCCAGGGGCAGGGTCCCTGCTGGGTCCTGCCCCTGGCCTGTGGGGCCTCTGAGCACAACCGGCCCTCTCCCACTGGAAGACCTCCCCGGCTGCCTCCAAAGGCGGGTTTGCCAACACTCCCGCCCGCTGTTCCCGCCAGGCACGCACAACGCTCCCAAGGCCAGGAGAAAAGCGCTTCGGGGTGTTGCTCTCTCCGGGCCCTTGCCCCTGAGCCTGGGGTCCAGGCAGTGGGTCCACACTCCCAGACCAAGGCAGAACCACATGCACACGTCTGTTCCTGACCCCTGCACCGGCAGAGAGCTCGGGGGAGCCAGAGTCTGTCAGGCAGCTGCTGGGTTGGCTGCCTGTGTGGGAAGGGGCAGAGCCGACCTAGGGGCAAGTTGGGCCTCTTGCTCTCCCTGCTGCCCTGAGGCTGCTGGGCCAAAGAGGTCTTGGGCATCCAGCCCCTTGCTGGTCCCTTCCCGCTGACGAGGCCCTCTGAGCTCCAGCACCTTGCAGTGTGGAGACAGCCCCTGCCAGCAACCTCCTCTCCAAAAAGCCCTCAACCGAGGCCTAGGCCCAGGGGAAAGGCACCAGCGGGGATGAGCCTGGGGAGGCGCCCGGGCATCTCTGGACCCAGGCCCCGCAGCCTGCCCCTTAGTGGGGCAGTACCCCCGGAGGCCAGGAAGGTCTGGGCAAGGCTGGCCAGGGGCAGGGGCCCTGCTGCGTCCTGCCCCTGGCCTGTGGGGCCTCTGAGCACAACCGGCCCTCTCCCACTGGAAGACCTCCCCGGCTGCCTTCAAGGCCGGTTTGCAAGCGCTCCCACCCACTGTTCCCAGCAGGCGTGCACAATGCTCCCAAGCCCGGGAGAAAAGCGCTTCAGGGTGGTGCTCTCTCCGGGCCCTTGCCCCTGAGCCTGGGGGCAAGGCAGGGTGTCCACACTCCCAGGACAAGGCAGAACCACATGCACACGTCTGATCTGCCCCCTGCACCGGCACAGAGCTCGGGGGAGCCAGAGTCTGTCAGGCAGCTGCTGGGCTGGCCGCCTGTGTGGGAAGGGGCAGAGCCGACCTAGGGGCAAGTTGGGCCTCTTGCTCTCCCTGCTGCCCTGAGGCTGCTGGGCCAAAGAGGTCTTGGGCATCCAGCCCCTTGCTGGTCCCTTCCCTCTGACGAGGCCCTCTGAGCTCCAGCACCTTGCAGTGTGGAGACAGCCCCTGCCAGCAACCTCCTCTCCAAGGAGGCCTCAACCGTGGCCTAGGCCCAGGGGAAAGGCACCAGCGGGGATGAGCCTGGGGAGGCGCCCGGGCATGTCTGGACCCAGTCCCCGCAGCCTGCCCCTTGGTGGGGCAGTACCCCCGGAGGCCAGGAAGGTCTGGGCAAGGCTGCCAGGGGCAGGGACACTGCTGGGTCCTGCCCCTGGCCTGTGGGGCGTCTGAGCACAACCGGCACTCTCCCGCTGGAAGACCTCCCCGTCTGCCTCGAAAGGCCGGTTTGCAAGCACTCCCGCCCGCTGTTCCCGCCAGGCACGCACAATGCTCCCAAGCCCGGGAGAAAAGCGCTTCGGGGTGGTGCTCTCTCCGGGCCCTTGCCCCTGAGCCTGGGGGCAAGGCATGGGGAACACACTCCCAGGCCAAGGCAGAACCACATGCCCACGTCTGTTCCTGTCCCCTGCACCGGCAGAGAGCTTGGGGGAGCCAGAGTCTGTCAGGCAGCTGCTGGGTTGGCCGCCTGTGTGGGAAGGGGCACAGCCGCCCTAGGGGCAAGTTGGGCCTCTTGCTCTCCCTGCTGCCCTGAGGCTGCTGGGCCAAAGACGTCTTGGGCATCCAGCCCCTTACTGGTCCCTTCCCTCTGACGAGGCCCTCTGAGCTCCAGCACCTTGCAGTGTGGAGACAGCCCCTGCCAGCAACCTCCTCTCCAAGGAGGCCTCAACCGAGGCCTAGGCCCAGGGGAAAGGCACCAGCGGGGATGAGCCAGGGGAGGCGCCCGAGCATGTCTGGACCCAGTCCCCGCAGCCTGCCCCTTGGTGGGGCAGTACCCCCGGAGGCCAGGAAGGTCTGGGTAAGACTGGCCAGGGGCAGGGGCCCTGCTGGGTCCTGCCCCTGGCCTGTGGGGCCTCTGAGCACAACCGGCCCTCTCCCACTGGAAGACCTCCCCGGCTGCCTCCAAAGGCCGGTTTGCAAGCGCTCCCGGCCACTGTTACCAGCAGGCGGGCACAATGCTCCTAAGCCCGGAAGAAAAGCGCTTCAGGGTGGTGCTCTCTCTGGGCCCTTGCCCCTGAGCCTGGGGGCAAGGCAGGGTGTCCACACTCCCAGGCCAAGGCAGAACCACATGCACACGTCTGACCTGCCCCCTGCACCGGCAGAGAGCTCGGGGGAGCCAGAGTCTGTCAGGCAGCTGCTGGGCTGGCCGCCTGTGTGGGAAGTGGCAGAGCCGACCTAGGGGCAAGTTGGGCCTCTTGCTCTCCCTGCTGCCCTGAGGCTGCTGGGCCAAAGACGTCTTGGGCATCCAGCCCCTTACTGGTCCCTTCCCTCTGACGAGGCCCTCTGAGCTCCAGCACCTTGCAGTGTGGAGACAGCCCCTGCCAGCAACCTCCTCTCCAAGGAGGCCTCAACCGAGGCCTAGGCCCAGGGGAAAGGCACCAGCGGGGATGAGCCTAGGGAGGCGCCCGGGCATGTCTGGACCCAGTCCCCGCAGCCTGCCCCTTGGTGGGGCAGTACCCCCGGAGGCCAGGAAGGTCTGGGCAAGGCTGGCCAGGGGCAGGGGCCCTGCTGGGTCCTGCCCCTGGCCTGTGGGGCCTCTGAGCACAACCGGCCCTCTCCCACTGGAAGAACTCCCCGGCTGCCTCCAAAGGCCAGTTTGCCAACACTCCCGCCCGCTGTTCCCGCCAGGCACGCACAATGCTCCCAAGCCCGTGAGAAAAGCGCTTCGGGGTGGTGCTCTCCTCGGGCCCTTGCCCCTGAGCCTGGGGGCCAGGCAGTTGGTCAACACTCCCAGACCAAGGCAGAACCACATGCACACGTCTGTTCCTGACCCCTGCACCGGCAGAGAGCTCGGGGGAGCCAGAGTCTGTCAGGCAGCTGCTGGGCTGGCCGCCTGTATGGGAAGGGGCAGAGTCGACCTAGGGGCAAGTTGGGCCTCTTCCTCTCCCTGCTGCCCTGAGGCTGCTGGGCCAAAGAGGTCTTGGGCATCCAGCCCCTTGCTGGTCCCTTCCCTCTGACGAGGCCCTCTGAGCTCCAGCACCTTGCAGTGTGGAGACAGCCCCTGCCAGCAACCTCCTCTCCAAGGAGGCCTCAACCGAGGCCTAGGCCCAGGGGAAAGGCACCAGCGGGGATGAGCCAGTGGAGGCGCACGGGCATGTCTGGACCCAGTCCCCGCAGCCTGCCCCTTGGTGGGGCAGTACCCCCGGAGGCCAGGAAGGTCTGGGCAAGGCTGCCAGGGGCAGGGACACTGCTGGGTCCTGCCCCTGGCCTGTGGGGCGTCTGAGCACAACCGGCACTCTCCCGCTGGAAGACCTGCCCGGCCGCCTCCAAAGGCCGGTTAACAAGCGCTCCCGCCCACTGTTCCCAGCAGGCGTGCACAATGCTCCCAAGCCCGGGAGAAAAGCGCTTCGGGGTGGTGCTCTCTCCGGGCCCTTGCCCCTGAGCCTGGGGGCAAGGCAGGGTGTCCACACTCCCAGGCCAAGGCAGAACCACATGCACACGTCTGATCTGCCCCCTGCACCGGCAGAGAGCTCGGGGGAGCCAGAGTCTGTCAGGCAGCTGCTGGGCTGGCCGCCTGTGTGGGAAGGGGCAGAGCCGACCTAGGGGCAAGTTGGGCCTCTTGCTCTCCCTGCTGCCCTGAGGCTGCTGGGCCAAAGAGGTCTTGGGCATCCAGCCCCTTGCTTGTCCCTTCCCTCTGACGAGGCCCTCTGAGCTCCAGCACCTTGCAGTGTGGAGACAGCCCCTGCCAGCAATCTCCTCTCCAAGGAGGCCTCAACCGAGGCCTAGGCCCAGGGAAAAGGCACCAGCGGGGTTGAGCCAGGGGAGGCGCCCGGGCATGTCTGGACCCTGTCCCCGCAGCCTGCCCCTTGGTGGGGCAGTACCCCCGGAGGCCAGGAAGGTCTGGGCAAGGCTGGCCAGGGGCAGGGGCCCTGCTGGGTTCTGCCCCTGGCCTGTGGGGCCTCTGAGCACAACCGGCCCTTGCCCACTGGAAGACCTCCCCGGCTGCCTCCAAAGGCCGGTTTGCAAGCACTCCCGCCCACTGTTCCCGCCAGGCGCGCACAATGCTCCCAAGCCCGGGAGAAAAGCGCTTCGGGGTGGTGGTCTCTCCGGGCCCCTGCCCCTGAGCCTGGGGGCCAGGCAGGGGATCCACTGTCCCAGGCCAAGGCAGAACCACATGCACACGTCTGTTCCTGCCCCCTCCACCGGCAGAGAGCTGGGGGGAGCCAGAGTCTGTCAGGCAGCTGCTGGGCTGGCCGCCTGTGTGGGAAGGGGCAGAGCCGACCTAGGGGCAAGTTGGGCCTCTTGCTCTCCCTGCTGCCCTGAGGCTGCTGGGCCAAAGACGTCTTGGGCATCCAGCCCCTTGCTGGTCCCTTCCCTCTGACGAGGCCCTCTGAGCTCCAGCACCTTGCAGTGTGGAGAGAGCCCCTGCCAGCAACCTCCTCTCCAAGGAGGCCTCAACCGAGGCCTAGGCCCAGGGGAAAGGCACCAGCGGGGATGAGCCAGTGGAGGCGCATGGGCATGTCTGGACCCAGTCCCTGCAGCCTGCCCCTTGGTGGGGCAGTACCCCCGGAGGCCAGGAAGGTCTGGGCAAGGCTGGCCAGGGGCAGGGGCCCTGCTGGGTCCTGCCCCTGGCCTGTGGGGCCTCTGAGCACAACCGGCCCTCTCCCACTGGAAGACCTCCCCGGCTGCCTCCAAAGGCCGGTTTGCCAACACTCCCGCCCGCTGTTCCCGCCAGGCACGCAGAATTCTCCCAAGCCCGGGGGAAAAGCGCTTCAGGGTGTTGCCCTCTCCGGGCCCTTGCCCCTGAGCCTGGGGTCCAGGCAGTGGGTCCACACTCCCAGACCAAGGCAGAACCACATGCACACGTCTGTTCCTGACCCCTGCACCGGCAGAGAGCTCGGGGGAGCCAGAGTCTGTCAGGCAGCTGCTGGGTTGGCTGCCTGTGTGGGAAGGGGCAGAGCCGACCTAGGGGCAAGTTGGGCCTCTTCCTCTCCCTGCTGCCCTGAGGCTGCTGGGCCAAAGACGTCTTGGGCATCCAGCCCCTTACTGGTCCCTTCCCTCTGACGAGGCCCTCTGAGCTCCAGCACCTTGCAGTGTGGAGACAGCCCCTGCCAGCAACCTCCTCTCCAAGGAGGCCTCAACCGAGGCCTAGGCCCAGGGGAAAGGCACCAGCGGGGATGAGCCAGTGGAGGCGCAAGGGCATGTCTGGACCCAGTCCCCGCAGCCTGCCCCTTGGTGGGGCAGTACCCCCGGAGGCCAGGAAGGTCTGGGCAAGGCTGCGAGGGGCAGGGGCCCTGCTGGGTCGTGCCCCTGGCCTGTGGGGCGTCTGAGCACAACCGGCACTCTCCCGCTGGAAGACCTCCCCGTCTGCCTCCAAAGGCCGGTTTGCAAGCACTCCCGCCCACTGTTCCCGCCAGGCAGGCACAATGCTCCCAAGCCCGGGAGAAAAGCGCTTCGGGGTGGTGCTCTCCTCGGGCCCTTGCCCCTGAGCCTGGGGGCCAGGCAGTTGGAACACACTCCCAGGCCAAGGCAGAACGACATGCACACGTCTGTTCCTGCCCCCTACACCGGCAGAGAGCTCGGGGGAGCCATAGACTGCCAGGCTGCTGCTGGGCTGGCTGCCTGTGTGGGACGGGGCAGAGCCGACCTAGGGGCAAGTTGGGCCTCTTGCTCTCCCTGCTGCCCTGAGGCTGCTGGGTCAAAGAGGTCTTGGGCATCCAGCCCTTTGCTGGTCCCTTCCCTCTGACGAGGCCCTCTGAGCTCCAGCACCTTGCAGTGTGGAGACAGCCCCTGCCAGGAACCTCCTCTCCAAAGAGGCCTCAACCGAGGCCTACGCCCAGGGGAAAAGCACCAGCGGGGATGATCCTGGGGAGGCGAACGGACATGTCTGGACCCAGTCCCCGCAGCCTGCCCCTTGGTGGGGCAGTGCCCCCGGAGGCCAGGAAGGTCTGGGCAAGGCTGGCCAGGGGCAGGGGCCCTGCTGGGTCCTGCCCCTGGCCTGTGAGGCCTCTGAGCACAACCGGCCCTCTCCCACTGGAAGACCTCCCCAGCTGCCTCCAAAGTCCTGTTTGCAAACACTCCCGCCCGCTGTTCACGCCAGGCTCGCACAATGCTCCCAAGCCCGGGAGAAAAGCGCTTCGGGGTGGTGCTCTCTCCGGGCCCTTGCCCCTGAGCCTGGGGGCCAGGCAGTGGGTCCACACTCCCAGACCAAGGCAGAACGACATGCACACGTCTGTTCCTGACCCCTGCACCGGCAGAGAGCTCTGGGGAGCCAGAGTCTGTCAGGCAGGTGCTGGGCTGGCCGCCTGTGTGGGAAGGGGCAGAGCCGACCTAGGGGCAAGTTGGGCCTCTTCCTCTCCCTGCTGCCATGAGGCTGCTGGGCCAAAGAGGTCTTGGGCATCCAGCCCCTTGCTGGTCCCTTCCCTCTGACGAGGCCCTCTGAGCTCCAGCACCTTGCAGTGTGGAGACAGCCCCTGCCAGCAACCTCCTCTCCAATGAGGCCTCAACCGAGGCCTAGGCCCAGGGGAAAGACACCAGCGGGGATGAGCCTGGGGAGGCGCCCGGGCATGTCTGGACCCAGTCCCCGCAGCCTGCCCCTTGGTGGGGCAGGACCCCCGGAGGCCAGGAAGGTCTGTGCAAGGCTGCCAGGGGCAGGGACAGTGCTGGGTCCTGCCCCTGGCCTGTTGGACGTCTGAGCACAACCGGCACTCTCGCGCTGGAAGACCTCCCCGTCTGCCTCCAAAGGCCGGTTTGCAAGCACTCCCGCCCGCTGTTCCCGCCAGGCACGCACAATGCTCCCAAGCCCGGGAGAAAAGCGCTTCGGGGTGGTGCTCTCTCCGGGCCCTTGCCCCTAAGCCTGCGGGCCAGGCAGGGGGAACACACTCCCAGGCCAAGACAGAACGACATGAACACGTCTGTTCCTGCCCCCTACACCGGCAGAGAGCTCGGGGGAGCCAGAGTCTCTCAGGCAGGTGCTGGGCTGGCCGCCTGTGTGGGAAGGGGCAGAGCCGACCTAGGGGCAAGTTGGGCCTCTTGCTCTCCCTGCTGCCCTGAGGCTGCTGGGCCAAAGACGTCTTGGGCATCCAGCCCTTTGCTGGTCCCTTCCCTCTGACGAGGCCCTCTGAGCTCCAGCACCTTGCAGTGTGGAGACAGCACCTGCCAGCAATCTCCTCTCCAAGGAGGCCTCAACCGAGGCCTAGGCCCAGGGGAAAAGCACCAGCGGGGTTGAGCCTGGGGAGGCGCCCGGGCATGTCTGGACCCAGTCCTCGCAGCCTCCCCCTTGGTGGGGCAGTACCCCCGGAGGCCAGGAAGGTCTGGGCAAGTCTGGCCAGGGGCAGGGGCCCTGCTGGGTCCTGCCCCTGGCCTGTGGGTCCTCTGAGCACAACCGGCCCTCTCCCACTGGAAGACCTCCCCGGCTGCCTCCAAAGTCCTGTTTGCCAACACTCCCACCCGCTGACCCGCCAGCCGCACACAATGCTCCCAAGCCCGGGAGAAAAGCATTTTGAGGTGGTCTCTCTCCGGGCCCTTGGAAGACTCCCCGGCTGCCTCTAAAGGCCGGTTTGCAAGCACTCATGTCCTCTGTTCCCGACAGCCGCGAACAATGCTCCCAATTCCGTGAGAAAAGTGCTTCGGGGTGGTGCTCTCTACAGGCCCTTGGAAGACCTCCCCCGCTGCCTCCAAAGGCCGGTTTGCAAGGACTCCTTCCTGCTGTTCCCGCCAGCCACGCACAATGCTCCCAATCCCGGTAGAAAAGTGCTTCGGGGTGGTGATCTCTCCGGGCCTTTGGAAGTCGTCCCCGGCTGCCTCCAAAGGCCGGTTTGCAAGCACTCATGCCCGTTGTTCCCACCAGCCGCGCACAATGCTCCCAAGCCCGGGAGAAAAGCATTTTGGGGTGGTGCTCACTCCGGGCCCTTGGAAGACCTCCCCGGCTGCCTCCAAAGGCCAGTTTCCAAGCAGTCCTGCCTGCTGTTCCCGCCAGCCGCGCACAATGCTCCCAAGCCCGGGAGAAAAGCGCTTCGGGGTGGTGCTCTCTCCGGGCCCTTGGAAGACGTCCCCGACTGCCTCCAAAGGCCGGTTTGCAAGCGCTCCCGGCCACTGTTACCAGCAGGCGGGCACAATGCTCCTAAGCCCGGAAGAAAAGCGCTTCAGGGTGGTGCTCTCTCTGGGCCCTTGCCCCTGAGCCTGGGGGCAAGGCAGGGTGAACACACTCCCAGGCCAAGGCAGAACCACATGCACACGTCTGACCTGCCCCCTGCACCGGCAGAGAGCTCCGGGGAGCCAGAGTCTGTCAGGCAGCTGCTGGGCTGGCCGCCTGTGTGGGAAGTGGCAGAGCCGATCTAGGGGCAAGTTGGGCCTCTTGCTCTCCCTGCTGCCCTGAGGCTGCTGGGCCAAAGAGGTCTTGGGCATCCAGCCCCTTGCTGGTCCCTTCCCTCTGACGAGGCCCTCTGAGCTCCAGCACCTTGCAGTGTGGAGACAGCCCCTGCCAGCAACCTCCTCTCCAAGGAGGCCTCAACCGAGGCCTAGGCCCAGGGGAAAGGCACCAGCGGGGATGAGCCTGGGGAGGCGCCCGGGCATGTCTGGACCCAGTCCCCGCAGCCTGCCCCTTGGTGGGGCAGTACCCCCGGAGGCCAGGAAGGTCTGGGCAAGGCTGGCCAGGGGCAGGGGCCCTGCTGGGTCCTGCCCCTGGCCTGTGGGGCCTCTGAGCACAACCGGCCCTCTCCCACTGGAAGAACTCCCCGGATGCCTCCAAAGGCCAGTTTGCCAACACTTCCGCCCGCTGTTCCCGCCAGGCACGCACAATGCTCCCAAGCCCGTGAGAAAAGCGCTTCGGGGTGGTGCTCTCCTCGGGCCCTTGCCCCTGAGCCTGGGGGCCAGGCAGTTGGTCCACACTCCCAGACCAAGGCAGAACCACATGCACACGTCTGTTCCTGACCCCTGCACCGGCAGAGAGCTCGGGGGAGCCAGAGTCTGTCAGGCAGCTGCTGGGCTGGCCGCCTGTGTGGGAAGGGGCAGAGCCGACCTAGGGGCAAGTTGGGCCTCTTCCTCTCCCTGCTGCCCTGAGGCTGCTGGGCCAAAGAGGTCTTGGGCATCCAGCCCCTTGCTGGTCCCTTCCCTCTGACGAGGCCCTCTGAGCTCCAGCACCTTGCAGTGTGGAGACAGCCCCTGCCAGCAACCTCCTCTCCAAGGAGGCCTCAACCGAGGCCTAGGCCCAGGGGAAAGGCACCAGCGGGGATGAGCCAGTGGAGGCGCACGGGCATGTCTGGACCCAGTCCCCGCAGCCTGCCCCTTGGTGGGGCAGTACCCCCGGAGGCCAGGAAGGTCTGAGCAAGGCTGCCAGGGGCAGGGACACTGCTGGGTCCTGCCCCTGGCCTGTGGGGCGTCTGAGCACAACCGGCACTCTCCCGCTGGAAGACCTGCCCGGCCGCCTCCAAAGGCCTGTTAACAAGCGCTCCCGCCCACTGTTCCCAGCAGGCGTGCACAATGCTCCCAAGCCCGGGAGAAAAGCGCTTCGGGGTGGTGCTCTCTCCGGGCCCTTGCCCCTGAGCCTGGGGGCAAGGCAGGGTGTCCACACTCCCAGGCCAAGGCAGAACCACATGCACACGTCTGATCTGCCCCCTGCACCGGCAGAGAGCTCGGGGGAGCCAGAGTCTGTCAGGCAGCTGCTGGGCTGGCCGCCTGTGTGGGAAGGGGCAGAGCCGACCTAGGGGCAAGTTGGGCCTCTTGCTCTCCCTGCTGCCCTGAGGCTGCTGGGCCAAAGAGGTCTTGGGCATCCAGCCCCTTGCTTGTCCCTTCCCTCTGACGAGGCCCTCTGAGCTCCAGCACCTTGCAGTGTGGAGACAGCCCCTGCCAGCAATCTCCTCTCCAAGGAGGCCTCAACCGAGGCCTAGGCCCAGGGAAAAGGCACCAGCGGGGTTGAGCCACTGGAGGCGCCCGGGCATGTCTGGACCCTGTCCCCGCAGCCTGCCCCTTGGTGGGGCAGTACCCCCGGAGGCCAGGAAGGTCTGGGCAAGGCTGGCCAGGGGCAGGGGCCCTGCTGGGTCCTGCCCCTGGCCTGTGGGGCCTCTGAGCACAACCGGCCCTTGCCCACTGGAAGACCTCCCCGGCTGCCTCCAAAGGCCGGTTTGCAAGCACTCCCGCCCACTGTTCCCGCCAGGCGCGCACAATGCTCCCAAGCCCGGGAGAAAAGCGCTTCGGGGTGGTGGTCTCTCCGGGCCCCTGCCCCTGAGCCTGGGGGCCAGGCAGGGGATCCACAGTCCCAGGCCAAGGCAGAACCACATGCACACGTCTGTTCCTGCCCCCTCCACCGGCAGAGAGCTGGGGGGAGCCAGAGTCTGTCAGGCAGCTGCTGGGCTGGCCGCCTGTGTGGGAAGGGGCAGAGCCGACCTAGGGGCAAGTTGGGCCTCTTGCTCTCCCTGCTGCCCTGAGGCTGCTGGGCCAAAGAGGTCTTGGGCATCCAGCCCCTTGCTGGTCCCTTCCCTCTGACGAGGCCCTCTGAGCTCCAGCACCTTGCAGTGTGGAGACAGCCCCTGCCAGCAACCTCTTCTCCAAGGAGGCCTCAACCGAGGCCTAGGCCCAGGGGAAAGGCACCAGCGGGGATGAGCCAGTGGAGGCGCACGGGCATGTCTGGACCCAGTCCCCGCAGCCTGCCCCTTGGTGGGGCAGTACCCCCGGAGGCCAGGAAGGTCTGGGCAAGGCTGGCCAGGGGCAGGGGCCCTGCTGGGTCCTGCCCCTGGCCTGTGGGGCCTCTGAGCACAACCGGCCCTCTCCCACTGGAAGACCTCCCCGGCTGCCTCCAAAGGCCGTTTTGCACGCACTCCCGCCCACTGTTCCCACCAAGCGCGCACAATGCTCCCATCCCGGGAGAAAAGCGCTTCGGGGTGGTGCTCTCTCCGGGCCCTTGCCCCTGAGACTGGGGGCCAGGCAGGGGATCCACAGTCCCAGGCCAAGGCACAACAACATGCACACGTCTGTTCCTGCCCCCTCCACCGGCAGAGAGCTGGGGGGAGCCAGAGTCTGTCAGGCAGCTGCTGGGCTGGCCGCCTGTGTGGGAAGGGGCAGAGCCGACCTAGGGGCAAGTTGGGCCTCTTGCTCTCCCTGCTGCCCTGAGGCTGCTGGGCCAAAGAGGTCTTGGGCATCCAGCCCCTTGCTGGTCCCTTCCCTCTGACGAGGCCCTCTGAGCTCCAGCACCTTGCAGTGTGGAGACAGCCCCTGCCAGCAACCTCCTCTCCAAGGAGGCCTCAACCGAGGCCTAGGCACAGGGGAAAGGCACCAGCGGGGATGAGCCAGTGGAGGCGCACGGGCATATCAGGACCCAGGCCCTGCAGCCTGCCCCTTGGTGGGGCAGTACCCCCGGAGGCCAGGAAGGTCTGGGCAAGGCTGGCCAGGGGCAGGGTCCCTGCTGGGTCCTGCCCCTGGCCTGTGGGGCCTCTGAGCACAACCGGCCCTCTCCCACTGGAAGACCTCCCCGGCTGCCTCCAAAGGCGGGTTTGGCAACACTCCCGCCCGCTGTTCCCGCCAGGCACGCACAACGCTCCCAAGGCCAGGAGAAAAGCGCTTCGGGGTGTTGCTCTCTCCGGGCCCTTGCCCCTGAGCCTGGGGTCCAGGCAGTGGGTCCACACTCCCAGACCAAGGCAGAACCACATGCACACGTCTGTTCCTGACCCCTGCACCGGCAGAGAGCTCGGGGGAGCCAGAGTCTGTCAGGCAGCTGCTGGGTTGCCTGCCTGTGTGGGAAGGGGCAGAGCCGACCTAGGGGCAAGTTGGGCCTCTTGCTCTCCCTGCTGCCCTGAGGCTGCTGGGCCAAAGAGGTCTTGGGCATCCAGCCCCTTGCTGGTCCCTTCCCGCTGACGAGGCCCTCTGAGCTCCAGCACCTTGCAGTGTGGAGACAGCCCCTGCCAGCAACCTCCTCTCCAAAAAGGCCTCAACCGAGGCCTAGGCCCAGGGGAAAGGCACCAGCGGGGATGAGCCTGGGGAGGCGCCCGGGCATCTCTGGACCCAGGCCCCGCAGCCTGCCCCTTAGTGGGGCAGTACCCCCGGAGGCCAGGAAGGTCTGGGCAAGGCTGGCCAGGGGCAGGGTCCCTGCTGGGTCCTGCCCCTGGCCTGTGGGGCCTCTGAGCACAACCGGCCCTCTCCCACTGGAAGACCTCCCCGGCTGCCTTCAAGGCCGGTTTGCAAGCGCTCCCGCCCACTGTTCCCAGCAGGCGTGCACAATGCTCCCAAGCCCGGGAGAAAAGCGCTTCAGGGTGGTGCTCTCTCCGGGCCCTTGCCCCTGAGCCTGGGGGCAAGGCAGGGTGTCCACACTCCCAGGACAAGGCAGAACCACATGCACACGTCTGATCTGCCCCCTGCACCGGCACAGAGCTCGGGGGAGCCAGAGTCTGTCAGGCAGCTGCTGGGCTGGCCGCCTGTGTGGGAAGGGGCAGAGCCGACCTAGGGGCAAGTTGGGCCTCTTGCTCTCCCTGCTGCCCTGAGGCTGCTGGGCCAAAGAGGTCTTGGGCATCCAGCCCCTTGCTGGTCCCTTCCCTCTGACGAGGCCCTCTGAGCTCCAGCACCTTGCAGTGTGGAGACAGCCCCTGCCAGCAACCTCCTCTCCAAGGAGGCCTCAACCGAGGCCTAGGCCCAGGGGAAAGGCACCAGCGGGGATGAGCCTGGGGAGGCGCCCGGGCATGTCTGGACCCAGTCCCCGCAGCCTGCCCCTTGGTGGGGCAGTACCCCCGGAGGCCAGGAAGGTCTGGGCAAGGCTGCGAGGGGCAGGGGCCCTGCTGGGTCGTGCCCCTGGCCTGTGGGGCGTCTGAGCACAACCGGCACTCTCCCGCTGGAAGACCTCCCCGTCTGCCTCGAAAGGCCGGTTTGCAAGCACTCCCGCCCGCTGTTCCCGCCAGGCACGCACAATGCTCCCAAGCCCGGGAGAAAAGCGCTTCGGGGTGGTGCTCTCTCCGGGCCCTTGCCCCTGAGCCTGGGGGCAAGGCATGGGGAACACACTCCCAGGCCAAGGCAGAACCACATGCCCACGTCTGTTCCTGTCCCCTGCACCGGCAGAGAGCTTGGGGGAGCCAGAGTCTGTCAGGCAGCTGCTGGGTTGGCCGCCTGTGTGGGAAGGGGCAGAGCCACCCTAGGGGCAAGTTGGGCCTCTTGCTCTCCCTGCTGCCCTGAGGCTGCTGGGCCAAAGACGTCTTGGGCATCCAGCCCCTTACTGGTCCCTTCCCTCTGACGAGGCCCTCTGAGCTCCAGCACCTTGCAGTGTGGAGACAGCCCCTGCCAGCAACCTCCTCTCCAAGGAGGCCTCAACCGAGGCCTAGGCCCAGGGGAAAGGCACCAGCGGGGATGAGCCAGGGGAGGCGCCCGAGCATGTCTGGACCCAGTCCCCGCAGCCTGCCCCTTGGTGGGGCAGTACCCCCGGAGGCCAGTAAGGTCTGGGTAAGACTGGCCAGGGGCAGGGGCCCTGCTGGGTCCTGCCCCTGGCCTGTGGGGCCTCTGAGCACAACCGGCCCTCTCCCACTGGAAGACCTCCCCGGCTGCCTCCAAAGGCCGGTTTGCAAGCGCTCCCGGCCACTGTTACCAGCAGGCGGGCACAATGCTCCTAAGCCCGGAAGAAAAGCGCTTCAGGGTGGTGCTCTCTCTGGGCCCTTGCCCCTGAGCCTGGGGGCAAGGCAGGGTGTCCACACTCCCAGGCCAAGGCAGAACCACATGCACACGTCTGACCTGCCCCCTGCACCGGCAGAGAGCTCGGGGGAGCCAGAGTCTGTCAGGCAGCTGCTGGGCTGGCCGCCTGTGTGGGAAGTAGCAGAGCCGACCTAGGGGCAAGTTGGGCCTCTTGCTCTCCCTGCTGCCCTGAGGCTGCTGGGCCAAAGACGTCTTGGGCATCCAGCCCCTTACTGGTCCCTTCCCTCTGACGAGGCCCTCTGAGCTCCAGCACCTTGCAGTGTGGAGACAGCCCCTGCCAGCAACCTCCTCTCCAAGGAGGCCTCAACCGAGGCCTAGGCCCAGGGGAAAGGCACCAGCGGGGATGAGCCTAGGGAGGCGCCCGGGCATGTCTGGACCCAGTCCCTGCAGCCTGCCCCTTGGTGGGGCAGTACCCCCGGAGGCCAGGAAGGTCTGGGCAAGGCTGGCCAGGGGCAGGGGCCCTGCTGGGTCCTGCCCCTGGCCTGTGGGGCCTCTGAGCACAACCGGCCCTCTCCCACTGGAAGAACTCCCCGGCTGCCTCCAAAGGCCAGTTTGCCAACACTCCCGCCCGCTGTTCCCGCCAGGCACGCACAATGCTCCCAAGCCCGTGAGAAAAGCGCTTCGGGGTGGTGCTCTCCTCGGGTCCTTGCCCCTGAGCCTGGGGGCCAGGCAGTTGGTCAACACTCCCAGACCAAGGCAGAACCACATGCACACGTCTGTTCCTGACCCCTGCACCGGCAGAGAGCTCGGGGGAGCCAGAGTCTGTCAGGCAGCTGCTGGGCTGGCCGCCTGTGTGGGAAGGGGCAGAGCCGACCTAGGGGCAAGTTGGGCCTCTTCCTCTCCCTGCTGCCCTGAGGCTGCTGGGCCAAAGAGGTCTTGGGCATCCAGCCCCTTGCTGGTCCCTTCCCTCTGACGAGGCCCTCTGAGCTCCAGCACCTTGCAGTGTGGAGACAGCCCCTGCCAGCAACCTCCTCTCCAAGGAGGCCTCAACCGAGGCCTAGGCCCAGGGGAAAGGCACCAGCGGGGATGAGCCAGTGGAGGCGCACGGGCATGTCTGGACCCAGTCCCCGCAGCCTGCCCCTTGGTGGGGCAGTACCCCCGGAGGCCAGGAAGGTCTGGGCAAGGCTGCCAGGGGCAGGGACACTGCTGGGTCCTGCCCCTGGCCTGTGGGGCGTCTGAGCACAACCGGCACTCTCCCGCTGGAAGACCTGCCCGGTCGCCTCCAAAGGCCGGTTAACAAGCGCTCCCGCCCACTGTTCCCAGCAGGCGTGCACAATGCTCCCAAGCCCGGGAGAAAAGCGCTTCGGGGTGGTGCTCTCTCCGGGCCCTTGCCCCTGAGCCTGGGGGCAAGGCAGGGTGTCCACACTCCCAGGCCAAGGCAGAACCACATGCACACGTCTGATCTGCCCCCTGCACCGGCAGAGAGCTCGGGGGAGCCAGAGTCTGTCAGGCAGCTGCTGGGCTGGCCGCCTGTGTGGGAAGGGGCAGAGCCGACCTAGGGGCAAGTTGGGCCTCTTGCTCTCCCTGCTGCCCTGAGGCTGCTGGGCCAAAGAGGTCTTGGGCATCCAGCCCCTTGCTTGTCCCTTCCCTCTGACGAGGCCCTCTGAGCTCCAGCACCTTGCAGTGTGGAGACAGCCCCTGCCAGCAATCTCCTCTCCAAGGAGGCCTCAACCGAGGCCTAGGCCCAGGGAAAAGGCACCAGCGGGGTTGAGCCAGGGGAGGCGCCCGGGCATGTCTGGACCCTGTCCCCGCAGCCTGCCCCTTGGTGGGGCAGTACCCCCGGAGGCCAGGAAGGTCTGGGCAAGGCTGGCCAGGGGCAGGGGCCCTGCTGGGTCCTGCCCCTGGCCTGTGGGGCCTCTGAGCACAACCGGCCCTCTCCCACTGGAAGACCTCCCCGGCTGCCTCCAAAGGCCGGTTTGCAAGCACTCCCGCCCACTGTTCCCGCCAGGCGCGCACAATGCTCCCAAGCCCGGGAGAAAAGCGCTTCGGGGTGGTGGTCTCTCCGGGCCCCTGCCCCTGAGCCTGGGGGCCAGGCAGGGGATCCACTGTCCCAGGCCAAGGCAGAACCACATGCACACGTCTGTTCCTGCCCCCTCCACCGGCAGAGAGCTGGGGGGAGCCAGAGTCTGTCAGGCAGCTGCTGGGCTGGCCGCCTGTGTGGGAAGGGGCAGAGCCGACCTAGGGGCAAGTTGGGCCTCTTGCTCTCCCTGCTGCCCTGAGGCTGCTGGGCCAAAGAGGTCTTGGGCATCCAGCCCCTTGCTGGTCCCTTCCCTCTGACGAGGCCCTCTGAGCTCCAGCACCTTGCAGTGTGGAGACAGCCCCTGCCAGCAACCTCTTCTCCAAGGAGGCCTCAACCGAGGCCTAGGCCCAGGGGAAAGGCACCAGCGGGGATGAGCCAGTGGAGGCGCATGGGCATGTCTGGACCCAGTCCCTGCAGCCTGCCCCTTGGTGGGGCAGTACCCCCGGAGGCCAGGAAGGTCTGGGCAAGGCTGGCCAGGGGCAGGGGCCCTGCTGGGTCCTGCCCCTGGCCTGTGGGGCCTCTGAGCACAACTGGCCTTCTCCCACTGGAAGACCTCCCCGGCTGCCTCCAAAGGCCGGTTTGCCAACACTCCCGCCCGCTGTTCCCGCCAGGCACGCACAATTCTCCCAAGCCCGGGGGAAAAGCGCTTCAGGGTGTTGCCCTCTCCGGGCCCTTGCCCCTGAGCCTGGGGTCCAGGCAGTGGGTCCACACTCCCAGACCAAGGCAGAACCACATGCACACGTCTGTTCCTGACCCCTGCACCGGCAGAGAGCTCGGGGGAGCCAGAGTCTGTCAGGCAGCTACTGGGTTGGCTGCCTGTGTGGGAAGGGGCAGAGCCGACCTAGGGGCAAGTTGGGCCTCTTCCTCTCCCTGCTGCCCTGAGGCTGCTGGGCCAAAGACGTCTTGGGCATCCAGCCCCTTGCTGGTCCCTTCCCTCTGACGAGGCCCTCTGAGCTCCAGCACCTTGCAGTGTGGAGACAGCCCCTGCCAGCAACCTCCTCTCCAAGGAGGCCTCAACCGAGGCCTAGGCCCAGGGGAAAGGCACCAGCGGGGATGAGCCAGTGGAGGCGCACGGGCATGTCTGGACCCAGTCCCCGCAGCCTGCCCCTTGGTGGGGCAGTACCCCCGGAGGCCAGGAAGGTCTGGGCAAGGCTGGCCAGGGGCAGGGGCCCTGCTGGGTCCTGCCCCTGGCCTGTGGGGCCTCTGAGCACAACCGGCCCTCTCCCACTGGAAGACCTCCCCGGCTGCCTCCAAAGGCCGTTTTGCACGCACTCCCGCCCACTGTTCCCACCAAGCGCGCACAATGCTCCCATCCCGGGAGAAAAGCGCTTCGGGGTGGTGCTCTCTCCGGGCCCTTGCCCCTGAGACTGGGGGCCAGGCAGGGGATCCAAAGTCCCAGGCCAAGGCACAACAACATGCACACGTCTGTTCCTGCCCCCTCCACCGGCAGAGAGCTGGGGGGAGCCAGAGTCTGTCAGGCAGCTGCTGGGCTGGCCGCCTGTGTGGGAAGGGGCAGAGCCGACCTAGGGGCAAGTTGGGCCTCTTGCTCTCCCTGCTGCCCTGAGGCTGCTGGGCCAAAGAGGTCTTGGGCATCCAGCCCCTTGCTGGTCCCTTCCCTCTGACGAGGCCCTCTGAGCTCCAGCACCTTGCAGTGTGGAGACAGCCCCTGCCAGCAACCTCCTCTCCAAGGAGGCCTCAACCGAGGCCTAGGCACAGGGGAAAGGCACCAGCGGGGATGAGCCAGTGGAGGCGCACGGGCATATCAGGACCCAGGCCCTGCAGCCTGCCCCTTGGTGGGGCAGTACCCCCGGAGGCCAGGAAGGTCTGGGCAAGGCTGGCCAGGGGCAGGGTCCCTGCTGGGTCCTGCCCCTGGCCTGTGGGGCCTCTGAGCACAACCGGCCCTCTCCCACTGGAAGACCTCCCCGGCTGCCTCCAAAGGCGGGTTTGCCAACACTCCCGCCCGCTGTTCCCGCCAGGCACGCACAACGCTCCCAAGGCCAGGAGAAAAGCGCTTCGGGGTGTTGCTCTCTCCGGGCCCTTGCCCCTGAGCCTGGGGTCCAGGCAGTGGGTCCACACTCCCAGACCAAGGCAGAACCACATGCACACGTCTGTTCCTGACCCCTGCACCGGCAGAGAGCTCGGGGGAGCCAGAGTCTGTCAGGCAGCTGCTGGGTTGGCTGCCTGTGTGGGAAGGGGCAGAGCCGACCTAGGGGCAAGTTGGGCCTCTTGCTCTCCCTGCTGCCCTGAGGCTGCTGGGCCAAAGAGGTCTTGGGCATCCAGCCCCTTGCTGGTCCCTTCCCGCTGACGAGGCCCTCTGAGCTCCAGCACCTTGCAGTGTGGAGACAGCCCCTGCCAGCAACCTCCTCTCCAAAAAGCCCTCAACCGAGGCCTAGGCCCAGGGGAAAGGCACCAGCGGGGATGAGCCTGGGGAGGCGCCCGGGCATCTCTGGACCCAGGCCCCGCAGCCTGCCCCTTAGTGGGGCAGTACCCCCGGAGGCCAGGAAGGTCTGGGCAAGGCTGGCCAGGGGCAGGGGCCCTGCTGCGTCCTGCCCCTGGCCTGTGGGGCCTCTGAGCACAACCGGCCCTCTCCCACTGGAAGACCTCCCCGGCTGCCTTCAAGGCCGGTTTGCAAGCGCTCCCACCCACTGTTCCCAGCAGGCGTGCACAATGCTCCCAAGCCCGGGAGAAAAGCGCTTCAGGGTGGTGCTCTCTCCGGGCCCTTGCCCCTGAGCCTGGGGGCAAGGCAGGGTGTCCACACTCCCAGGACAAGGCAGAACCACATGCACACGTCTGATCTGCCCCCTGCACCGGCACAGAGCTCGGGGGAGCCAGAGTCTGTCAGGCAGCTGCTGGGCTGGCCGCCTGTGTGGGAAGGGGCAGAGCCGACCTAGGGGCAAGTTGGGCCTCTTGCTCTCCCTGCTGCCCTGAGGCTGCTGGGCCAAAGAGGTCTTGGGCATCCAGCCCCTTGCTGGTCCCTTCCCTCTGACGAGGCCCTCTGAGCTCCAGCACCTTGCAGTGTGGAGACAGCCCCTGCCAGCAACCTCCTCTCCAAGGAGGCCTCAACCGTGGCCTAGGCCCAGGGGAAAGGCACCAGCGGGGATGAGCCTGGGGAGGCGCCCGGGCATGTCTGGACCCAGTCCCCGCAGCCTGCCCCTTGGTGGGGCAGTACCCCCGGAGGCCAGGAAGGTCTGGGCAAGGCTGCCAGGGGCAGGGACACTGCTGGGTCCTGCCTCTGGACTGTGGGGCGTCTGAGCACAACCGGCACTCTCCCGCTGGAAGACCTCCCCGTCTACCTCGAAAGGCCGGTTTGCAAGCACTCCCGCCCGCTGTTCCCGCCAGACACGCACAATGCTCCCAAGCCCGGGAGAAAAGCGCTTCGGGGTGGTGCTCTCTCCGGGCCCTTGCCCCTGAGCCTGGGGGCAAGGCATGGGGAACACACTCCCAGGCCAAGGCAGAACCACATGCCCACGTCTGTTCCTGTCCCCTGCACCGGCAGAGAGCTTGGGGGAGCCAGAGTCTGTCAGGCAGCTGCTGGGTTGGCCGCCTGTGTGGGAAGGGGCAGAGCCGCCCTAGGGGCAAGTTGGGCCTCTTGCTCTCCCTGCTGCCCTGAGGCTGCTGGGCCAAAGACGTCTTGGGCATCCAGCCCCTTACTGGTCCCTTCCCTCTGACGAGGCCCTCTGAGCTCCAGCACCTTGCAGTGTGGAGACAGCCCCTGCCAGCAACCTCCTCTCCAAGGAGGCCTCAACCGAGGCCTAGGCCCAGGGGAAAGGCACCAGCGGGGATGAGCCAGGGGAGGCGCCCGAGCATGTCTGGACCCAGTCCCCGCAGCCTGCCCCTTGGTGGGGCAGTACCCCCGGAGGCCAGGAAGGTCTGGGTAAGACTGGCCAGGGGCAGGGGCCCTGCTGGGTCCTGCCCCTGGCCTGTGGGGCCTCTGAGCACAACCGGCCCTCTCCCACTGGAAGACCTCCCCGGCTGCCTCCAAAGGCCGGTTTGCAAGCGCTGCCGGCCACTGTTACCAGCAGGCGGGCACAATGCTCCTAAGCCCGGAAGAAAAGCGCTTCAGGGTGGTGCTCTCTCTGGGCCCTTGCCCCTGAGCCTGGGGGCAAGGCAGGGTGTCCACACTCCCAGGCCAAGGCAGAACCACATGCACACGTCTGACCTGCCCCCTGCACCGGCAGAGAGCTCGGGGGAGCCAGAGTCTGTCAGGCAGCTGCTGGGCTGGCCGCCTGTGTGGGAAGTGGCAGAGCCGACCTAGGGGCAAGTTGGGCCTCTTGCTCTCCCTGCTGCCCTGAGGCTGCTGGGCCAAAGACGTCTTGGGCATCCAGCCCCTTACTGGTCCCTTCCCTCTGACGAGGCCCTCTGAGCTCCAGCACCTTGCAGTGTGGAGACAGCCCCTGCCAGCAACCTCCTCTCCAAGGAGGCCTCAACCGAGGCCTAGGCCCAGGGGAAAGGCACCAGCGGGGATGAGCCTAGGGAGGCGCCCGGGCATGTCTGGACCCAGTCCCCGCAGCCTGCCCCTTGGTGGGGCAGTACCCCCGGAGGCCAGGAAGGTCTGGGCAAGGCTGGCCAGGGGCAGGGGCCCTGCTGGGTCCTGCCCCTGGCCTGTGGGGCCTCTGAGCACAACCGGCCCTCTCCCACTGGAAGAACTCCCCGGCTGCCTCCAAAGGCCAGTTTGCCAACACTCCCGCCCGCTGTTCCCGCCAGGCACGCACAATGCTCCCAAGCCCGTGAGAAAAGCGCTTCGGGGTGGTGCTCTCCTCGGGCCCTTGCCCCTGAGCCTGGGGGCCAGGCAGTTGGTCAACACTCCCAGACCAAGGCAGAACCACATGCACACGTCTGTTCCTGACCCCTGCACCGGCAGAGAGCTCGGGGGAGCCAGAGTCTGTCAGGCAGCTGCTGGGCTGGCCGCCTGTATGGGAAGGGGCAGAGCCGACCTAGGGGCAAGTTGGGCCTCTTCCTCTCCCTGCTGCCCTGAGGCTGCTGGGCCAAAGAGGTCTTGGGCATCCAGCCCCTTGCTGGTCCCTTCCCTCTGACGAGGCCCTCTGAGCTCCAGCACCTTGCAGTGTGGAGACAGCCCCTGCCAGCAACCTCCTCTCCAAGGAGGCCTCAACCGAGGCCTAGGCCCAGGGGAAAGGCACCAGCGGGGATGAGCCAGTGGAGGCGCACGGGCATGTCTGGACCCAGTCCCCGCAGCCTGCCCCTTGGTGGGGCAGTACCCCCGGAGGCCAGGAAGGTCTGGGCAAGGCTGCCAGGGGCAGGGACACTGCTGGGTCCTGCCCCTGGCCTGTGGGGCGTCTGAGCACAACCGGCACTCTCCCGCTGGAAGACCTGCCCGGCCGCCTCCAAAGGCCGGTTAACAAGCGCTCCCGCCCACTGTTCCCAGCAGGCGTGCACAATGCTCCCAAGCCCGGGAGAAAAGCGCTTCGGGGTGGTGCTCTCTCCGGGCCCTTGCCCCTGAGCCTGGGGGCAAGGCAGGGTGTCCACACTCCCAGGCCAAGGCAGAACCACATGCACACGTCTGATCTGCCCCCTGCACCGGCAGAGAGCTCGGGGGAGCCAGAGTCTGTCAGGCAGCTGCTGGGCTGGCCGCCTGTGTGGGAAGGGGCAGAGCCGACCTAGGGGCAAGTTGGGCCTCTTGCTCTCCCTGCTGCCCTGAGGCTGCTGGGCCAAAGAGGTCTTGGGCATCCAGCCCCTTGCTTGTCCCTTCCCTCTGACGAGGCCCTCTGAGCTCCAGCACCTTGCAGTGTGGAGACAGCCCCTGCCAGCAATCTCCTCTCCAAGGAGGCCTCAACCGAGGCCTAGGCCCAGGGAAAAGGCACCAGCGGGGTTGAGCCAGGGGAGGCGCCCGGGCATGTCTGGACCCTGTCCCCGCAGCCTGCCCCTTGGTGGGGCAGTACCCCCGGAGGCCAGGAAGGTCTGGGCAAGGCTGGCCAGGGGCAGGGGCCCTGCTGGGTTCTGCCCCTGGCCTGTGGGGCCTCTGAGCACAACCGGCCCTTGCCCACTGGAAGACCTCCCCGGCTGCCTCCAAAGGCCGGTTTGCAAGCACTCCCGCCCACTGTTCCCGCCAGGCGCGCACAATGCTCCCAAGCCCGGGAGAAAAGCGCTTCGGGGTGGTGGTCTCTCCGGGCCCCTGCCCCTGAGCCTGGGGGCCAGGCAGGGGATCCACTGTCCCAGGCCAAGGCAGAACCACATGCACACGTCTGTTCCTGCCCCCTCCACCGGCAGAGAGCTGGGGGGAGCCAGAGTCTGTCAGGCAGCTGCTGGGCTGGCCGCCTGTGTGGGAAGGGGCAGAGCCGACCTAGGGGCAAGTTGGGCCTCTTGCTCTCCCTGCTGCCCTGAGGCTGCTGGGCCAAAGACGTCTTGGGCATCCAGCCCCTTGCTGGTCCCTTCCCTCTGACGAGGCCCTCTGAGCTCCAGCACCTTGCAGTGTGGAGACAGCCCCTGCCAGCAACCTCCTCTCCAAGGAGGCCTCAACCGAGGCCTAGGCCCAGGGGAAAGGCACCAGCGGGGATGAGCCAGTGGAGGCGCATGGGCATGTCTGGACCCAGTCCCTGCAGCCTGCCCCTTGGTGGGGCAGTACCCCCGGAGGCCAGGAAGGTCTGGGCAAGGCTGGCCAGGGGCAGGGGCCCTGCTGGGTCCTGCCCCTGGCCTGTGGGGCCTCTGAGCACAACCGGCCCTCTCCCACTGGAAGACCTCCCCGGCTGCCTCCAAAGGCCGGTTTGCCAACACTCCCGCCCGCTGTTCCCGCCAGGCACGCAGAATTCTCCCAAGCCCGGGGGAAAAGCGCTTCAGGGTGTTGCCCTCTCCGGGCCCTTGCCCCTGAGCCTGGGGTCCAGGCAGTGGGTCCACACTCCCAGACCAAGGCAGAACCACATGCACACGTCTGTTCCTGACCCCTGCGCCGGCAGAGAGCTCGGGGGAGCCAGAGTCTGTCAGGCAGCTGCTGGGTTGGCTGCCTGTGTGGGAAGGGGCAGAGCCGACCTAGGGGCAAGTTGGGCCTCTTCCTCTCCCTGCTGCCCTGAGGCTGCTGGGCCAAAGACGTCTTGGGCATCCAGCCCCTTACTGGTCCCTTCCCTCTGACGAGGCCCTCTGAGCTCCAGCACCTTGCAGTGTGGAGACAGCCCCTGCCAGCAACCTCCTCTCCAAGGAGGCCTCAACCGAGGCCTAGGCCCAGGGGAAAGGCACCAGCGGGGATGAGCCAGTGGAGGCGCAAGGGCATGTCTGGACCCAGTCCCCGCAGCCTGCCCCTTGGTGGGGCAGTACCCCCGGAGGCCAGGAAGGTCTGGGCAAGGCTGCGAGGGGCAGGGGCCCTGCTGGGTCGTGCCCCTGGCCTGTGGGGCGTCTGAGCACAACCGGCACTCTCCCGCTGGAAGACCTCCCCGTCTGCCTCCAAAGGCCGGTTTGCAAGCACTCCCGCCCGCTGTTCCCGCCAGGCAGGCACAATGCTCCCAAGCCCGGGAGAAAAGCGCTTCGGGGTGGTGCTCTCCTCGGGCCCTTGCCCCTGAGCCTGGGGGCCAGGCAGTTGGAACACACTCCCAGGCCAAGGCAGAACGACATGCACACGTCTGTTCCTGCCCCCTACACCGGCAGAGAGCTCGGGGGAGCCAGAGACTGCCAGGCTGCTGCTGGGCTGGCTGCCTGTGTGGGACGGGGCAGAGCCGACCTAGGGGCAAGTTGGGCCTCTTGCTCTCCCTGCTGCCCTGAGGCTGCTGGGTCAAAGAGGTCTTGGGCATCCAGCCCTTTGCTTGTCCCTTCCCTCTGACGAGGCCCTCTGAGCTCCAGCACCTTGCAGTGTGGAGACAGCCCCTGCCAGCAACCTCCTCTCCAAAGAGGCCTCAACCGAGGCCTACGCCCAGGGGAAAAGCACCAGCGGGGATGATCCTGGGGAGGCGCACGGACATGTCTGGACCCAGTCCCCGCAGCCTGCCCCTTGGTGGGGCAGTACCCCCGGAGGCCAGGAAGGTCTGGGCAAGGCTGGCCAGGGGCAGGGTCCCTGCTGGGTCCTGCCCCTGGCCTGTGAGGCCTCTGAGCACAACCGGCCCTCTCCCACTGGAAGACCTCCCCAGCTGCCTCCAAAGTCCTGTTTGCAAACACTCCCGCCCGCTGTTCACGCCAGGCTCGCACAATGCTCCCAAGCCCGGGAGAAAAGCGCTTCGGGGTGGTGCTCTCTCCGGGCCCTTGCCCCTGAGCCTGGGGGCCAGGCAGTGGGTCCACACTCCCAGACCAAGGCAGAACCACATGCACACGTCTGTTCCTGACCCCTGCACCGGCAGAGAGCTCGGGGGAGCCAGAGTCTGTCAGGCAGCTGCTGGGCTGGCCGCCTGTGTGGGAAGGGGCAGAGCCGACCTAGGGGCAAGTTGGGCCTCTTCCTCTCCCTGCTGCCCTGAGGCTGCTGGGCCAAAGAGGTCTTGGGCATCCAGCCCCTTGCTGGTCCCTTCCCTCTGACGAGGCCCTCTGAGCTCCAGCACCTTGCAGTGTGGAGACAGCCCCTGCCAGCAACCTCCTCTCCAATGAGGCCTCAACCGAGGCCTAGGCCCAGGGGAAAGGCACCAGCGGGGATGAGCCTGGGGAGGCGCCCGGGCATGTCTGGACCCAGTCCCCGCAGCCTGCCCCTTGGTGGGGCAGTACCCCCGGAGGCCAGGAAGGTCTGTGCAAGGCTGCCAGGGGCAGGGACAGCGCTGGGTCCTGCCCCTGGCCTGTGGGACGTCTGAGCACAACCGGCACTCTCCCGCTGGAAGACCTCCCCGTCTGCCTCCAAAGGCCGGTTTGCAAGCACTCCCGCCCGCTGTTCCCGCCAGGCACGCACAATGCTCCCAAGCCCGGGAGAAAAGCGCTTCGGGGTGGTGCTCTCTCCGGGCCCTTGCCCCTAAGCCTGCGGGCCAGGCAGGGGGAACACACTCCCAGGCCAAGACAGAACGACATGAACACGTCTGTTCCTGCCCCCTACACCGGCAGAGAGCTCGGGGGAGCCAGAGTCTCTCAGGCAGGTGCTGGGCTGGCCGCCTGTGTGGGAAGGGGCAGAGCCGACCTAGGGGCAAGTTGGGCCTCTTGCTCTCCCTGCTGCCCTGAGGGTGCTGGGCCAAAGACGTCTTGGGCATCCAGCCCTTTGCTGGTCCCTTCCCTCTGACGAGGCCCTCTGAGCTCCAGCACCTTGCAGTGTGGAGACAGCACCTGCCAGCAATCTCCTCTCCAAGGAGGCCTCAACCGAGGCCTAGGCCCAGGGGAAAGGCACCAGCGGGGATGAGCCTGGGGAGGCGCCCGGGCATGTCTGGACCCAGTCCCCGCAGTCTGCCCCTTGGTGGGGCAGTACCACTGGAGGCCAGGAAGGTCTGGGCAAGGCTGACCAGGGGCAGGGGACCTGCTGGGTCCTGCCCCTGGCCTGTGGGGCCTCTGAGCACAACCGGCCCTCTCCCACTGGAAGACCTCCCCGGCTGCCTCCAAAGGCTGTTTTGCACGCACTCCCGCCCACTGTTCCCACCAAGCGCCCACAATGCTCCCAAGCCCGGGAGAAAAGCGCTTCGGGGTGGTGCTCTCTCCGGGCCCTTGCCCCTGAGACTGGGGGCCAGGCAGGGGGTCCACACTCCCAGGCCAAGGCAGAACCACATGCACACGTCTGTTCCTGACCCCTGCACCGGCAGAGAGCTCGGGGGAGCCAGAGTCTGTCAGGCAGCTGCTGGGCTGGCCGCCTTTGTGGGAAGGGGCAGAGCCGACCTAGGTTCAAGTAGGGCCTCTTGCTCTCCCTGCTGCCCTGAGGCTGCTGGGCCAAAGAGGTCTTGGGCATCCAGCCCTTTGCTTGTCCCTTCCCTCTGACGAGGCCCTCTGAGCTCCAGCACCTTGCAGTGTGGAGACAGCCCCTGCCAGCAACCTCCTCTCCAAGGAGGCCTCAACCGAGACCTAGGACCAGGGGAAAGGCACCAGCGGGGATGAGCCTGGGGAGGCGCCCAGGCATGTCTGGACCCAGTCCCCGCAGCCTGCCCCTTGGTGGGGCAGTACCCCCGGAGGCCAGGAAGGTCTGGGAAAGGCTGGCCAGGGGCAGAGGACCTGCTGGATCCTGCCCCTGGCCTGTGGGGCCTCTGAGCACAACCGGCCCTCTCCCACTGGAAGACCTCCCCGGCTGCCTCCAAAGTCCTGTTTGCCAACACTCCCACCCGCTGTTCACGCCAGACTTGCACAATGCTCCCAAGCCCGGGAGAAAAGCGCTTCGGGGTGGTGCTCTCTCCGGGCCCTTGCCCCTGAGCCTGGGGGCAAGGCATGGGGAACACACTCCCAGGCCAAGGCAGAACCACATGCCCACGTCTGTTCCTGTCCCCTGCACCGGCAGAGAGCTTGGGGGAGCCAGAGTCTGTCAGGCAGCTGCTGGGTTGGCCGCCTGTGTGGGAAGGGGCAGAGCCGCCCTAGGGGCAAGTTGGGCCTCTTGCTCTCCCTGCTGCCCTGAGGCTGCTGGGCCAAAGACGTCTTGGGCATCCAGCCCCTTACTGGTCCCTTCCCTCTGACGAGGCCCTCTGAGCTCCAGCACCTTGCAGTGTGGAGACAGCCCCTGCCAGCAACCTCCTCTCCAAGGAGGCCTCAACCGAGGCCTAGGCCCAGGGGAAAGGCACCAGCGGGGATGAGCCAGGGGAGGCGCCCGAGCATGTCTGGACCCAGTCCCCGCAGCCTGCCCCTTGGTGGGGCAGTACCCCCGGAGGCCAGGAAGGTCTGGGTAAGACTGGCCAGGGGCAGGGGCCCTGCTGTGTCCTGCCCCTGGCCTGTGGGGCCTCTGAGCACAACCGGCCCTCTCCCACTGGAAGACCTCCCCGGCTGCCTCCAAAGGCCGGTTTGCAAGCGCTCCCGGCCACTGTTCCCAGCAGGCGGGCACAATGCTCCTAAGCCCGGAAGAAAAGCGCTTCAGGGTGGTGCTCTCTCTGGGCCCTTGCCCCTGAGCCTGGGGGCAAGGCAGGGTGTCCACACTCCCAGGCCAAGGCAGAACCACATGCACACGTCTGACCTGCCCCCTGCACCGGCAGAGAGCTCGGGGGAGCCAGAGTCTGTCAGGCAGCTGCTGGGCTGGCCGCCTGTGTGGGAAGTGGCAGAGCCGACCTAGGGGCAAGTTGGGCCTCTTGCTCTCCCTGCTGCCCTGAGGCTGCTGGGCCAAAGAGGTCTTGGGCATCCAGCCCCTTGCTGGTCCCTTCCCTCTGACGAGGCCCTCTGAGCTCCAGCACCTTGCAGTGTGGAGACAGCCCCTGCCAGCAACCTCCTCTCCAAGGAGGCCTCAACCGAGGCCTAGGCCCAGGGGAAAAGCACCAGCGGGGATGAGCCTGGGGAGGCGCCCGGGCATGTCTGGACCCAGTCCCCGCAGCCTGCCCCTTGGTGGGGCAGTACCCCCGGAGGCCAGGAAGGTCTGGGCAAGGCTGGCCAGGGGCAGGGGCCCTGCTGGGTCCTGCCCCTGGCCTGTGGGGCCTCTGAGCACAACCGGCCCTCTCCCACTGGAAGAACTCCCCGGCTGCCTCCAAAGGACAGTTTGCCAACACTCCCGCCCGCTGTTCCCGCCAGGCACGCACAATGCTCCCAAGCCCGGGAGAAAAGCGCTTCGGGGTGGTGCTCTCCTCGGGCCCTTGCCCCTGAGCCTGGGGGCCAGGCAGTTGGTCCACACTCCCAGACCAAGGCAGAACCACATGCACACGTCTGTTCCTGACCCCTGCACCGGCAGAGAGCTCGGGGGAGCGAGAATCTGTCAGGCAGCTGCTGGGCTGGCCGCCTGTGTGGGAAGGGGCAGAGCCGACCTAGGGGCAAGTTGGGCCTCTTCCTCTCCCTGCTGCCCTGAGGCTGCTGGGCCAAAGAGGTCTTGGGCATCCAGCCACTTGCTGGTCCCTTCCCTCTGACGAGGCCCTCTGAGCTCCAGCACCTTGCAGTGTGGAGACAGCCCCTGCCAGCAACATCCTCTCCAAGGAGGCCTCAACCGAGGCCTAGGCCCAGGGTAAAGGCACCAGCGGGGATGAGCCTGGGGAGGCGCCCGGGCATGTCTGGACCCAGTCCCCGCAGCCTGCCCCTTGGTGGGGCAGTACCCCCGGAGGCCAGGAAGATCTGGTCAAGGCTGGCCAGGGGCAGGGGCCCTGCTGGGTCCTCCCCATGGCCTGTGGGGCCTCTGAGCACAACCGGCCCTCTCCCACTGGAAGACCTCCCCGGCTGCCTCCAAAGGCCAGTTTGCCAACACTCCTGCCCGCTCTTCCCGCCAGGCACGCACAATGCTCCTAAGCCCGGGAGAAAAGCGCTTCGGGGTGGTGGTCTCTCCGGGCCCTTGCCCCTGAGCCTGGGGGCCAGGCAGGGGATCCACAGTCCCAGGCCAAGGCACAACAACATGCACACGTCTGTTCCTGCCCCCTCCACCGGCAGAGAGCTGGGGGGAGCCAGAGTCTGTCAGGCAGCTGCTGGGCTGGCCGCCTGTGTGGGAAGGGGTAGAGCCGACCTAGGGGCAAGTTGGGCCTCTTCCTCTCCCTGCTGCCCTGAGGCTGCTGGGCCAAAGAGGTCTTGGGCATCCAGCCCCTTGCTTGTCCCTTCCCTCTGACGAGGCCCTCTGAGCTCCAGCACCTTGCAGTGTGGAGACAGCCCCTGCCAGCAATCTCCTCTCCAAGGAGGCCTCAACCGAGGCCTAGGCCCAGGGAAAAGGCACCAGCGGGGTTGAGCCAGGGGAGGCGCCCGGGCATGTCTGGACCCTGTCCCCGCAGCCTGCCCCTTGGTGGGGCAGTACCCCCGGAGGCCAGGAAGGTCTGGGCAAGGCTGGCCAGGGGCAGGGGCCCTGCTGGGTCCTGCCCCTGGCCTGTGGGGCCTCTGAGCACAACCGGCCCTTGCCCACTGGAAGACCTCCCCGGCTGCCTCCAAAGGCCGGTTTGCAAGCACTCCCGCCCACTGTTCCCGCCAGGCGCGCACAATGCTCCCAAGCCCGGGAGAAAAGCGCTTCGGGGTGGTGGTCTCTCCGGGCCCCTGCCCCTGAGCCTGGGGGCCAGGCAGGGGATCCACAGTCCCAGGCCAAGGCAGAACCACATGCACACGTCTGTTCCTGCCCCCTCCACCGGCAGAGAGCTGGGGGGAGCCAGAGTCTGTCAGGCAGCTGCTGGGCTGGCCGCCTGTGTGGGAAGGGGCAGAGCCGACCTAGGGGCAAGTTGGGCCTCTTGCTCTCCCTGCTGCCCTGAGGCTGCTGGACCAAAGAGGTCTTGGGCATCCAGCCCCTTGCTGGTCCCTTCCCTCTGACGAGGCCCTCTGAGCTCCAGCACCTTGCAGTGTGGAGACAGCCCCTGCCAGCAACCTCTTCTCCAAGGAGGCCTCAACCGAGGCCTAGGCCCAGGGGAAAGGCACCAGCGGGGATGAGCCAGTGGAGGCGCACGGGCATGTCTGGACCCAGTCCCCGCAGGCTGCCCCTTGGTGGGGCAGTACCCCCGGAGGCCAGGAAGGTCTGGGCAAGGCTGGCCAGGGGCAGGGGCCCTGCTGGGTCCTGCCCCTGGCCTGTGGGGCCTCTGAGCACAACCGGCCCTCTCCCACTGGAAGACCTCCCCGGCTGCCTCCAAAGGCCGGTTTGCCAACACTCCCGCCCGCTGTTCCCGCCAGGCACGCACAATGCTCCCAAGCCCGGGAGAAAAGCGCTTCAGGGTGTTGCCCTCTCCGGTCCCTTGCCCCTGAGCCTGGGGTCCAGGCAGTGGGTCCACACTCCCAGACCAAGGCAGAACCACATGCACACGTCTGTTCCTGACCCCTGCACCGGCAGAGAGCTCGGGGGAGCCAGAGTCTGTCAGGCAGCTGCTGGGTTGGCTGCCTGTGTGGGAAGGGGCAGAGCTGACCTAGGGGCAAGTTGGGCCTCTTGCTCTCCCTGCTGCCCTGAGGCTGCTGGGCCAAAGACGTCTTGGGCATCCAGCCCCTTACTGGTCCCTTCCCTCTGACGAGGCCCTCTGAGCTCCAGCACCTTGCAGTGTGGAGACAGCCCCTGCCAGCAACCTCCTCTCCAAGGAGGCCTCAACCGAGGCCTAGGCCCAGGGGAAAGGCACCAGCGGGGATGAGCCAGTGGAGGCGCAAGGGCATGTCTGGACCCAGTCCCCGCAGCCTGCCCCTTGGTGGGGCAGTACCCCCGGAGGCCAGGAAGGTCTGGGCAAGGCTGCGAGGGGCAGGGGCCCTGCTGGGTCGTGCCCCTGGCCTGTGGGGCGTCTGAGAACCGGCACTCTCCCGCTGGAAGACCTCCCCGTCTGCCTCCAAAGGCCGGTTTGCAAGCACTCCCGCCCGCTGTTCCCGCCAGGCAGGCACAATGCTCCCAAGCCCGGGAGAAAAGCGCTTCGGGGTGGTGCTCTCCTCGGGCCCTTGCCCCTGAGCCTGGGGGCCAGGCAGTTGGAACACACTCCCAGGCCAAGGCAGAACGACATGCACACGTCTGTTCCTGCCCCCTACACCGGCAGAGAGCTCGGGGGAGCCAGAGACTGCCAGGCTGCTGCTGGGCTGGCTGCCTGTGTGGGACGGGGCAGAGCCGACCTAGGGGCAAGTTGGGCCTCTTGCTCTCCCTGCTGCCCTGAGGCTGCTGGGTCAAAGAGGTCTTGGGCATCCAGCCCTTTGCTGGTCCCTTCCCTCTGACGAGGCCCTCTGAGCTCCAGCACCTTGCAGTGTGGAGGCAGCCCCTGCCAGCAACCTCCTCTCCAAAGAGGCCTCAACAGAGGCCTACGCCCAGGGGAAAAGCACCAGCGGGGATGATCCTGGGGAGGCGCACGGACATGTCTGGACCCAGTCCCCGCAGCCTGCCCCTTGGTGGGGCAGTACCCCCGGAGGCCAGGAAGGTCTGGGCAAGGCTGGCCAGGGGCAGGGGACCTGCTGGGTCCTGCCCCTGGCCTGTGGGGCCTCTGAGCACAACCGGCCCTCTCGCACTGGAAGACCTCCCCGGCTGCCTCCAAAGGCCGTTTTGCACGCACTCCCGCCCACTCTTCCCACCAAGCGCGCACAATGCTCCCAAGCCCGGGAGAAAAGCGCTTCGGGGTGGTGCTCTCTCCGGGCCCTTGCCCCTGAGACTGGGGGCCAGGCAGGGGGTCCACACTCCCAGGCCAAGGCAGAACCACATGCACACGTCTGTTCCTGACCCCTGCACCGGCAGAGAGCTCGGGGGAGCCAGAGTCTGTCAGGCAGCTGCTGGGCTGGCCGCCTGTGTGGGAAGGGGGAGAGCCGACCTAGGTTCAAGTAGGGCCTCTTGCTCTCCCTGCTGCCCTGAGGCTGCTGGGCCAAAGAGGTCTTGGGCATCCAGCCCTTTGCTTGTCCCTTCCCTCTGACGAGGCCCTCTGAGCTCCAGCACCTTGCAGTGTGGAGACAGCCCCTGCCAGCAACCTCCTCTCCAAGGAGGCCTCAACCGAGACCTAGGACCAGGGGAAAGGCACCAGCGGGGATGAGCCTGGGGAGGCGCCCAGGCATGTCTGGACCCAGTCCCCGCAGCCTGCCCCTTGGTGGGGCAGTACCCCCGGAGGCCAGGAAGGTCTGGGAAAGGCTGGCCAGGGGCAGGGGACCTGCTGGGTCCTGCTCCTGGCCTGTGGGGCCTCTGAGCACAACCGGCCCTCTCCCACTGGAAGACCTCCCCGGCTGCCTCCAAAGTCCTGTTTGCCAACACTCCCACCCGCTGTTCACGCCAGACTTGCACAATGCTCCCAAGCCCGGGAGAAAAGCGCTTCGGGGTGGTGCTCTCTCCGGGCCCTTGCCCCTGAGCCTGGGGGCAAGGCATGGGGAACACACTCCCAGGCCAAGGCAGAACCACATGCCCACGTCTGTTCCTGTCCCCTGCACCGGCAGAGAGCTTGGGGGAGCCAGAGTCTGTCAGGCAGCTGCTGAGTTGGCCGCCTGTGTGGGAAGGGGCAGAGCCGACCTAGGGGCAAGTTGGGCCTCTTGCTCTCCCTGCTGCCCTGAGGCTGCTGGGCCAAAGACGTCTTGGGCATCCAGCCCCTTACTGGTCCCTTCCCTCTGACGAGGCCCTCTGAGCTCCAGCACCTTGCAGTGTTGAGACAGCCCCTGCCAGCAACCTCCTCTCCAAGGAGGCCTCAACCGAGGCCTAGGCCCAGGGGAAAGGCACCAGCGGGGATGAGCCAGCGGAGGCGCCCGAGCATGTCTGGACCCAGTCCCCGCAGCCTACCCCTTGGTGGGGCAGTACCCCCGGAGGCCAGGAAGGTCTGGGTAAGACTGGCCAGGGGCAGGGGCCCTGCTGGGTCCTGCCCCTGGCCTGTGGGTCCTCTGAGCACAACCGGCCCTCTCCCACTGGAAGACCTCCCCGGCTGCCTCCAAAGGCCGGTTTGCAAGCGCTCCCGGCCACTGTTACCAGCAGGCGGGCACAATGCTCCTAAGCCCGGAAGAAAAGCGCTTCAGGGTGGTGCTCTCTCTGGGCCCTTGCCCCTGAGCCTGGGGGCAAGGCAGGGTGTCCACACTCCCAGGCCAAGGCAGAACCACATGCACACGTCTGACCTGCCCCCTGCACCGGCAGAGAGCTCGGGGGAGCCAGAGTCTGTCAGGCAGCTGCTGGGTTGGCCGCCTGTGTGGGAAGGGGCAGAGCCGCCCTAGGGGCAAGTTGGGCCTCTTGCTCTCCCTGCTGCCCTGAGGCTGCTGGGCCAAAGACGTCTTGGGCATCCAGCCCCTTACTGGTCCCTTCCCTCTGACGAGGCCCTCTGAGCTCCAGCACCTTGCAGTGTGGAGACAGCCCCTGCCAGCAACCTCCTCTCCAAGGAGGCCTCAACCGAGGCCTAGGCCCAGGGGAAAGGCACCAGCGGGGATGAGCCTGGGGAGGCGCCCGGGCATGTCTGGACCCAGGCCCCGCAGCCTGCCCCTTGGTGGGGCAGTACCCCCGGAGGCCAGGAAGGTCTGGGCAAGGCTGGCCAGGGGCAGGGGCCCTGCTGCGTCCTGCCCCTGGCCTGTGGGGCCTCTGAGCACAACCGGCCCTCTCCCACTGGAAGACCTCCCCGGCTGCCTCCAAAGTCCTGTTTGCAAACACTCCCGCCCGCTGTTCACGCCAGGCTCGCACAATGCTCCCAAGCCCGTGAGGAAAGCGCTTCAGGGTGGTGCTCTCTCCGGGCCCTTGCCCCTGAGCCTGGGGGCAAGGCAGGGTGTCCACACTCCCAGGACAAGGCAGAACCACATGCACACGTCTGATCTGCCCCCTGCACCGGCAGAGAGCTCGGGGGAGCCAGAGTCTGTCAGGCAGCTGCTGGGCTGGCCGCCTGTGTGGGAAGGGGCAGAGCCAACCTAGGGGCAAGTTGGGCCTCTTGCTCTCCCTGCTGCCCTGAGGCTGCTGGGCCAAAGAGGTCTTGGGCATCCAGCCCCTTGCTGGTCCCTTCCCTCTGACGAGGCCCTCTGAGCTCCAGCACCTTGCAGTGTGGAGACAGCCCCTGCCAGCAACCTCCTCTCCAAGGAGGCCTCAACCGAGGCCTAGGCCCAGGGGAAAGGCACCAGCGGGGATGAGCCTGGGGAGGCGCCCGGGCATGTCTGGACCCAGTCCCCGCAGCCTGCCCCTTGGTGGGGCAGTACCCCCGGAGGCCAGGAAGGTCTCGGCAAGGCTGCCAGGGGAGGGACACTGCTGGGTCCTGCCCCTGGCCTGTGGGGCGTCTGAGCACAACCGGCACTCTCCCGCTGGAAGACCTCCCCGTCTGCCTCGAAAGGCCGGTTTGCAAGCACTCCCGCCCGCTGTTCCCGCCAGGCACGCACAACGCTCCCAAGGCCAGGAGAAAAGCGCTTCGGGGTGTTGCTCTCTCCGTGCCCTTGCCCCTGAGCCTGGGGTCCAGGCAGTGGGTCCACACTCCCAGACCAAGGCAGAACCACATGCACACGTCTGTTCCTGACCCCTGCACCGGCAGAGAGCTCGGGGGAGCCAGAGTCTGTCAGGCAGCTGCTGGGTTGGCTGCCTGTGTGGGAAGGGGCAGAGCCGACCTAGGGGCAAGTTGGGCCTCTTGCTCTCCCTGCTGCCCTGAGGCTGCTGGGCCAAAGAGGTCTTGGGCATCCAGCCCCTTGCTGGTCCCTTCCCGCTGACGAGGCCCTCTGAGCTTCAGCACCTTGCAGTGTGGAGACAGCCCCTGCCAGCAACCTCCTCTCCAAGGAGGCATCAACCGAGGCCTATGCCCAGGGGAAAGGCACCAGCGGGGATGAGCCTGGTGAGGCGCCCAGGCATGTCTGGACCCAGTCCCCGCAGCCTGCCCCTTGGTGGGGCAGTACCCCCGGAGGCCAGGAAGGTCTGGGCAAGGCTGGCCAGGGGCAGGGGACCTGCTGGGTCCTGCCCCTGGCCTGTGAGGCCTCTGAGCACAACCGGCCCTCTCCCACTGGAAGACCTCCACGGCTGCCTCCAAAGTCCTGTTTGCAAACACTCCCGCCCGCTGTTCACGCCAGGCTCGCACAATGCTCCCAAGCCCGTGAGAAAAGCGCTTCGGGGTGGTGCTCTCTCCGGGCCCTTGCCCCTGAGCCTGGGGGCAAGGCAGGGGGAACACACTCCCAGGCCAAGGCAGAACCACATGCCCACGTCTGTTCCTGTCCCCTGCACCGGCAGAGAGCTTGGGGGAGCCAGAGTCTGTCAGGCAGCTGCTGGGTTGGCCGCCTGTGTGGGAAGGGGCAGAACCGCCCTAGGGGCAAGTTGGGCCTCTTGCTCTCCCTGCTGCCCTGAGGCTGCTGGGCCAAAGACGTCTTGGGCATCCAGCCCCTTACTGGTCCCTTCCCTCTGACGAGGCCCTCTGAGCTCCAGCACCTTGCAGTGTGGAGACAGCCCCTGCCAGCAACCTCCTCTCCAAGGAGGCCTCAACCGAGGCCTAGGCCCAGGGGAAAGGCACCAGCGGGGATGAGCCTGGGGAGGCGCCCGGGCATGTCTGAACCCAGGCCCCGCAGCCTGCCCCTTGGTAGGGCAGTACCCCCGGAGGCCAGGAAGGTCTGGGCAAGGCTGGCCAGGGGCAGGGGCCCTGCTGCGTCCTGCCCCTGGCCTGTGGGGCCTCTGAGCACAACCGGCCCTCTCCCACTGGAAGACCTCCCCGGCTGCCTCCAAAGGCCGGTTTGCAAGCGCTCCCGCCCCCTGTCCCAGCAGGCATGCACAATGCTCCCAAGCCTAGGAGAAAAGCGCTTCGGGGTGGTGCTCTCTCCCGGCCCTTGGAAGACCTCCCCGGCTGCCTCCAAAGGCCGGTTTGCAAGCACTCAATCCCGCTGTTCCCGCCAGCCGCGCACAATGCTCCCAAGCCCGGGAGAAAAGCGCTTCGGGGTGGTGCTCTCTCCCGGCCCTTGGAAGACCTCCCCGGCTGCCTCCAAAGGCTGGTTTTCAAGAACTCCCTCCCGCTGACCCGCCAGCCGCACACAATGCTCCCAAGCCCGGGAGAAAAGCATTTTGAGGTGGTCTCTCTCCGGGCCCTTGGAAGACTCCCCGGCTGCCTCTAAAGGCCGGTTTGCAAGCACTCATGTCCTCTGTTCCCGACAGCCGCGAACAATGCTCCCAATTCCGTGAGAAAAGTGCTTCGGGATGGTGCTCTCTCCGGGCCCTTGGAAGACCTCCCAAGCTGCCTCCAAAGGCCGGTTTGCAAGCACTCCCGCCCGCTGTTCCCGCCAGCCTCGCACAATGCTCCCAAGCCCGGGAGAAAAGCGCTTCGGGGTGGTGCTCTCCTCGGGCCCTTGCCCCTGAGCCTGGGGGCCAGGCAGTTGGAACACACTCCCAGGCCAAGGCAGAACGACATGCACACGTCTGTTCCTGCCCCCTACACCGGCAGAGAGCTCGGGGGAGCCAGAGACTGCCAGGCTGCTGCTGGGCTGGCTGCCTGTGTGGGACGGGGCAGAGCCGACCTAGGGGCAAGTTGGGCCTCTTGCTCTCCCTGCTGCCCTGAGGCTGCTGGGTCAAAGAGGTCTTGGGCATCCAGCCCTTTGCTGGTCCCTTCCCTCTGACGAGGCCCTCTGAGCTCCAGCACCTTGCAGTGTGGAGGCAGCCCCTGCCAGCAACCTCCTCTCCAAAGAGGCCTCAACAGAGGCCTACGCCCAGGGGAAAAGCACCAGCGGGGATGATCCTGGGGAGGCGCACGGACATGTCTGGACCCAGTCCCCGCAGCCTGCCCCTTGGTGGGGCAGTACCCCCGGAGGCCAGGAAGGTCTGGGCAAGGCTGGCCAGGGGCAGGGGACCTGCTGGGTCCTGCCCCTGGCCTGTGGGGCCTCTGAGCACAACCGGCCCTCTCCCACTGGAAGACCTCCCCGGCTGCCTCCAAAGGCCGTTTTGCACGCACTCCCGCCCACTCTTCCCACCAAGCGCGCACAATGCTCCCAAGCCCGGGAGAAAAGCGCTTCGGGGTGGTGCTCTCTCCGGGCCCTTGCCCCTGAGACTGGGGGCCAGGCAGGGGGTCCACACTCCCAGGCCAAGGCAGAACCACATGCACACGTCTGTTCCTGACCCCTGCACCGGCAGAGAGCTCGGGGGAGCCAGAGTCTGTCAGGCAGCTGCTGGGCTGGCCGCCTGTGTGGGAAGGGGGAGAGCCGACCTAGGTTCAAGTAGGGCCTCTTGCTCTCCCTGCTGCCCTGAGGCTGCTGGGCCAAAGAGGTCTTGGGCATCCAGCCCTTTGCTTGTCCCTTCCCTCTGACGAGGCCCTCTGAGCTCCAGCACCTTGCAGTGTGGAGACAGCCCCTGCCAGCAACCTCCTCTCCAAGGAGGCCTCAACCGAGACCTAGGACCAGGGGAAAGGCACCAGCGGGGATGAGCCTGGGGAGGCGCCCAGGCATGTCTGGACCCAGTCCCCGCAGCCTGCCCCTTGGTGGGGCAGTACCCCCGGAGGCCAGGAAGGTCTGGGAAAGGCTGGCCAGGGGCAGGGGACCTGCTGGGTCCTGCTCCTGGCCTGTGGGGCCTCTGAGCACAACCGGCCCTCTCCCACTGGAAGACCTCCCCGGCTGCCTCCAAAGTCCTGTTTGCCAACACTCCCACCCGCTGTTCATGCCAGACTTGCACAATGCTCCCAAGCCCGGGAGAAAAGCGCTTCGGGGTGGTGCTCTCTCCGGGCCCTTGCCCCTGAGCCTGGGGGCAAGGCATGGGGAACACACTCCCAGGCCAAGGCAGAACCACATGCCCACGTCTGTTCCTGTCCCCTGCACCGGCAGAGAGCTTGGGGGAGCCAGAGTCTGTCAGGCAGCTGCTGAGTTGGCCGCCTGTGTGGGAAGGGGCAGAGCCGACCTAGGGGCAAGTTGGGCCTCTTGCTCTCCCTGCTGCCCTGAGGCTGCTGGGCCAAAGACGTCTTGGGCATCCAGCCCCTTACTGGTCCCTTCCCTCTGACGAGGCCCTCTGAGCTCCAGCACCTTGCAGTGTTGAGACAGCCCCTGCCAGCAACCTCCTCTCCAAGGAGGCCTCAACCGAGGCCTAGGCCCAGGGGAAAGGCACCAGCGGGGATGAGCCAGCGGAGGCGCCCGAGCATGTCTGGACCCAGTCCCCGCAGCCTACCCCTTGGTGGGGCAGTACCCCCGGAGGCCAGGAAGGTCTGGGTAAGACTGGCCAGGGGCAGGGGCCCTGCTGGGTCCTGCCCCTGGCCTGTGGGTCCTCTGAGCACAACCGGCCCTCTCCCACTGGAAGACCTCCCCGGCTGCCTCCAAAGGCCGGTTTGCAAGCGCTCCCGGCCACTGTTACCAGCAGGCGGGCACAATGCTCCTAAGCCCGGAAGAAAAGCGCTTCAGGGTGGTGCTCTCTCTGGGCCCTTGCCCCTGAGCCTGGGGGCAAGGCAGGGTGTCCACACTCCCAGGCCAAGGCAGAACCACATGCACACGTCTGACCTGCCCCCTGCACCGGCAGAGAGCTCGGGGGAGCCAGAGTCTGTCAGGCAGCTGCTGGGCTGGCCGCCTGTGTGGGAAGTGGCAGAGCCGACCTAGGGGCAATTTGGGCCTCTTGCTCTCCCTGCTGCCCTGAGGCTGCTGGGCCAAAGAGGTCTTGGGCATCCAGCCCCTTGCTGGTCCCTTCCCTCTGACGAGGCCCTCTGAGCTCCAGCACCTTGCAGTGTGGAGACAGCCCCTGCCAGCAACCTCCTCTCCAAGGAGGCCTCAACCGAGGCCTAGGCACAGGGGAAAGGCACCAGCGGGGATGAGCCAGTGGAGGCGCACGGGCATATCAGGACCCAGTCCCTGCAGCCTGCCACTTGGTGGGGCAGTACCCCCGGAGGCCAGGAAGGTCTGGGCAAGGCTGGCCAGGGGCAGGGTCCCTGCTGGGTCCTGCCCCTGGCCTGTGGGGCCTCTGAGCACAACCGGCCCTCTCCCACTGGAAGACCTCCCCGGCTGCCTCCAAAGGCGGGTTTGCCAACACTCCCGCCCGCTGTTCCGCCAGGCACGCACAACGCTCCCAAGGCCAGGAGAAAAGCGCTTCGGGGTGTTGCTCTCTCCGGGCCCTTGCCCCTGAGCCTGGGGTCCAGGCAGTGGGTCCACACTCCCAGACCAAGGCAGAACCACATGCACACGTCAGTTCCTGACCCCTGCACCGGCAGAGAGCTCGGGGGAGCCAGAGTCTGTCAGGCAGCTGCTGGGTTGGCTGCCTGTGTGGGAAGGGGCAGAGCCGACCTAGGGGCAAGTTGGGCCTCTTGCTCTCCCTGCTGCCCTGAGGCTGCTGGGCCAAAGAGGTCTTGGGCATCCAGCCCCTTGCTGGTCCCTTCCCGCTGACGAGGCCCTCTGAGCTCCAGCACCTTGCAGTGTGGAGACAGCCCCTGCCAGCAACCTCCTCTCCAAGGAGGCCTCAACCGAGGCCTAGGCCCAGGGGAAAGGCACCAGCGGGGATGAGCCTGGGGAGGCGCCCAGGCATGTCTGGACCCAGTCCCCGCAGCCTGCCCCTTGGTGGGGCAGTACCCCCGGAGGCCAGGAAGGTCTGGGCAAGGCTGGCCAGGGGCAGGGGACCTGCTGGGTACTGCCCCTGGCCTGTGGGGCCTCTGAGCACAACCGGCCCTCTCCCACTGGAAGACCTCCACGGCTGCCTCCAAAGTCCTGTTTGCAAACACTCCCGCCCGCTGTTCACGCCAGGCTCGCACAATGCTCCCAAGCCCGTGAGGAAAGCGCTTCGGGGTGGTGCTCTCTCCGGGCCCTTGCCCCTGAGCCTGGGGGCAAGGCAGGGGGAACACACTCCCAGGCCAAGGCAGAACCTCATGCCCACGTCTGTTCCTGTCCCCTGCACCGGCAGAGAGCTTGGGGGAGCCAGAGTCTGTCAGGCAGCTGCTGGGTTGGCCGCCTGTGTGGGAAGGGGCAGAGCCGCCCTAGGGGCAAGTTGGGCCTCTTGCTCTCCCTGCTGCCCTGAGGCTGCTGGGCCAAAGACGTCTTGGGCATCCAGCCCCTTACTGGTCCCTTCCCTCTGACGAGGCCCTCTGAGCTCCAGCACCTTGCAGTGTGGAGACAGCCCCTGCCAGCAACCTCCTCTCCAAGGAGGCCTCAACCGAGGCCTAGGCCCAGGGGAAAGGCACCAGCGGGGATGAGCCTGGGGAGGCGCCCGGGCATGTCTGGACCCAGGCCCCGCAGCCTGCCCCTTGGTGGGGCAGTACCCCCGGAGGCCAGGAAGGTCTGGGCAAGGCTGGCCAGGGGCAGGGGCCCTGCTGCGTCCTGCCCCTGGCCTGTGGGGCCTCTGAGCACAACCGGCCCTCTCCCACTGGAAGACCTCCCCGGCTGCCTCCAAAGTCCTGTTTGCAAACACTCCCGCCCGCTGTTCACGCCAGGCTCGCACAATGCTCCCAAGCCCGTGAGGAAAGCGCTTCAGGGTGGTGCTCTCTCCGGGCCCTTGCCCCTGAGCCTGGGGGCAAGGCAGGGTGTCCACACTCCCAGGACAAGGCAGAACCACATGCACACGTCTGATCTGCCCCCTGCACCGGCAGAGAGCTCGGGGGAGCCAGAGTCTGTCAGGCAGCTGCTGGGCTGGCCGCCTGTGTGGGAAGGGGCAGAGCCAACCTAGGGGCAAGTTGGGCCTCTTGCTCTCCCTGCTGCCCTGAGGCTGCTGGGCCAAAGAGGTCTTGGGCATCCAGCCCCTTGCTGGTCCCTTCCCTCTGACGAGGCCCTCTGAGCTCCAGCACCTTGCAGTGTGGAGACAGCCCCTGCCAGCAACCTCCTCTCCAAGGAGGCCTCAACCGAGGCCTAGGCCCAGGGGAAAGGCACCAGCGGGGATGAGCCTGGGGAGGCGCCCGGGCATGTCTGGACCCAGTCCCCGCAGCCTGCCCCTTGGTGGGGCAGTACCCCCGGAGGCCAGGAAGGTCTCGGCAAGGCTGCCAGGGGAGGGACACTGCTGGGTCCTGCCCCTGGCCTGTGGGGCGTCTGAGCACAACCGGCACTCTCCCGCTGGAAGACCTCCCCGTCTGCCTCGAAAGGCCGGTTTGCAAGCACTCCCGCCCGCTGTTCCCGCCAGGCACGCACAACGCTCCCAAGGCCAGGAGAAAAGCGCTTCGGGGTGTTGCTCTCTCCGTGCCCTTGCCCCTGAGCCTGGGGTCCAGGCAGTGGGTCCACACTCCCAGACCAAGGCAGAACCACATGCACACGTCTGTTCCTGACCCCTGCACCGGCAGAGAGCTCGGGGGAGCCAGAGTCTGTCAGGCAGCTGCTGGGTTGGCTGCCTGTGTGGGAAGGGGCAGAGCCGACCTAGGGGCAAGTTGGGCCTCTTGCTCTCCCTGCTGCCCTGAGGCTGCTGGGCCAAAGAGGTCTTGGGCATCCAGCCCCTTGCTGGTCCCTTCCCGCTGACGAGGCCCTCTGAGCTTCAGCACCTTGCAGTGTGGAGACAGCCCCTGCCAGCAACCTCCTCTCCAAGGAGGCATCAACCGAGGCCTATGCCCAGGGGAAAGGCACCAGCGGGGATGAGCCTGGTGAGGCGCCCAGGCATGTCTGGACCCAGTCCCCGCAGCCTGCCCCTTGGTGGGGCAGTACCCCCGGAGGCCAGGAAGGTCTGGGCAAGGCTGGCCAGGGGCAGGGGACCTGCTGGGTCCTGCCCCTGGCCTGTGAGGCCTCTGAGCACAACCGGCCCTCTCCCACTGGAAGACCTCCACGGCTGCCTCCAAAGTCCTGTTTGCAAACACTCCCGCCCGCTGTTCACGCCAGGCTCGCACAATGCTCCCAAGCCCGTGAGAAAAGCGCTTCGGGGTGGTGCTCTCTCCGGGCCCTTGCCCCTGAGCCTGGGGGCAAGGCAGGGGGAACACACTCCCAGGCCAAGGCAGAACCACATGCCCACGTCTGTTCCTGTCCCCTGCACCGGCAGAGAGCTTGGGGGAGCCAGAGTCTGTCAGGCAGCTGCTGGGTTGGCCGCCTGTGTGGGAAGGGGCAGAACCGCCCTAGGGGCAAGTTGGGCCTCTTGCTCTCCCTGCTGCCCTGAGGCTGCTGGGCCAAAGACGTCTTGGGCATCCAGCCCCTTACTGGTCCCTTCCCTCTGACGAGGCCCTCTGAGCTCCAGCACCTTGCAGTGTGGAGACAGCCCCTGCCAGCAACCTCCTCTCCAAGGAGGCCTCAACCGAGGCCTAGGCCCAGGGGAAAGGCACCAGCGGGGATGAGCCTGGGGAGGCGCCCGGGCATGTCTGAACCCAGGCCCCGCAGCCTGCCCCTTGGTAGGGCAGTACCCCCGGAGGCCAGGAAGGTCTGGGCAAGGCTGGCCAGGGGCAGGGGCCCTGCTGCGTCCTGCCCCTGGCCTGTGGGGCCTCTGAGCACAACCGGCCCTCTCCCACTGGAAGACCTCCCCGGCTGCCTCCAAAGGCCGGTTTGCAAGCGCTCCCGCCCCCTGTCCCAGCAGGCGTGCACAATGCTCCCAAGCCTAGGAGAAAAGCGCTTCGGGGTGGTGCTCTCTCCCGGCCCTTGGAAGACCTCCCCGGCTGCCTCCAAAGGCCGGTTTGCAAGCACTCAATCCCGCTGTTCCCGCCAGCCGCGCACAATGCTCCCAAGCCCGGGAGAAAAGCGCTTCGGGGTGGTGCTCTCTCCCGGCCCTTGGAAGACCTCCCCGGCTGCCTCCAAAGGCTGGTTTTCAAGAACTCCCTCCCGCTGACCCGCCAGCCGCACACAATGCTCCCAAGCCCGGGAGAAAAGCATTTTGAGGTGGTCTCTCTCCGGGCCCTTGGAAGACTCCCCGGCTGCCTCTAAAGGCCGGTTTGCAAGCACTCATGTCCTCTGTTCCCGACAGCCGCGAACAATGCTCCCAATTCCGTGAGAAAAGTGCTTCGGGATGGTGCTCTCTCCGGGCCCTTGGAAGACCTCCCAAGCTGCCTCCAAAGGCCGGTTTGCAAGCACTCCCGCCCGCTGTTCCCGCCAGCCTCGCACAATGCTCCCAAGCCCGGGAGAAAAGCGCTTCGGGGTGGTGTTCTCTCCGTGCCAATGGAGGACCTCCCTGGCTGCCCCCAAAGGCCGGTTTGCAAGCACTCCCACTCGCTGTTCCCGCCAGCCACGCACAATCCTCCAAAACCCCGGAGAAAAGCGCTTCGGGGTGGTGTTCTCTCCGTGCCCATGGAAGACCTCCCGGGGTGCCCCCAAAGGCCGGTTTGCAAGCACTCCCACTCGCTGTTCCCGCCATCCGCGCACAATGCTCCCAAGCCCGGGAGAAAAGCATTTTGGGGTGGTGCTCACACCGGGCCCTGGAAGACCTCCCCGGCTGCCTCCAAAGGACGGTTTTCAAGCACTCCTGCCTGCTGTTCCCGCCACCCGCGCACAATGCTCCCAAGCCCGGGAGAAAAGCGCTTCGGGGTGGTGCTCTCTACAGGCCCTTGGAAGACCTCCCCGGCTGCCTCCAAAGGCCGGTTTGCAAGGACTCCTTCCTGCTGTTCCCGCCATCCGCGCACAATGCTCCCAAGCCCGGGAGAAAAGCATTTTGGGGTGGTGCTCACACCGGGCCCTGGAAGACCTCCCCGGCTGCCTCCAAAGGACGGTTTTCAAGCACTCCTGCCTGCTGTTCCCGCCACCCGCGCACAATGCTCCCAAGACCGGGAGAAAAGCGCTTCGGGGTGGTGCTCTCTACAGGCCCTTGGAAGAACTCCCCGGCTGCCTCCAAAGGCCGGTTTGCAAGGACTCCTTCCTGCTGTTCCCGCCATCCACGCACAATGCTCCCAAGCCCGGGAGAAAAGCATTTTGGGGTGGTGCTCACACCGGGCCCTGGAAGACCTCCCCGGCTGCCTCCAAAGGACGGTTTTCAAGCACTCCTGCCTGCTGTTCCCGCCACCCGCGCACAATGCTCCCAAGCCCGGGAGAAAAGCGCTTCGGGGTGGTGCTCTCTACAGGCCCTTGGAAGACCTCCCCGGCTGCCTCCAAAGGCCGGTTTGCAAGGACTCCTTCCTGCTGTTCCCGCCAGCCACGCACAATGCTCCCAAGCCCGGGAGAAAAGCTTTTTGGGGTGGTGCTCACACCGGGCCCTGGAAGACCTCCCCGGCTGCCTCCAAAGGACGGTTTTCAAGCACTCCTGCCTGCTGTTCCCGCCACCCGCGCAGAATGCTCCCAAGCGCGGGAGAAAAGCGCTTCGGGGTGGTGCTCTCTACAGGCCCTTGGAAGACCTCCCCGGCTGCCTCCAAAGGCCGGTTTGCAAGGACTCCTTCCTGCTGTTCCCGCCAGCCACGCACAATGCTCCCAAGCCCGGGAGAAAAGCATTTTGGGGTGGTGCTCACTCCGGGCCCTTGGAAGACCTCCCCGGCTGCCTCCAATGGCCAGTTTGCAAGCACTCATGTCCGCTGTTCCCACCAGCCGCGCACAATGCTCCCAAGCCCGGGAGAAAAGCATTTTGGGGTGGTGCTCACACCGGGCCCTGGAAGACCTCCCCGGCTGCCTCCAAAGGCCAGTTTTCAAGCACTCCTGCCTGCTGTTCCCGCCACCTGCGCACAATGCTCCCAAGCCCGGGAGAAAAGCGCTTCGGGGTGGTGCTCTCTACAGGCCCTTGGAAGACCTCCCCGGCTGCCTCCAAAGGCCGGTTTGCAAGGACTCCTTCCTGCTGTTCCCGCCAGCCACGCACAATGCTCCCAAGCCTGGGAGAGAAGCATTTTGGGGTGGTGCTCTCTACAGGCCCTTGGAAGACCTCCCCGGCTGCCTCCAGTGGCCAGTTTGCAAGCACTCATGCCCGCTGTTCCCACCAGCCGCGCACAATGCTCCCAAGCCCGGGAGAAAAGCTTTTTGGGGTGGTGCTCACACCGGGCCCTGGAAGACCTCCCCGGCTGCCTGCAAAGGCCGGTTTTCAAGCACTCCTGCCTGCTGTTCCTGCCACCCGCGCACAATACTCCCAAGCCCGGGAGAAAAGCGCTTCGGGGTGGTGCTCTCTACAGGCCATTGGAAGACCTCCCCCGCTGCCTCCAAAGGCCGGTTTGCAAGGACTCCTTCCTGCTGTTCCCGCCAGCCACGCACAATGCTCCCAAGCCCGGGAGAAAAGTGCTTCGGGGTGGTGATCTCTCCGGGCCCTTGGAAGTCGTCCCCGGCTGCCTCCAAAGGCCGGTTTGCAAGCACTCATGCCCGTTGTTCCCACCAGCCGCGCACAATGCTCCCAAGCCCGGGAGAAAAGCATTTTGGGGTGGTGCTCACTCCGGGCCCTTGGAAGACCTCCCCGGCTGCCTCCAAAGGCCAGTTTGCAAGCAGTCCTGCCTGCTGTTCCCGCCAGCCGCGCACAATGTTCCCAAGCCCGGGAGAAAAGCGCTTCGGGGTGGTGCTCTCTCCGGGCCCTTGGAAGACGTCCCCGGCTGCCTCCAAAGGCCGGTTTGCAAGCACTCATGCCCGTTGTTCCCACCAGCCGCGCACAATGCTCCCAAGCCCGGGAGAAAAGCATTTTGGGGTGGTGCTCACTCCGGGCCCTTGGAAGACCTCCCCGGCTGCCTCCAAAGGCCAGTTTGCCAGCAGTCCTGCCTGCTGTTCCCGCCAGCCGCGCACAATGTTCCCAAGCCCGGGAGAAAAGCGCTTCGGGGTGGTGCTCTCTCCGGGCACTTTCAAGACCTCCCCGGCTGCCTCCAAAGGCCGGTTTGTAAGTACTCATTCCCGCTGCTTCCGCCAGCCACGCACAATGCTCCCAAGCCCGGGAGAAAAGCATTTTGGGGTGGTGCTCTCTCCGGGCCCTTGGAAGACCTCCCGGGCTGCCTCCAAAGGCCGGTTTGCAAGCATTCATGTCCGTTGTTCCCGACAGCCGCGCACAATGCTCCCAAGCCCGAGAGAAAAGCATTTTGGGGTGGTGATCAGTCCGGCCCTTGGAAGACCTCCCCGGCTGCCTCCAAAGGACAGTTTGCAAGCACTCATGCCTGCTGTTCCCGCCAGGGGCGCACAATGCTCCCAAGACCGTGAGAAAAGCGCTTCGGGGTGGTGTTCTCTCAGGGACCATGGAGGACCTCCCCGGCTGCCCCCAAAGGCCGGTTTGCAAGCATTCCCACTCGCTGTTCCCGCCAGGCACACACAATGTTCCAAAACCCCGGAGAAAAGCGCTTCGGGGTGGTGGTCTCTCCGGATCCCTGCCCCTGAGCCTGGGGGCCAGGCAGGGGATCCACAGTCCCAGGCCAAGGCAGAACCACATGCACACGTCTGTTCCTGCCCCCTCCACCGGCAGAGAGCTGGGGGGAGCCAGAGTCTGTCAGGCAGCTGCTGGGCTGGCCGCCTGTGTGGGAAGGGGCAGACCCGACCTAGGGGCAAGTTGGGCCTCTTGCTCTCCCTGCTGCCCTGAGGCTGCTGGGCCAAAGAGGTCTTGGGCATCCAGCCCCTTGCTGGTCCCTTCCCTCTGACGAGGCCCTCTGAGCTCCAGCACCTTGCAGTGTGGAGACAGCCCCTGCCAGCAACCTCCTCTCCAAGGAGGCCTCAACCGAGGCCTAGGCCCAGGGGAAAGGCACCAGCGGAGATGAGCCAGTGGAGGCGCCCGGGCATGTCTGGACCCAGTCCCCGCAGCCTGCCCCTTGGTGGGGCAGTATCCCCGGAGGCCAGGAAGGTCTGGGCAAGGCTGCGAGGGGCAGGGGCCCTGCTGGGTCGTGCCCCTGGCCTGTGGGGCGTCTGAGCACAACCGGCACTCTCCCGCTGGAAGACCTCCCCGTCTGCCTCCAAAGGCCGGTTTGCAAGCACTCCCGCCCGCTGTTCCCGCCAGGCACGCACAATGCTCCCAACTCAGGGAGAAAAGTGCTTCGGGGTGGTGCTCTCTCCGGGCCCTTGCCCCTGAGCCTGGGGGCCAGGCAGTTGGAACACACTCCCAGGCCAATGCAGAACGACATGCACACGTCTGTTCCTGCCCCCTACACCGGCAGAGAGCTCGGGGGAGCCAGAGTCTCTCAGGCAGGTGCTGGGCTGGCCGCCTGTGTGGGAAGGGGCAGAGCCGACCTAGGGGCAAGTTGGGCCTCTTGCTCTCCCTGCTGCCCTGAGGCTGCTGGGCCAAAGACGTCTTGGGCATCCAGCCCTTTGCTGGTCCCTTCCCTCTGACGAGGCCCTCTGAACTCCAGCACCTTGCAGTGTGGAGACAGCACCTGCCAGCAATCTCCTCTCCAAGGAGGCCTCAACCGAGACCTAGGCCCAGGGGAAAGGCACCAGCGGGGATGAGCCTGGGGAGGCGCCCGGGCATGTCTGGACCCAGTCCCCGCAGCCTGCCCCTTGGTGGGGCAGTACCCCTGGAGGCCAGGAAGGTCTGGGCAAGGCTGACCAGGGGCAGGGGACCTGCTGGGTCCTGCCCCTGGCCTGTGGGGCCTCTGAGCACAACCGGCCCTCTCCCACTGGAAGACCTCCCCGGCTGCCTCCAAAGGCCGTTTTGCACGCACTCCCGCCCACTGTTCGCACCAGGTGCGCACAATGCTCCCAAGCCCGGGAGAAAAGCGCTTCGGGGTGGTGGTCTCTCCGGGCCCTTGCCCCTGAGCCTGGGGGCAATGCATGGGGAACACACTCCCAGGCCAAGGCAGAACCACATGCCCACGTCTGTTCCTGTCCCCTGCACCGGCAGAGAGCTTGGGGGAGCCAGAGTCTGTCAGGCAGCTGCTGGGTTGGCCGCCTGTGTGGGAAGGGGCAGAGCCGCCCTAGGGGCAAGTTGGGCCTCTTGCTCTCCCTGCTGCCCTGAGGCTGCTGGGCCAAAGACGTCTTGGGCATCCAGCCCCTTACTGGTCCCTTCCCTCTGACGAGGCCCTCTGAGCTCCAGCACCTTGCAGTGTGGAGACAGCCCCTGCCAGCAACCTCCTCTCCAAGGAGGCCTCAACCGAGGCCTAGGCCCAGGGGAAAGGCACCAGCGGGGATGAGCCAGGGGAGGCGCCCGAGCATGTCTGGACCCAGTCCCCGCAGCCTGCCCCTTGGTGGGGCAGTACCCCCGGAGGCCAGGAAGGTCTGGGTAAGGCTGGCCAGGGGCAGGGGCCCTGCTGGGTCCTGCCCCTGGCCTGTGGGGCCTCTGAGCACAACCGGCCCTCTCCCACTGGAAGACCTCCCCGGCTGCCTCAAAAGGCCGGTTTGCAAGCGCTCCCGGCCACTGTTACCAGCAGGCGGCACAATGCTCCTAAGCCCGGAAGAAAAGCGCTTCAGGGTGGTGCTCTCTCTGGGCCCTTGCCCCTGAGCCTGGGGCAAGGCAGGGTGTCCACACTCCCAGGCCAAGGCAGAACCACATGCACACGTCTGATCTGCCCCCTGCACCGGCAGAGAGCTCGGGGGAGCCAGAGTCTGTCAGGCAGCTGCTGGGCTGGCCGCCTGTGTGGGAAGTGGCAGAGCCGACCTAGGGGCAAGTTGGGCCTCTTGCTCTCCCTGCTGCCCTGAGGCTGCTGGGCCATAGAGGTCTTGGGCATCCAGCCCCTTGCTGGTCCCTTCCCGCTGACGAGGCCCTCTGAGCTCCAGCACCTTGCAGTGTGGAGACAGCCCCTGCCAGCAACCTCCTCTCCAAGGAGGCCTCAACCGAGGCCTAGGCCCTGGGGAAAGGCACCAGCGGGGATGAGCCTGGGGAGGCGCCCGGGCATGTCTGGACCCAGTCCCCGCAGCCTGCCCCTTGGTGGGGCAGTACCCCCGGAGGCCAGGAAGTTCTGGACAAGGCTGGCCAGGGGCAGGGGCCCTGCTGGGTCCTGCGCCTGGCCTGTGGGGCCTCTGAGCATAACCGGCCCTCTCCCACTGGAAGAACTCCCCGGCTCCCTCCAAAGGCCAGTTTGCCAACACTCCCGCCCGCTGTTCCCGCCAGGCACGCACAATGCTCCCAAGCCCGGGAGAAAAGCGCTTCGGGGTGGTGCTCTCCTCGGGCCCTTGCCCCTGAGCCTGGGGTCCAGGCAGTTGGTCCACACTCCCAGACCAAGGCAGAACCACATGCACACGTCTGTTCCTGACCCCTGCACCGGCAGAGAGTTCGGGGGAGCCAGAGTCTGTCAGGCAGCTGCTGGGCTGGCCGCCTGTGTGGGAAGGGGCAGAGCCGACCTAGGGGCAAGTTGGGCCTCTTCCTCTCCCTGCTGCCCTGAGGCTGCTGGGCCAAAGAGGTCTTCGGCATCCAGCCCCTTGCTGGTCCCTTCCCTCTGACGAGGCCCTCTGAGCTCCAGCACCTTGCAGTGTGGAGACAGCCCCTGCCAGCAACATCCTCTCCAAGGAGGCCTCAACCGAGGCCTAGGCCCAGGGGAAAGGTACCAGCGGGGTTGAGCCAGGGGAGGCGCCCGGGCATGTCTGGACCCTGTCCCCGCAGCCTGCCCCTTGGTGGGGCAGTACCCCCGGAGGCCAGGAAGGTCTGGGCAAGGCTGGCCAGGGGCAGGGGCCCTGCTGGGTCCTGCCCCTGGCCTGTGGGGCCTCTGAGCACAACCGGCCCTCTCCCACTGGAAGACCTCCCCGGCTGCCTCCAAAGGCCGGTTTGCAAGCACTCCCGCCCACTGTTCCCGCCAGGCGCGCCCAATGCTCCCAAGCCCGGGAGAAAAGCGCTTCGGGGTGGTGGTCTCTCCGGGCCCTTGCCCCTGAGCCTGGGGGCCAGGCAGGGGATCCACAGTCCCAGGCCAAGGCACAACAACATGCACACGTCTGTTCCTGCCCCCTCCACCGGCAGAGAGCTGGGGGAGCCAGAGTCTGTCAGGCAGCTGCTGGGCTGGCCGCCTGTGTGGGAAGGGGCAGAGCCGACCTAGGGGCAAGTTGGGCCTCTTGCTCTCCCTGCTGCCCTGAGGCTGCTGTGCCAAAGAGGTCTTGGGCATCCAGCCCCTTGCTGGTCCCTTCCCTCTGACGAGGCCCTCTGAGCTCCAGCACCTTGCAGTGTGGAGACAGACCCTGCCAGCAACCTCCTCTCCAAAGAGGCCTCAACCGAGGCCTAGGCCCAGGGGAAAGGCACCAGCGGGGATGAGCCAGTGGAGGCGCACGGGCATATCAGGACCCAGTCCCCGCAGCCTGCCCCTTGGTGGGGCAGTACCCCCGGAGGCCAGGAAGGTCTGGGCAAGGCTGGCCAGGGGCAGGGTCCCTGCTGGGTCCTGCCCCTGGCCTGTGGGGCCTCTGAGCACAACCGGCCCTCTCCCACTGGAAGACCTCCCCGGCTGCCTTCAAAGGCGGGTTTGCCAACACTCCCGCCCGCTGTTCCCGCCAGGCACGCACAACGCTCCCAAGGCCAGGAGAAAAGCGCTTCGGGGTGTTGCTCTCTCCGGGCCCTTGCCCCTGAGCCTGGGGTCCAGGCAGTGGGTCCACACTCCCAGACCAAGGCAGAACCACATGCACACGTCTGTTCCTGACCCCTGAACCGGCAGAGAGCTCGGGGGAGCCAGAGTCTATCAGGCAGCTGCTGGGTTGGCTGCCTGTGTGGGAAGGGGCAGAGCCGACCTAGGGGCAAGTTGGGCCTCTTGCTCTCCCTGCTGCCCTGAGGCTGCTGGGCCAAAGAGGTCTTGGGCATCCAGCCCCTTGCTGGTCCCTTCCCGCTGACGAGGCCCTCTGAGCTCCAGCACCTTGCAGTGTGGAGACAGCCCCTGCCAGCAACCTCTTCTCCAAGGAGGCATCAACCGAGGCCTATGCCCAGGGGAAAGGCACCAGCGGGGATGAGCCTGGGGAGGCGCCCAGGCATGTCTGGACCCAGTCCCCGCAGCCTGCCCCTTGGTGGGGCAGTACCCCCGGAGGCCAGGAAGGTCTGGGCAAGGCTGGCCAGGGGCAGGGGACCTGCTGGGTCCTGCCCCTGTCCTGTGAGGCCTCTGAGCACAACCGGCCCTCTCCCACTGGAAGACCTCCACGGCTGCCTCCAAAGTCCTGTTTGCAAACACTCCCGCCCGCTGTTCACGCCAGGCTCGCACAATGCTCCCAAGCCCGGGAGAAAAGCGCTTCGGGGTGGTGCTCTCTCCGGGCCCTTGCCCCTGAGCCTGGGGGCCAGGCAGTGGGTCCACACTCCCAGACCAAGGCAGAACCACATGCACACGTCTGTTCCTGACCCCTGCACCGGCAGAGAGCTCTGGGGAGCCAGAGTCTGTCAGGCAGGTGCTGGGCTGGCCGCCTGTGTGGGAAGGGGCAGAGCCACCTAGGGGCAAGTTGGGCCTCTTCCTCTCCCTGGTGCCCTGAGGCTGCTGGGCCAAAGAGGTCTTGGGCATCCAGCCCCTTGCTGGTCCCTTCCCTCTGACGAGGCCCTCTGAGCTCCAGCACCTTGCAGTGTGGAGACAGCCCCTGCCAGCAACCTCCTCTCCAAGGAGGCCTCAACCGAGGCCTAGGCCCAGGGGAAAGGCACCAGCGGGGATGAGCCTGGGGAGGCGCCCGGGCATGTCTGGACCCAGTCCCCGCAGCCTGCCCCTTGGTGGGGCAGTACCCCCGGAGGCCAGGAAGGTCTGTGCAAGGCTGCCAGGGGCAGGGACAGCGCTGGGTCCTGCCCCTGGCCTGTGGGACGTCTGAGCACAACCGGCACTCTCCCGCTGGAAGACCTCCCCGTCTGCCTCCAAAAGCCGGTTTGCAAGCACTCCCGCCTGCTGTTCCCGCCAGGCACGCACAATGCTCCCAAGCCCGGGAGAAAAGCGCTTCGGGGTGGTGCTCTCTCCGGGCCCTTGCCCCTAAGCCTGCGGGCCAGGCAGGGGGAACACACTCCCAGGCCAAGACAGAACGACATGAACACGTCTCTTCCTGCCCCCTACACCGGCAGAGAGCTCGGGGGAGCCAGAGTCTCTCAGGCAGGTGCTGGGCTGGCCGCCTGTGTGGGAAGGGGCAGAGCCGACCTAGGGGCAAGTTGGGCCTCTTGCTCTCCCTGCTGCCCTGAGGCTGCTGGGCCAAAGACTTCTTGGGCATCCAGCCCTTTGCTGGTCCCTTCCCTCTGACGAGGCCCTCTGAGCTCCAGCACCTTGCAGTGTGGAGACAGCACCTGCCAGCAATCTCCTCTCCAAGGAGGCCTCAACCGAGGCCTAGGCCCAGGGGAAAGGCACCAGCGGGGATGAGCCTGGGGAGGCGCCCGGGCATGTCTGGACCCAGTCCCCGCAGCCTGCCCCTTGGTGGGGCAGTACCCCTGGAGGCCAGGAAGGTCTGGGCAAGGCTGACCAGGGGCAGGGGACCTGCTGGGTCCTGCCCCTGGCCTGCGGGGCCTCTGAGCACAACCGGCCCTCTCCCACTGGAAGACCTCCCCGGCTGCCTCCAAAGTCCTGTTTGCCAACACTCCCACCCGCTGTTCACGCCAGACTTGCACAATGCTCCCAAGCCCGGGAGAAAAGCGCTTCGGGGTGGTGCTCTCTCCGGGCCCTTGCCCCTGAGCCTGGGGGCAAGGCATGGGGAACACACTCCCAGGCCAAGGCAGAACCACATGCCCACGTCTGTTCCTGACCCCTGCACCGGCAGAGAGCTTGGGGGAGCCAGAGTCTGTCAGGCAGCTGCTGGGTTGGCCGCCTGTGTGGGAAGGGGCATAGCCGCCCTAGGGGCAAGTTGGGCCTCTTGCTCTCCCTGCTGCCCTGAGGCTGCTGGGCCAAAGACGTCTTGGGCATCCAGCCCCTTACTGGTCCCTTCCCTCTGACGAGGCCCTCTGAGCTCCAGCACCTTGCAGTGTGGAGACAGCCCCTGCCAGCAACCTCCTCTCCAAGGAGGCCTCAACCGAGGCCTAGGCCCAGGGGAAAGGCACCAGCGGGGATGAGCCAGGGGAGGCGCCCGAGCATGTCTGGACCCAGTCCCCGCAGCCTGCCCCTTGGTGGGGCAGTACCCCCGGAGGCCAGGAAGGTCTGGGTAAGGCTGGCCAGGGGCAGGGGCCCTGCTGGGTCCTGCCCCTGGCCTGTGGGGCCTCTGAGCACAACCGGCCCTCTCCCACTGGAAGAACTCCCCGGCTCCCTCCAAAGGCCAGTTTGCCAACACTCCCGCCCGCTGTTCCCGCCAGGCACGCACAATGCTCCCAAGCCCGGGAGAAAAGCGCTTCGGGGTGGTGCTCTCCTCGGGCCCTTGCCCCTGAGCCTGGGGTCCAGGCAGTTGGTCCACACTCCCAGACCAAGGCAGAACCACATGCACACGTCTGTTCCTGACCCCTGCACCGGCAGAGAGTTCGGGGGAGCCAGAGTCTGTCAGGCAGCTGCTGGGCTGGCCGCCTGTGTGGGAAGGGGCAGAGCCGACCTAGGGGCAAGTTGGGCCTCTTCCTCTCCCTGCTGCCCTGAGGCTGCTGGGCCAAAGAGGTCTTCGGCATCCAGCACCTTGCTGGTCCCTTCCCTCTGAGGAGGCCCTCTGAGCTCCAGCACCTTGCAGTGTGGAGACAGCCCCTGCCAGCAACATCCTCTCCAAGGAGGCCTCAACCGAGGCCTAGGCCCAGGGGAAAGGCACCAGCGGGGATGAGCCTGGGGAGGCGCCCGGGCATGTCTGGACCCAGTCCCCGCAGCCTGCCCCTTGGTGGGGCAGTACCCCCGGAGGCCAGGAAGATCTGGGCAAGGCTGGCCAGGGGCAGGGGCCCTGCTGGGTCCTCCCCATGGCCTGTGGGGCCTCTGAGCACAACCGGCCCTCTCCCACTGGAAGACCTCCCCGGCTGCCTACAAAGGCCGGTTTGCAAGCACTCCTGCCCACTGTTCCCGCCAGGCGCGCACAATGCTCCCAAGCCCGGGAGAAAAGCGCTTCGGGGTGGTGCTCTCTCCGGGCCCTTGCCCCTGAGCCTGTGGGCAAGGCAGGGGGAACACACTCCCAGACCAAGGCAGAAACACATGCACACGTCTGTTCCTGTCCCCTGCACCAGCAGAGAGCTCGGGGGAGCCAGAGTCTCTCAGGCAGGTGCTGGGCTGGCCGCCTGTGTGGGAAGGGGCAGAGCCGACCTAGGGGCAAGTTGGGCCTCTTGCTCTCCCTGCTGCCCTGAGGCTGCAGGGCCAAAGACGTCTTGGGCATCCAGCCCCTTGCTGGTCCCTTCCCTCTGACGAGGCCCTCTGAGCTCCAGCACCTTGCAGTGTGGAGACAGACCCTGCCAGCAACCTCCTCTCCAAGGAGGCCTCAACCGAGGCCTAGGCCCAGGGGAAAGGCACCAGCGGGGATGAGCCAGTGGAGGCGCACGGGCATATCAGGACCCAGTCCCCGCAGCCTGCCCCTTGGTGGGGCAGTACCCCCGGAGGCCAGGAAGGTTTGGGCAAGGCTGGCCAGGGGCAGGGTCCCTGCTGGGTCCTGCCCCTGGCCTGTGGGGCCTCTGAGCACAACCGGCCCACTCCCACTGGAAGACCTCCCCGGCTGCCTTCAAAGGCGGGTTTGCCAACACTCCCGCCCGCTGTTCCCGCCAGGCACGCACAACGCTCCCAAGGCCAGGAGAAAAGCGCTTCGGGGTGTTGCTCTCTCCGGGCCCTTGCCCCTGAGCCTGGGGTCCAGGCAGTGGGTCCACACTCCCAGACCAAGGCAGAACCACATGCACACGTCTGTTCCTGACCCCTGAACCGGCAGAGAGCTCGGGGGAGCCAGAGTCTGTCAGGCAGCTGCTGGGCTGGCCGCCTGTGTGGGAAGGGGCAGAGCCGACCTAGGGGCAAGTTGGGCCTCTTGCTCTCCCTGCTGCCCTGAGGCTGCTGGGCCAAAGAGGTCTTGGGCATCCAGCCCTTGCTGGTCCCTTCCCTCTGACGAGGCCCTCTGAGCTCCAGCACCTTGCAGTGTGGAGACAGCCCCTGCCAGCAACCTCCTCTCCAAGGAGGCCTCAACCGAGGCCTAGGCACAGGGGAAAGGCACCAGCGGGGATGAGCCTGGGGAGGCGCCCGGGCATGTCTGGACCCAGTCCCCGCAGCCTGCCCCTTGGTGGGGCAGTACTCCCGGAGGCCAGGAGGGTCTGGGCAAGGCTGCCAGGGGCAGGGACACTGCTGGGTCCTGCCCCTGGCCTGTGGGGCGTCTGAGCACAACCGGCAAGCTCCCGCTGGAAGACCTCCCCGGCTGCCTCCAAAGGCCGGTTTGCAAGCACTCCCGCCCGCTGTTCCCGCCAGGCACGCACAATGCTCCCAAGCCCGGGAGAAAAGCGCTTCGGGGTGGTGCTCTCTCCGGGCCCTTGCCCCTGAGCCTGGGGGACAGGCAGGGGGAACACACTCCCAGGCCAAGGCAGAACGACATGCACACGTCTGTTCCTGCCCCCTACACCGGCAGAGAGTTCGGGGGAGCCAGAGACAGCCAGGCTGCTGCTGGGCTGGCTGCCTGTGTGGGACGGGGTACAGCCGACCTAGGGGCAAATTGGGCCTCTTGCTCTCCCTGCTGCCCTGAGGCTGCTGGGTCAAAGAGGTCTTGGGCATCCAGCCCTTTGCTGGTCCTTTCCCTCTGACGAGGCCCTCTGAGCTCCAGCACCTTGCAGTGTGCAGACAGCCCCTGCCGGCAACCTCCTCTCCAAGGAGGCCTCAACCGAGGCCTAGGCCCAGGGGAAAGGCACCAGCGGGGATGAGCCTGGGGAGGCGCCCGGGCATGTCTGGACCCAGTCCCCGCAGCCTGCCCCTTGGTGGGGTAGTACCCCCGGAGGCCAGGAAGGTCTGGGCAAGGCTGCCAGAGGCAGGGACACTGCTGGGTCCTGCCCCTGGCCTGTGGGGCCTCTGAGAACAACTGGCACTCTCCCGCTGGAAGACCTCCCCGGCTGCCTCCAAAGGCTGGTTTGCAAGCACTCAATCCCGCTGTTCACGCCAGCTGCGCACAATGCTCCCAAGCCCGGGAGAAAAGCATTTTGGGGTGGTGCTCACTCCGGGCTTTGGAAGACCTCCCCGGCTGCCTCCAAGGCCGGTTTGCAAGCACTTCTGCCTGCTGTTCCCGCCACCCGCGCACAATGCTCCCAAGCCCGGGAGAAAAGCGTTTCGGGGTGGTGTTCTCTCTGGACCCAAGAAAGACCTCCCGGGCTGCCCCCAAATGCCGGTTTGCAAGCACTCCCACTCACTGTTCCCGCCATCCGTGCAAATGCTCCAAGCCCTGGAGAAAAGCCCTTCAGGGTGGTGCTCTCTCCCGGCCCTTGGAAGACCTCCCCGGCTGCCTCCAAATGCTGGGTTTCAAGTACTCCCTCCCGCTGTCCAGCCAGCCGCACACAATGCTCCCAATCACGGGAGAAAAGCGCTTCGGGGTGGTGCTCTCTACGGGCCCTTGGAAGACCTCCCCGTTTGTCTCCAAAGGCCGGTTTGCAAGCACTCATGCCCGCTGTTCCCGCCAGCCGCGCACAATGCTCCCAAGCCTAGGAGAAAAGCGCTTCGGGGTGGTGCTCTCTCCCGGCCCTTGGAAGACCTCCCCGGCTGCCTCTAAAGGCCGGTTTGCAAGCACTCATGTCCTCTGTTCCCGACAGCCGCGAACAATGCTCCCAATTCCGTGAGAAAAGTGCTTCGGGATGGTGCTCTCTCCGGGCCCTTGGAAGACCTCCCAAGCTGCCTCCAAAGGCCGGTTTGCAAGCACTCCCGCCCGCTGTTCCCGCCAGCCTCGCACAATGCTCCCAAGCCCGGGAGAAAAGCGCTTCGGGGTGGTGTTCTCTCCGTGCCAATGGAGGACCTCCCTGGCTGCCCCCAAAGGCCGGTTTGCAAGCACTCCCACTCGCTGTTCCCGCCAGCCACGCACAATCCTCCAAAACCCCGGAGAAAAGCGCTTCGGGGTGGTGTTCTCTCCGTGCCCATGGAAGACCTCCCGGGGTGCCCCCAAAGGCCGGTTTGCAAGCACTCCCACTCGCTGTTCCCGCCATCCGCGCACAATGCTCCCAAGCCCGGGAGAAAAGCATTTTGGGGTGGTGCTCACACCGGGCCCTGGAAGACCTCCCCGGCTGCCTCCAAAGGACGGTTTTCAAGCACTCCTGCCTGCTGTTCCCGCCACCCGCGCACAATAATCCCAAGCCCGGGAGAAAAGCGCTTCGGGGTGGTGCTCTCTACAGGCCCTTGGAAGACCTCCCCGGCTGCCTCCAAAGGCCGGTTTGCAAGGACTCCTTCCTGCTGTTCCCGCCATCCACGCACAATGCTCCCAAGCCCGGGAGAAAAGCGTTTCGGGGTGGTGTTCTCTCTGGACCCAAGAAAGACCTCCCGGGCTGCCCCCAAATGCCGGTTTGCAAGCACTCCCACTCACTGTTCCCGCCATCCGTGCAAATGCTCCAAGCCCAGGAGAAAAGCCCTTCAGGGTGGTGCTCTCTCCCGGCCCTTGGAAGACCTCCCCGGCTGCCTCCAAAGGCTGGATTTCAAGTACTCCCTCCCGCTGTCCCGCCAGCCGCACACAATGCTCCCAATCACGGGAGAAAAACGCTTCGGGGTGGTGCTCTCTACGGGCCCTTGGAAGACCTCCCCGTTTGTCTCCAAAGGCCGGTTTGCAAGCACTCATGCCCGCTGTTCCCGCCAGCCGCGCACAATGCTCCCAAGCCTAGGAGAAAAGCGCTTCGGGGTGGTGCTCTCTCCCGGCCCTTGGAAGACCTCCCCGGCTGCCTCCAAAGGCCGGTTTGCAAGCACTCAATCCCGCTGTTCCCGCCAGCCGCGCACAATGCTCCCAAGCCCGGGAGAAAAGCGCTTCGGGGTGGTGCTCTCTCCCGGCCCTTGGAAGACCTCCCCGGCTGCCTCCAAAGGCTGGTTTTCAAGAACTCCCTCCCGCTGACCCGCCAGCCGCACACAATGCTCCCAAGCCCGGGAGAAAAGCATTTTGAGGTGGTCTCTCTCCGGGCCCTTGGAAGACTCCCCGGCTGCCTCTAAAGGCCGGTTTGCAAGCACTCATGTCCTCTGTTCCCGACAGCCGCGAACAATGCTCCCAATTCCGTGAGAAAAGTGCTTCGGGATGGTGCTCTCTCCGGGCCCTTGGAAGACCTCCCAAGCTGCCTCCAAAGGCCGGTTTGCAAGCACTCCCGCCCGCTGTTCCCGCCAGCCTCGCACAATGCTCCCAAGCCCGGGAGAAAAGCGCTTCGGGGTGGTGTTCTCTCCGTGCCAATGGAGGACCTCCCTGGCTGCCCCCAAAGGCCGGTTTGCAAGCACTCCCACTCGCTGTTCCCGCCAGCCACGCACAATCCTCCAAAACCCCGGAGAAAAGCGCTTCGGGGTGGTGTTCTCTCCGTGCCCATGGAAGACCTCCCGGGGTGCCCCCAAAGGCCGGTTTGCAAGCACTCCCACTCGCTGTTCCCGCCATCCGCGCACAATGCTCCCAAGCCCGGGAGAAAAGCATTTTGGGGTGGTGCTCACACCGGGCCCTGGAAGACCTCCCCGGCTGCCTCCAAAGGACGGTTTTCAAGCACTCCTGCCTGCTGTTCCCGCCACCCGCGCACAATGCTCCCAAGCCCGGGAGAAAAGCGCTTCGGGGTGGTGCTCTCTACAGGCCCTTGGAAGACCTCCCCGGCTGCCTCCAAAGGCCGGTTTGCAAGGACTCCTTCCTGCTGTTCCCGCCATCCGTGCACAATGCTCCCAAGCCCGGGAGAAAAGCATTTTGGGGTGGTGCTCACACCGGGCCCTGGAAGACCTCCCCGGCTGCCTCCAAAGGACGGTTTTCAAGCACTCCTGCCTGCTGTTCCCGCCACCCGCGCAAAATGCTCCCAAGCCCGGGAGAAAAGCGCTTCGGGGTGGTGCTCTCTACAGGCCCTTGGAAGACCTCCCCGGCTGCCTCCAAAGGACGGTTTGCAAGGACTCCTTCCTGCTGTTCCCGCCAGCCACGCACAATGCTCCCAAGCCCGGGAGAAAAGCATTTTGGGGTGGTGCTCACACCGGGCCCTGGAAGACCTCCCCGGCTGCCTCCAAAGGACGGTTTTCAAGCACTCCTGCCTGCTGTTCCCGCCACCCGCGCAGAATGCTCCCAAGCGCGGGAGAAAAGCGCTTCGGGGTGGTGCTCTCTACAGGCCCTTGGAAGACCTCCCCGGCTGCCTCCAAAGGCCGGTTTGCAAGGACTCCTTCCTGCTGTTCCCGCCAGCCACGCACAATGCTCCCAAGCCCGGGAGAAAAGCATTTTGGGGTGGTGCTCACTCCGGGCCCTTGGAAGACCTCCCCGGCTGCCTCCAATGGCCAGTTTGCAAGCACTCATGTCCGCTGTTCCCACCAGCCGCGCACAATGCTCCCAAGCCCGGGAGAAAAGCTTTTTGGGGTGGTGCTCACACCGGGCCCTGGAAGACCTCCCCGGCTGCCTCCAAAGGCCAGTTTTCAAGCACTCCTGCCTGCTGTTCCCGCCACCTGCGCACAATGCTCCCAAGCCCGGGAGAAAAGCGCTTCGGGGTGGTGATCTCTACAGGCCCTTGGAAGACCTCCCCGGCTGCCTCCAAAGGCCGGTTTGCAAGGACTCCTTCCTGCTGTTCCCGCTAGCCACGCACAATGCTCCCAAGCCCGGGAGAAAAGCTTTTTGGGGTGGTGCTCTCTACAGGCCCTTGGAAGACCTCCCCGGCTGCCTCCAGTGGCCAGTTTGCAAGCACTCATGCCCGCTGTTCCCACCAGCCGCGCACAATGCTCCCAAGCCCGGGAGAAAAGCTTTTTGGGGTGGTGCTCACACCGGGCCCTGGAAGACCTCCCCGGCTGCCTCCAAAGGCCGGTTTGCAAGCACTCATGCCCGTTGTTCCCACCAGCCGCGCACAATGCTCCCAAGCCCGGGAGAAAAGCATTTTGGGGTGGTGCTCACTCCGGGCCCTTGGAAGACCTCCCCGGCTGCCTCCAAAGGCCAGTTTGCAAGCAGTCCTGCCTGCTGTTCCCGCCAGCCGCGCACAATGCTCCCAAGCCCGGGAGAAGAGCGCTTCGGGGTGGTGCTCTCTCCGGGCCCTTGGAAGACGTCCCCGGCTGCCTCCAAAGGCCGGTTTGCAAGCACTCATGCCCGTTGTTCCCACCAGCCGCGCACAATGCTCCCAAGCCCGGGAGAAAAGCATTTTGGGGTGGTGCTCACTCCGGGCCCTTGGAAGACCTCCCCGGCTGCCTCCAAAGGCCAGTTTGCAAGCAGTCCTGCCTGCTGTTCCCGCCACCCGCGCACAATGCTCCCAAGCCCGGGAGAAAAGCGTTTCGGGGTGGTGTTCTCTCTGGGCCCAAGAAAGACCTCCCGGGCTGCCCCCAAATGCCGGTTTGCAAGCACTCCCACTCGCTGTTCCCACCATCCGTGCAAATGCTCCAAGCCCAGGAGAAAAGCCCTTCAGGGTGGTGCTCTCTCCCGGCCCTTGGAAGACCTCCCCGGCTGCCTCCAAAGGCTGGATTTCAAGTACTCCCTCCCGCTGTCCCGCCAGCTGCACACAATGCTCCCAATCACGGGAGAAAAGCGCTTCGGGGTGGTGCTCTCTACGGGCCCTTGGAAGACCTCCCCGTTTGTCTCCAAAGGCCGGTTTGCAAGCACTCATGCCCGCTGTTCCCGCCAGCCGCGCACAATGCTCCCAAGCCTAGGAGAAAAGCGCTTCGGGGTGGTGCTCTCTCCCGGCCCTTGGAAGACCTCCCCGGCTGTCTCCAAAGGCCAGTTTGCAAGCACTCAATCCCGCTGTTCCCGCCAGCAGCGCACAATGCTCCCAAGCCCGGGAGAAAAGCGCTTCGGGGTGGTGCTCTCTCCTGGCCCTTGGAAGACCTCCCCGGCTGCCTCCAAAGGCTGGTTTTCGAGAACTCCCTCCCGCTGACCCGCCAGCCGCACACAATGCTCCCAAGCCGGGGAGAAAAGCATTTTGGGGTGGTCTCTCTCCGGGCCCTTGGAAGACTCCCCGGCTGCCTCTAAAGGCCGGTTTGCAAGCACTCATGTCCTCTGTTCCCGACAGCCGCGAACAATGCTCCCAATTCCGTGAGAAAAGTGCTTCGGGATGGTGCTCTCTCCGGGCCCTTGGAAGACCTCCCAAGCTGCCTCCAAAGGCCGGTTTGCAAGCACTCCCGCCCGCTGTTCCCGCCAGCCTCGCACAATGCTCCCAAGACCGGGAGAAAAGCGCTTCGGGGTGGTGTTCTCTCCGTGCCAAAGGAGGACCTCCCTGGCTGCCCCCAAAGGCCGGTTTGCAAGCACTCCCACTCGCTGTTCCCGCCAGCCACGCACAATCCTCCAAAACCCCGGAGAAAAGCGCTTCGGGGTGGTGTTCTCTCCGTGCCCATGGAAGACCTCCCGGGGTGCCCCCAAAGGCCGGTTTGCAAGCACTCCCACTCGCTGTTCCCGCCATCCGCGCACAATGCTCCCAAGCCCGGGAGAAAAGCATTTTGGGGTGGTGCTCACACCGGGCCCTGGAAGACCTCCCCGGCTGCCTCCAAAGGACGGTTTTCAAGCACTCCTGCCTGCTGTTCCCGCCACCCGCGCACAATGCTCCCAAGCCCGGGAGAAAAGCGCTTCGGGGTGGTGCTCTCTCCGGGCACTTTCAAGACCTCCCCGGCTGCCTCCAAAGGCCGGTTTGTAAGTACTCATTCCCGCCGCTTCCGCCAGCCACGCACAATGCTCCCAAGCCCGGGAGAAAAGCATTTTGGGGTGGTGCTCTCTCCGGGCCCTTGGAAGACCTCCCGGGCTGCCTCCAAAGGCCGGTTTGCAAGCATTCATGTCCGTTGTTCCCGACAGCCGCGCACAATGCTCCCAAGCCCGAGAGAAAAGCATTTTGGGGTGGTGATCAGTCCGGCCCTTGGAAGACCTCCCCGGCTGCCTCCAAAGGACAGTTTGCAAGCACTCATGCCCGCTGTTCCCGCCAGCCGCGCACAATGCTCCCAAGACCGTGAGAAAAGCGCTTCGGGGTGGTGTTCTCTCAGGGACCATGGAGGACCTCCCCGGCTGCCCCCAAAGGCCGGTTTGCAAGCATTCCCACTCGCTGTTCCCGCCAGGCACACACAATGTTCCAAAACCCCGGAGAAAAGCGCTTCGGGGTGGTGGTCTCTCCGGGCCCCTGCCCCTGAGCCTGGGGGCCAGGCAGGGGATCCACAGTCCCAGACCAAGGCAGAACCAGATGCCCACGTCTGTTCCTGTCCCCTGCACCGGCAGAGAGCTCGGAGGAGCCAGAGTCTGTCAGGCAGCTGCTGGGCTGGCCGCCTGTGTGGGAAGGGGCAGAGCCGACCTAGGGGCAAGTTGGGCCTCTTCCTCTCCCTGCTGCCCTGAGGCTGCTGGGCCAAAGAGGTCTTGGCCATCCAGCCCCTTGCTGGTCCCTTCCCTCTGACGAGGCCCTCTGAGCTCCAGCACCTTGCAGTGTGGAGACAGCCCCTGCCAGCAACCTCCTCTCCAAGGAGGCCTAAACCGAGGCCTAGCCCCAGGGGAAAGGCACCAGCGGGGAAGAGCCTGGGGAGGCGCCCGGGCATGTCTGGACCCAGTCCCCGCAGCCTGCCCCTTGGTGGGGCATTACCCCCGGAGGCCAGGAAGGTCTGGGCAAGGCTGGCCAGGGGCAGGGGCCCTGCTTGGGCCCTGCCCCTGGCCTGTGGGGCCTCTGAGCACAACCGGCCCTCTCCCACTGGAAGACCTCCCCGGCTGCCTCCAAAGGCCGGTTTGCCAACACTCCCGCCCGCTGTTCCCGCCAGGCACGCACAATGCTCCCAAGCCCGGGAGAAAAGCGCTTTGGGGTGTTGCTCTCTCCGGGCCCTTGCCCCTGAGCGTGGGGGCCAGGCAGTGGGTCCACACTCCCAGACCAAGGCAGAACCACATGCCCACGTCTGTTCCTGTCCCCTGCACCGGCAGAGAGCTCGGAGGAGCCAGAGTCTGTCAGGCAGCTGCTGGGCTGGCCGCCTGTGTGGGAAGGGGCAGAGCCGACCTAGGGGCAAGTTGGGCCTCTTCCTCTCCCTGCTGCCCTGAGGCTGCTGGGCCAAAGAGGTCTTCGGCATCCAGCACCTTGCTGGTCCCTTCCCTCTGACGAGGCCCTCTGAGCTCCAGCACCTTGCAGTGTGGAGACAGCCCCTGCCAGCAACCTCCTCAAGGAGGCCTCAACCGAGGCCTAGGCCCAGGGGAAAGGCACCAGCGGGGATGAGCCTGGGGAGGCGCCCGGGCATGTCTGGACCCAGTCCCCGCAGCCTGTCCCTTGGTGGGGCAGTACCCCCGGAGGCCAGGAAGGTCTAGGCAAGGCTGCCAGGGGCAGGGACACTGCTGGGTCCTGCCCCTGGCCTGTGGGGCGTCTGAGCACAACCAGCACCCTCCCGCTGGAAGACCTCCCCGTCTGCCTCCAAAGGCCTGTTTGCAAGCACTCCCACCCGCTGTTCCCGCCAGGCACGCACAATGCTCCCAAGCCCGGGAGAAAAGTGCTTCGGGGTGGTGCTCTCCTCGGGCCCTTGCCCCTGAGCCTGGGGGCCAGGCAGGTGGAACACACTCCCAGGCCAAGGGAGAACGACATGCACACGTCTGTTCCTGCCCCCTACACCGGCAGAGAGCTCGGGGGAGCCAGAGTCTCTCAGGCAGCTGCTGGGCTGGCCGCCTGTGTGGGAAGTGGCAGAGCCGACCTAGGGGCATGTTGGGCCTCTGCTCTCCCTGCTGCCCTGAGGCTGCTGGGCCAAAGAGGTCTTGGGCATCCAGCCCCTTGCTGGTCCCTTCCCTCTGACGAGGCCCTCTGAGCTCCAGCACCTTGCAGTGTGGAGACAGCCCCTGCCAGCAACCTCCTCTCCAAGGAGGCCTAAACCGAGGCCTAGCCCCAGGGGAAAGGCACCAGCGGGGAAGAGCCTGGGGAGGCGCCCGGGCATGTCTGGACCCAGTCCCCGCAGCCTGCCCCTTGGTGGGGCAGTACCCCCGGAGGCCAGGAAGGTCTGGGCTAGGCTGGCCAGGGGCAGGGGCCCTGCTGGGCCCTGCCCCTGGCCTGTGGGGCCTCTGAGCACAACCGGCCCTCTCCCACTGGAAGACCTCCCCGGCTGCCTCCAAAGGCCGGTTTGCCAACACTCCCGCCCGCTGTTCCCGCCAGGCACGCACAATGCTCCCAAGCCCGGGAGAAAAGCGCTTTGGGGTGTTGCTCTCTCCGGGCCCTTGCCCCTGAGCGTGGGGGCAAGGCAGTGGGTCCACACTCCCAGACCAAGGCAGAACCACATGCCCACGTCTGTTCCTGTCCCTTGCACCGGCAGAGAGCTCGGAGGAGCCAGAATCTGTCAGGCAGCTGCTGGGCTGGCCGCCTGTGTGGGAAGGGGCAGAGCCGACCTAGGGGCAAGTTGGGCCTCTTCCTCTCCCTGCTGCCCTGAGGCTGCTGGGCCAAAGAGGTCTTCGGCATCCAGCACCTTGCTGGTCCCTTCCCTCTGACGAGGCCCTCTGAGCTCCAGCACCTTGCAGTGTGGAGACAGCCCCTGCCAGCAACCTCCTCTCCAAGGAGGCCTCAACCGAGGCCTAGGCCCAGGGGAAAGGCACCAGCAGGGATGAGCCTGGGGAGGCGCCCGGGCATGTCTGGACCCAATCCCCGCAGCCTGCCCCTTGGTGGGGCTGTAACCCCGGAGGCAGGAAGGTCTGGGAAAGGCTGGCCAGGGGCAGGGGCCCTGCTGGGCCCTTCCCCTGGCCTGTGGGGCCTCTGAGCAAAACCAGCACTCTCCCACTGGAAGACCTCCCCGGCTGCCTCCAAAGGCCGGTTTGCAAGCGCTCCCGCCCACTGTTCCCAGCAGGCGTGTACAATGCTCCCAAGCCCGGGAGAAAAGCGCTTCGGGGTGGTGCTCTCTCCGGGCCCTTGCTCCTGAGCCTGGGGGCAAGGCACGGTGTCCACAATCCCAGGCCAAGTCAGAACCACATGCACACCTCTGATCTGCCCCCTGCACCGGCAAAGAGCTCGGGGGAGCCAGAGTATGTCAGGCAGCTGCTGGGCTAGCCGCCTGTGTGGGAAGGGGCAGAGCCGACCTAGGGGCAAGTTGTGCCTCTTGCTCTCCCTGCTGCCCTGAGGCTGCTGGGCCAAAGAGGTCTTGGGCATCCAGCCCCTTGCTGGTCCCTTCCCTCTGACGAGGCCCTCTGAGCTCCAGCACCTTGCAGTGTGGAGACAGCCCCTGCCAGCAACCTCCTCTCCAAGAGGCCTAAACCGAGGCCTAGGCCCAGGGGAAAGGCACCAGTGGGGATGAGCCTGGGGAAGCTCCCGGGCATGTCTGGACCCAGTCCCCGCAGCCTGCCCCTTGGTGGGGCAGTACCCCTGAGGCCAGGAAGGTCTGGGAAAGGCTGGCCAGGGGCAGGGGACCTGCTGGGTCCTGCCCCTGGCCTGTGGGGCCTCTGAGCACAACCGGCCCTCTCCCAATGGAAGACCTCCCCGGCTGCCTCCAAAGGCCGGTTTGCAAGCACTCCCGCCCACTGTTCCCACAAAGCACGCACAATGCTCCCAAGCCCGGGAGAAAAGCGCTTCGGGGTGTTGCTCTCTCCGGGCCCTTGCCCCTGAGCCTGGGGTCCAGGCAGTGGGTCCACACTCCCAGACCAAGGCAGAACCACATGCACACGTGTGTTCCTGCCCTCTACACCGGCAGAGAGCTCGGGGGAGCCAGAGACTGCCAGGCTGCTACTGGGCTGGCTGCCTGTGTGGTACGGGGCAGAGCCGACCTAGGGGCATGTTGGGCCTCTTGCTCTCCCTGCTGCCCTGAGGCTGCTGGGTCAAAGAGGTCTTGGGCATCCAGCGCTTTGCTGGTGCCTTCCCTCTGACGAGGCCCTCTGAGCTCCAGCACCTTGCAGTGTGGAGACAGCCCCTGTCAGCAACCTCCTCTCCAAAGAGTCCTCAACCGAGGCCTACAACCAGGGGAAAGGCACCAGCGGGGATGATCCTGGGGAGGCGCACAGACATGTCTGGACCCAGTCTCCTCAGCCTGCCCCTTGGTGGGGCAGTACCCCCGGAGGCCAGGAAGGTCTGGGCAAGTCTGGCCAGGGGCAGGGGCCCTGCTGGGTCCTGACCCTGGCCTGTGGGGCCTCTGAGCACAACCGGCCCTCTCCCACTGGAAGACCTCCCCGGCTGCCTCCAAAGTCCTGTTTGCAACACTCCCGCCCGCTGTTCACGTCAGGAATGCACAAAGCTCCCAAGCCGGGGAGAAAAGCGCTTCGGTGTGGTGCTCTCTCCGGGCCCTTGCCCATGAGCCTGGGGGCAAGGCAGGGAGAACACCCTCCCAGGCCAAGGCAGAACCACATGCCCACATCTGTTCCTGTCCCCTGCACCGGCAGAGAGCTTGGGGGAGCCAGAGTCTGTCAGGCAGCTGCTGGGTTGGCCGCCTGTGTGGGAAGGGGCAGAGCCGCCCTAGGGGCAAGTTGGGCCTCTTGCTCTTCCTGCTGCCCTGAGGCTGCTGGGCCAAAGATGTCTTGGGCAACCAGCCCTTTACTGGTCCCTTCTCTCTGACGAGGCTGTCTGAGCTGCAGCACCTTGCAGTGTGGAGACAGCCCCTGCCAGCAACCTCCTCTCCAAGGAGGCCTCAACCGAGGCCTAGGCCCAGGGGAAAGGCACCAGCGGGGATGAGCCAGGGGAGGCGCCCGAGCATGTCTGGACCCAGTTCCCGCAGCCTGCCCCTTGGTGGGGCAGTACCCCCGGAGGCCAGGAAGGTCTGGGCAAGGCTGGCCAGGGGCAGGGGCCCTGCTGCGTCCTGCCCTTGGCCTGTGGGGCCTCTGAGCACAACCGGCCCTCTCCCACTGGAAGACCTCCCCGGCTGCCTCCAAAGGCCGGTTTGCAAGCGCTCCCGCCCACTGTTCCCAGCAGGCGTGCACAATGCTCCTAAGCCCGGGAGAAAAGCGCTTCGGGGTGGTGCTCTCTCCGGGCCCTTGCCCCTGAGCCTGGGGGCAAGGCAGGGTGTCCACACTCCCAGGCCAAGGCAGAACCACATGCACACGACTGATCTGCCCCCTGCACCGGCAGAGAGCTCGGGGGAGCCAGAGTCTGTCAGGCAGCTGCTGGGCTGGCCGCCTGTGTGGGAAGGGGCAGAGCCGACCTAGGGGCAAGTTGGGCCTCTTGCTCTCCCTGCTGCCCTGAGGCTGCTGGGCCAAAGAGGTCTTGGGCATCCAGCCCCTTGCTGGTCCCTTCCCTCTGACGAGGCCCTCTGAGCTCCAGCACCTTGCAGTGTGGAGACAGCCCCTGCCAGCAACCTCCTCTCCAAGGAGGCCTCAACCGAGGCCTAGGCCCAGGGGAAAGGCACCAGCGGGGATGAGCCTGGGGAGGCGCCCGGGCATGTCTGGACCCAGTCCCCGCAGCCTGCCCCTTGGTGGGGCAGTACCCCCGGAGGCCAGGAAGGTCTGGGCAAGGCTGGCCAGGGGCAGGGGCCCTGCTGGGTCCTGCCCCTGGCCTGTAGGGCCTCTGAGCACAACCGGCCCTCTCCCGCTGGAAGACCTCTCCGGCTGCCTCCAAAGGCCAGTTTGCCAACACTCCTGCCCGCTGTTCCTGCCAGGCACGCACAATGCTCCCAAGCCCAGGAGAAAAGCGCTTCGGGGTGGTGGTCTCTCCGGGCCCCTGCCCCTGAGCCTGGGGGTCAGGCAGGGGATCCACAGTCCCAGGCCAAGGCAGAACCACATGCACACGTCTGTTCCTGCCCCCTCTACCGGCAGAGAGCTGGGGGGAGCCAGAGTCTGTCAGGCAGCTGCTGGGCTGGCCGCCTGTGTGGGAAGGGGCAGAGCCGACCTAGGGGCAAGTTGGGCCTCTTGCTCTCCCTGCTGCCCTGAGGCTGCTGGGCCAAAGAGGTCTTGGGCATCCAGCCCCTTGCTGGTCCCTTCCCTCTGACGAGGCCCTCTGAGCTCCAGCACCTTGCAGTGTGGAGACAGCCCCTGCCAGCAACCTCCTCTCCAAGGAGGCCTCAACCGAGGCCTAGGCCCAGGGGAAAGGCACCAGCGGGGATGAGCCAGTGGAGGCGCACGGGCATGTCTGGACCCAGTCCCCGCAGCCTGCCCCTTGGTGGGGCAGTACCCCCGGAGGCCAGGAAGGTCTGGGCAAGGCTGGCCAGGGGCAGGGGCCCTGCTGGGTCCTGCCCCTGGCCTGTGGGGCCTCTGAGCACAACCGGCCCTCTCCCACTGGAAGACCTCCCCGGCTGCCTCCAAAGGCCGGTTTGCCAACACTCCCTCCCGCTGTTCCCGCCAGGCACGCACAATGCTCCCAAGCCCGGGAGAAAAGCGCTTCGGGGTGTTGCTCTCTCCGGGCCCTTGCCCATGAGCCTGGGGTCCAGGCAGTGTGTCCACACTCCCAGACCAAGGCAGAACCACATGCACACGTCTGTTCCTGACCCCTGCACCGGCAGAGCGCTCGGGGGAGCCAGAGTCTGTCAGGCAGCTGCTGGGTTGGCTGCCTGTGTGGGAAGGGGCAGAGCCGACCTAGGGGAAGTTGGGACTCTTCCTCTCCCTGCTGCCCTGAGGCTGCTGGGCCAAAGAGGTCTTGGGTATCCAGCCCCTTGCTGGTCCCTTCCCGCTGCCGAGGCCCTCTGAGCTCCAGCACCTTGCAGTGTGGAGACAGCCCCTGCCAGCAACCTCCTCTCCAAGGAGGCCTCAACCGAGGCCTAGGCCCAGGGGAAAGGCACCAGCGGGGATGAGCCTGGGGAGGCGCCCGGGCATGTGTGGACCCAGTCCCCGCAGCCTGCCCCTTGGTGGGGTAGTAACCCCGGAGGCCAGGAGGGTCTGGGCAAGGCTGCCAGGGGCAGGGACACTGCTGGGTCCTGCCCCTGGCCTCTGGGGCGTCTGAGCACAACCGGCACTCTCCCGCTGGAAGACCTCCCTGGCTGCCTCCAAAGGCCGGTTTGCAAGCACTCCCGCCCGCTGTTCCCGCCAGGCACGCACAATGCTACCAAGCCCGGGAGAAAAGCGCTTCGGGGTGGTGCTCTCTCCGGGCCCTTGCCCCTGAGCCTGGGGGCCAGGCAGGGGGAACACACTCCCAGGCCAAGGCAGAACGACATGCACACGTCTGTTCCTGCCCCCTACACCGGCAGAGAGCTCGGGGGAGCCAGAGACTGCCAGGCTGCTGCTGGGCTGGCTGCCTGTCTGGGATGGGGCAGAGCCGACCTAGGGGCAAGTTGGGCCTCTTGCTCTCCCTGCTGCCCTGAGGCTGCTGGGCCAAAGACGTCTTGGGCATCCAGCCCCTTACTGGTCTCTTCCCTCTGACGAGGCCCTCTGAGCTCCAGCACCTTGCACTGTGGAGACAGCCCCTGCCAGCAACCTCCTCTCCAAGGAGGCCTCAAGGGAGGCCTAGGCCCAGGGGAAAGGCACCAGCGGTGATGAGCCAGGGGAGGCGCCCGAGCATGTCTGGACCCAGTCCCCGCAGCCTGCCCCTTGGTGGGGCAGTACCCCCGGAGGCCAGGAAGGTCTGGGCAAGGCTGGCCAGGGGCAGGGGCCCTGCTGGGTCCTGCCCCTGGCCTGTGGGGCCTCTGAGCCCAACCGGCCCTCTCCCACTGGAAGACCTCCCCGGCTGCCTCCAAAGGCCGGTTTGCAAGCGCTCCCGCCCACTGTTCCCAGCAGGCGTGCACAATGCTCCCAAGCCCGGGAGAAAAGCGCTTCAGGGTGGTGCTCTCTCTGGGCCCTTGCCCCTGAGCCTGGGGTCAAGGCAGGGTGTCCACACTCCCAGGCCAAGGCAGAACCACATGCACACGTCTGATCTGCCCCCTGCACCGGCAGAGAGCTCGGGGGAGCCAGAGTCTGTCAGGCAGCTGCTGGGCTGGCCGCCTGTGTGGGAAGGGGCAGAGCCGACCTAGGGGCAAGATGGGCCTCTTGCTCTCCCTGCTGCCATGAGGCTGCTGGGCCAAAGAGGTCTTGGCCATCCAGCCCCTTGCTGGTCTCTTCCCTCTGACGAGGCCCTCTGAGCTCCAGCACCTTGCAGTGTGGAGACAGCCCCTGCCAGCAACCTCCTCTCCAAGGAGGCCTCAACCGAGGCCTAGGCCCAGGGGAAAGGCACCAGCGGGGATGAGCCTGGGGAGGCGCCCGGGCATGACTGGACCCAGTCCCCGCAGCCTGCCCCTTTTTGGGGCAGTACCCCCGGAGGCCAGGAAGGTCTGGGCAAGGCTGGCCAGGGGCAGGGGCCCTGCTGGGTCCTGCCCCTGGCCTGTGGGGCCTCTGAGCACAATCGGCCCTCTCCCACTGGAAGACCTCCCCGGCTGCCTCCAAAGGCCGGTTTGCCAACACTCCCGCCCGCTGTTCTCGCCAGGCACGCACAATTCTCCGAAGCCCGGGAGAAAAGCGCTTCGGTGTGTTGCTCTCTCCGGGCCCTTGCCCCTGAGTGTGGGGGCCAGGCAGTGGTTCCACACTCCCAGACCAAGGCAGAACCACATGCACACGTCTGTTCCTGCCCCCTGCACCGGCAGAGAGCTCGGGGGAGCCAGAGTCTCTCAGGCAGCTGCTGGGCTGGCCGCCTGTGTGGGAAGGGGCAGAGCCGACCTAGGGGCAAGTTGGGCCTCTTCCTCTCCCTGCTGCCCTGAGGCTGCTGGGCCAAAGACGTCTAGGGCATCCAGCCCCTTACTGGTCCCTTCCCTCTGACGAGGCCCTCTGAGCTCCAGCACCTTGCAGTGTGGAGACAGCCCCTGCCAGCAACCTCCTCTCCAAGGAGGCCTCAACCGAGGCCTAGGCCCAGGGGAAAGGCACCAGCGGGGATGAGCCAGTGGAGGCGAACGGGCATGTCTGGACCCAGTCCCCGCAGCCTGCCCCTTGGTGGGGCAATACCCCCCGAGGCCAGGAAGGTCTGGGCAAGGCTGCGAGGGGCAGGGGCCCTGCTGGGTCGTGCCCCTGGCCTCTGGGGCGTCTGAGCACAACCGGCACTCTCCCGCTGGAAGACTTCCCCGTCTGCCTCCAAAGGCCGGTTTGCAAGCACTCCCGCCCGCTGTTCCCGCCAGGCACGCACAATGCTCCCAAGCCCGGGAGAAAAGCGCTTCGGGGTGGTGCTCTCTCCGGGCCCTTGCCCCTGAGCCTGGGGGCCAGGCAGTCGGAACACACTCCCAGGCCAAGGCAGAACGACATGCACACGTCTGTTCCTGCCCCCTACACCGGCAGAGAGCTCGGGGGAGCCAGAGACTGCCAGGCTGCTGCTGGGCTGGCCGCCTGTGTGGGACGGGGCAGAGCCGACCTAGGGGCAAGTTGGGCCTCTTGCTCTCCCTGCTGCCCTGAGGCTGCTGGGTCAAAGAGGTCTTGGGCATCCAGCCCTTTGCTGGTCCCTTCCCTCTGACGAGGCCCTCTGAGCTCCAGCACCTTGCAGTGTGGAGACAGCCCCTGCCAGCAACCTCCTCTCCAAAGAGGCCTCAACCGAGGCCTAGGCCCAGGGGAAAGGCACCAGCAGGGATGAGCCTGGGGAGGCGCCCGGGCATGTCTGGACCCAGTCCCCGCAGCCTGCCCCTTGGTGGGGCTGTAACCCCGGAGGCAGGAAGGTCTGGGCAAGGCTGGCCAGGGGCAGGGGCCCTGCTGGGCCCTTCCTCTGGCCTGTGGGGCCTCTGAGCACAACCGGCCCTCTCCCACTGGAAGACCTCCCCGGCTGCCTCCAAAGGCCGGTTTGCAAGCGCTCCCGCCCACTGTCCCAGCAGGCGTGTACAATGCTCCCAAGCCCGGGAGAAAAGCGCTTCGGGGTGGTGCTCTCTTCGGGCCCTTGCTCCTGAGCCTGGGGGCAACGCACGGTGTCCACAATCCCAGGCCAAGTCAGAACCACATGCACACCTCTGATCTGCCCCCTGCACCGGCAAAGAGCTCGGGGGAGCCAGAGTATGTCAGGCAGCTGCTGGGCTAGCCGCCTGTGTGGGAAGGGGCAGAGCCGACCTCGGGGCAAGTTGTGCCTCTTGCTCTCCCTGCTGCCCTGAGGCTGCTGGGCCAAAGAGGTCTTGGGCGTCCAGCCCCTTGCTGGTCCCTTCCCTCTGACGAGGCCCTCTGAGCTCCAGCACCTTGCAGTGTGGAGACAGCCCATGCCAGCAACCTCCTCTCCAAGAGGCCTAAACCGAGGCCTAGGCCCAAGGGAAAGGCACCAGTGGGGATGAGCCTGGGGAAGCGCCCGGGCATGTCTGGACCCAGTCCCCGCAGCCTGCCCCTTGGTGGGGCAGTACCCCTGAGGCCAGGAAGGTCTGGGAAAGGCTGGCCAGGGGCAGGGGACCTGCTGGGTCCTGCCCCTGGCCTGTGGGGCCTCTGAGCACAACCGGCCCTCTCCCAATGGAAGACCTCCCCGGCTGCCTCCAAAGGCCGGTTTGCAAGCACTCCCGCCCACTGTTCCCACAAAGCACGCACAATGCTCCCAAGCCCGGGAGAAAAGCGCTTCGGGGTGTTGCTCTCTCCGGGCCCTTGCCCCTGAACCTGGGTGCCAGGCAGTGGGTCCACACTCCCAGACCAAGGCAGAACCACATGCACACGTGTGTTCCTGCCCCCTACACCGGCAGAGAGCTCGGGGGAGCCAGAGACTGCCAGGCTGCTGCTGGGCTGGCTGCCTGTGTGGTACGGGGCAGAGCCGACCTAGGGGCATGTTGGGCCTCTTGCTCTCCCTGCTGCCCTGAGGCTGCTGGGTCAAAGAGGTCTTGGGCATCCAGCGCTTTGCTGGTGCCTTCCCTCTGACGAGGCCCTCTGAGCTCCAGCACCTTGCAGTGTGGAGACAGCCCCTGTCAGCAACCTCCTCTCCAAAGAGTCCTCAACCGAGGCCTACAACCAGGGGAAAGGCACCAGCGGGGATGATCCTGGGGAGGCGCACAGACATGTCTGGACCCAGTCTCCTCAGCCTGCCCCTTGGTGGGGCAGTACCCCCGGAGGCCAGGAAGGTCTGGGCAAGTCTGGCCAGGGGCAGGGGCCCTGCTGGGTCCTGACCCTGGCCTGTGGGGCCTCTGAGCCCAACCGGCCCTCTCCCACTGGAAGACCTCCCCGGCTGCCTCCAAAGTCCTGTTTGCAACACTCCCGACCGCTGTTCACGTCAGGAATGCACAAAGGTCCCAAGCCGGGGAGAAAAGCGCTTCGGTGTGGTGCTCTCTCCGGGCCCTTGCCCATGAGCCTGGGGGCAAGGCAGGGAGAACACACTCCCAGGCCAAGGCAGAACCACATGCCCACATCTGTTCCTGTCCCCTGCACCGGAAGAGAGCTTGGGGGAGCCAGAGTCTGTCAGGCAGCTGCTGGGTTGGCCGCCTGTGTGGGAAGGGGCAGAGCCGCCCTAGGGGCAAGTTGGGCGTCTTGCTCTCCCTGCTGCCCTGAGGCTGCTGGGCCAAAGATGTCTTGGGCATCCAGCCCTTTACTGGTCCCTTCTCTCTGACGAGGCTGTCTGAGCTGCAGCACCTTGCAGTGTGGAGACAGCCCCTGCCAGCAACCTCCTCTCCAAGGAGGCCTCAACCGAGGCCTAGGCCCAGGGGAAAGGCACCAGCGGGGATGAGCCAGGGGAGGCGCCCGAGCATGTCTGGACCCAGTCCCCGCAGCCTGCCCCTTGGTGGGGCAGTACCCCCGGAGGCCAGGAAGATCTGGGCAAGGCTGGCCAGGGGCAGGGGCCCTGCTGCGTCCTGTCCTTGGCCTGTGGGGCCTCTGAGCACAACCGGCCCTCTCCCACTGGAAGACCTCCCCGGCTGCCTCCAAAGGCCGGTTTGCAAGCGCTGCCGCCCACTGTTCCCAGCAGGCGTGCACAATGCTCCTAAGCCCGGGAGAAAAGCGCTTCGGGGTGGTGCTCTCTCCGGGCCCTTGCCCATGAGCCTGGGGGCCAGGCAGGGGATCCACAGTCCCAGGCCAAGGCAGAACCACATGCACACGTCTGTTCCTGCCCCCTCTACCGGCAGAGAGCTGGGGGGAGCCAGAGTCTGTCAGGCAGCTGCTGGGCTGGCCGCCTGTGTGGGAAGGGGCAGAGCCGACCTAGGGGCAAGTTGGGCCTCTTGCTCTCCCTGCTGCCCTGAGGCTGCTGGGCCAAAGAGGTCTTGGGCATCCAGCCCCTTGCTGGTCCCTTCCCTCTGACGAGGCCCTCTGAGCTCCAGCACCTTGCAGTGTGGAGACAGCCCCTGCCAGCAACCTCCTCTCCAAGGAGGCCTCAACCGAGGCCTAGGCCCAGGGGAAAGGCACCAGCGGGGATGAGCCAGTGGAGGCGCACGGGCATGTCTGGACCCAGTCCCCGCAGCCTGCCCCTTGGTGGGGCAGTACCCCCGGAGGCCAGGAAGGTCTGGGCAAGGCTGGCCAGGGGCAGGGTCCCTGCTGGGTCCTGCCCCTGGCCTGTGGGGCCTCTGAGCACAACCGGCCCTCTCCCACTGGAAGACCTCCCCGGCTGCCTCCAAAGGCCGGTTTGCCAACACTCCCGCCCGCTGTTCCCGCCAGGCACGCACAATGCTCCCAAGCCCGGGAGAAAAGCGCTTCGGGGTGTTGCTCTCTCCGGGCCCTTGCCCCTGAGCCTGGGGTCCAGGCAGTGTGTCCACACTCCCAGACCAAGGCAGAACCACATGCACACGTCTGTTCCTGACCCCTGCACCGGCAGAGCGCTCGGGGGAGCCACAGTCTGTCAGGCAGCTGCTGGGTTGGCTGCCTGTGTGGGAAGGGGCAGAGCCGACCTAGGGGAAGTTGGGCCTCTTCCTCTCCCTGCTGCCCTGAGGCTGCTGGGCCAAAGAGGTCTTGGGTATCCAGCCCCTTGCTGGTCCCTTCCCGCTGCCGAGGCCCTCTGAGCTCCAGCACCTTGCAGTGTGGAGACAGCCCCTGCCAGCAACCTCCTCTCCAAGGAGGCCTCAACCGAGGCCTAGGCCCAGGGGAAAGGCACCAGCGGGGATGAGCCTGGGGAGGCGCCCGGGCATGTGTGGACCCAGTCCCCGCAGCCTGCCCCCAGGTGGGGTAGTAACCCCGGAGGCCAGGAGGGTCTGGGCAAGGCTGCCAGGGGCAGGGACACTGCTTCGTCCTGCCCCTGGCCTCTGGGGCGTCTGAGCACAACCGGCACTCTCCCGCTGGAAGACCTCCCTGGCTGCCTCCAAAGGCCGGTTTGCAAGCACTCCCGCCCGCTGTTCCCGCCAGGCACGCACAATGCTACCAAGCCCGGGAGAAAAGCGCTTCGGGGTGGTGCTCTCTCCGGGCCCTTGCCCCTGAGCCTGGGGGCCAGGCAGGGGGAACACACTCCCAGGCCAAGGCAGAACGACATGCACACGTCTGTTCCTGCCCCCTACACCGGCAGAGAGCTCGGGGGAGCCAGAGACTGCCAGGCTGCTGCTGGGCTGGCTGCCTGTCTGGGATGGGGCAGAGCCGACCTAGGGGCAAGTTGGGCCTCTTGCTCTCCCTGCTGCCCTGAGGCTGCTGGGCCAAAGACGTCTTGGGCATCCAGCCCCTTACTGGTCTCTTCCCTCTGACGAGGCCCTCTGAGCTCCAGCACCTTGCAGTGTGGAGACAGCCCCTGCCAGCAACCTCCTCTCCAAGGAGGCCTCAAGGGAGGCCTAGGCCCAGGGGAAATGCACCAGCGGTGATGAGCCAGGGGAGGCGCCCGAGCATGTCTGGACCCAGTCCCCGCAGCCTGCCCCTTGGTGGGGCAGTACCCCCGGAGGCCAGGAAGGTCTGGGCAAGGCTGGCCAGGGGCAGGGGCCCTGCTGGGTCCTGCCCCTGGCCTGTGAGGCCTCTGAGCACAACCGGCCCTCTCCCACTGGAAGACCTCCCCAGCTGCCTCCAAAGTCCTGTTTGCAAACACTCCCGCCCGCTGTTCACGCCAGGCTCGCACAATGCTCCCAAGCCTGGGAGAAAAGCGCTTCGGGGTGGTGCTCTCTCCGGGCCCTTGCCCCTGAGCCTGGGGGCCAGGCAGTGGGTCCACACTCCCAGACCAAGGCAGAACCACATGCACACGTCTGTTCCTGACCCCTGCACCGGCAGAGAGCTCGGGGGAGCCAGAGTCTGTCAGGCAGCTGCTGGGCTGGCCGCCTTTGTGGGAAGGGGCAGAGCCGACCTAGGGGCAAGTTGGGCCTCTTGCTCTCCCTGCTGCCCTGAGGCTGCTGGGCCAAAGAGGTCTTGGGCATCCAGCCCTTTGCTTGTCCCTTCCCTCTGACGAGGCCCTCTGAGCTCCAGCACCTTGCAGTGTGGAGACAGCCCCTGCCAGCAACCTCCTCTCCAAGGAGGACTCAACCGAGACCTATGACCAGGGGAAAGGCACCAGCGGGGATGAGCCTGGGGAGGCGCCCGGGCATGTGTGGACCCAGTCCCCGCAGCCTGCCCCTTGGTGGGGTAGTAACCCCGGAGGCCAGGAGGGTCTGGGCAAGGCTGCCAGGGGCAGGGACACTGCTTCGTCCTGCCCCTGGCCTCTGGGGCGTCTGAGCACAACCGGCACTCTCCCGCTGGAAGACCTCCCTGGCTGCCTCCAAAGGCCGGTTTGCAAGCACTCCCGCCCGCTGTTCCCGCCAGGCACGCACAATGCTACCAAGCCCGGGAGAAAAGCTCTTCGGGGTGGTGCTCTCTCCGGGCCCTTGCCCCTGAGCCTGGGGGCCAGGCAGGGGGAACACACTCCCAGGCCAAGGCAGAACGACATGCACACGTCTGTTCCTGCCCCCTACACCGGCAGAGAGCTCGGGGGAGCCAGAGACTGCCAGGCTGCTGCTGGGCTGGCTGCCTGTCTGGGATGGGGCAGAGCCGACCTAGGGGCAAGTTGGGCCTCTTGCTCTCCCTGCTGCCCTGAGGCTGCTGGGCCAAAGACGTCTTGGGCATCCAGCCCCTTACTGGTCTCTTCCCTCTGACGAGGCCCTCTGAGCTCCAGCACCTTGCAGTGTGGAGACAGCCCCTGCCAGCAACCTTCTCTCCAAGGAGGCCTCAAGGGAGGCCTAGGCCCAGGGGAAATGCACCAGCGGTGATGAGCCAGGGGAGGCGCCCGAGCATGTCTGGACCCAGTCCCCGCAGCCTGCCCCTTGGTGGGGCAGTACCCCCGGAGGCCAGGAAGGTCTGTGCAAGGCTGCCAGGGGCAGGGACAGCGCTGGGTCCTGCCCCTGGCCTGTGGGACGTCTGAGCACAACCGGCACTCTCCCGCTGGAAGACCTCCCCGTCTGCCTCCAAAGGCCGGTTTGCAAGCACTCCCGCCCGCTGTTCCCGCCAGGCACGCACAATGCTCCCAAGCCCGGGAAAAAAGCGCTTCGGTGTGGTGCTCTCTCCGGGCCCTTGCCCCTAAGCCTGCGGGCCAGGCAGGGGGAACACACTCCCAGGCCAAGACAGAACGACATGAACACGTCTGTTCCTGTCCCCTGCACCGGCAGAGAGCTTGGGGGAGCCAGAGTCTCTCAGGCAGGTGCTGGGCTGGCCGCCTGTGTGGGAAGGGGCAGAGCCGACCTAGGGGCAAGTTGGGCCTCTTGCTCTCCCTGCTGCCCTGAGGCTGCTGGGCCAAAGACGTCTTGGGCATCCAGCCCTTTGCTGGTCCCTTCCCTCTGACGAGGCCCTCTGAGCTCCAGCACCTTGCAGTGTGGAGACAGCACCTGCCAGCAATCTCCTCTCCAAGGAGGCCTCAACCGAGGCCTAGGCCCAGGGGAAAGGCACCAGCGGGGATGAGCCTGGGGAGGCGCCCGGGCATGTCTGGACCCAGTCCCCGCAGCCTGCCCCTTGGTGGGGCAGTACCCCTGGAGGCCAGGAAGGTCTGGGCAAGGCTGACCAGGGGCAGGGGACCTGCTGGGTCCTGCCCCTGGCCTGTGGGGCCTCTGAGCACAACCGGCCCTCTCCCACTGGAAGACCTCCCCGGCTGCCTCCAAAGGCCGTTTTGCACGCACTCCCGCCCACTGTTCCCACCAAGCGCGCACAATGCTCCCAAGCCCGGGAGAAAAGCGCTTCGGGGTGGTGCTCTCTCCGGGCCCTTGCCCCTGAGCCTGGGGGCCAGGCAGGGGGTCCACACTCCCAGGCCAAGGCAGAACCACATGCACACGTCTGTTCCTGACCCCTGCACCGGCAGAGAGCTCGGGGGAGCCAGAGTCTGTCAGGCAGCTGCTGGGCTGGCCGCCTTTGTGGGAAGGGGCAGAGCCGACCTAGGGGCAAGTTGGGCCTCTTGCTCTCCCTGCTGCCCTGAGGCTGCTGGGCCAAAGAGGTCTTGGGCATCCAGCCCTTTGCTTGTCCCTTCCCTCTGACGAGGCCCTCTGAGCTCCAGCACCTTGCAGTGTGGAGACAGCCCCTGCCAGCAACCTCCTCTCCAAGGAGGACTCAACCGAGACCTATGACCAGGGGAAAGGCACCAGCGGGGATGAGCCTGGGGAGGCGCCCGGGCATGTCTGGACCCAGTCCCCGCAGCCTGCCCCTTGGTGGGGCAGTACCCCCGGAGGCCAGGAAGGTCTGGGAAAGGCTGGCCAGGGGCAGGGGACCTGCTGGGTCCTGCCCCTGGCCTGTGGGGCCTCTGAGCACAACCGGCCCTCTCCCACTGGAAGACCTCCCCGGCTGCCTCCAAAGGCGGGTTTGCCAACACTCCCGCCCGCTGTTCCCGCCAGGCACGCACAACGCTCCCAAGGCCAGGAGAAAAGCGCTTCGGTGTGGTGCTCTCTCCGGGCCCTTGCCCCTGAGCCTGGGGGCAAGGCAGGGGGAACACACACCCAGGCCAAGGCAGAACCACATGCCCACGTCTGTTCCTGTCCCCTGCACCGGCAGAGAGCTTGGGGGAGCCAGAGTCTGTCAGGCAGCTGCTGGGTTGGCCGCCTGTGTGGGAAGGGGCAGAGCCGCCCTAGGGGCAAGTTGGGCCTCTTGCTCTCCCTGCTGCCCTGAGGCTGCTGGGCCAAAGACGTCTTGGGCATCCAGCCCCTTACTGGTCCCTTCCCTCTGACGAGGCCCTCTGAGCTCCAGCACCTTGCAGTGTGGAGACAGCCCCTGCCAGCAACCTCCTCTCCAAGGAGGCCTCAACCGAGGCCTAGGCCCAGGGGAAAGGCACCAGCGGGGATGAGCCAGGGGAGGCGCCCGAGCATGTCTGGACCCAGTCCCCGCAGCCTGCCCCTTGGTGGGGCAGTACCCCCGGAGGCCAGGAAGGTCTGGGTAAGGCTGGCCAGTGGCAGGGGCCCTGCTGGGTCCTGCCCCTGGCCTGTGGGGCCTCTGAGCACAACCGGCCCTCTCCCACTGGAAGACCTCCCCGGCTGCCTCCAAAGGCCGGTTTGCAAGCGCTCCCGGCCACTGTTACCAGCAGGCGGGCACAATGCTCCTAAGCCCGGAAGAAAAGCGATTCAGGGTGGTGCTCTCTCTGGGCCCTTGCCCCTGAGCCTGGGGGCAAGGCAGGGTGTCCACACTCCCAGGCCAAGGCAGATCCACATGCACACGTCTGACCTGCCCCCTGCACCGGCAGAGAGCTCGGGCGAGCCAGAGTCTGTCAGGCAGCTGCTGGGCTGGCCGCCTGTGTGGGAAGTGGCAGAGCCGACCTAGGGGCAAGTTGGGCCTCTTGCTCTCCCTGCTGCCCTGAGGCTGCTGGGCCAAAGAGGTCTTGGGCATCCAGCCCCTTGCTGGTCCCTTCCCTCTGACGAGGCCCTCTGAGCTCCAGCACCTTGCAGTGTGGAGACAGCCCCTGCCAGCAACCTCCTCTCCAAGGAGGCCTCAACCGAGGCCTAGGCCCAGGGGAAAGGCACCAGCGGTGATGAGCCTGGGGAGGCGCCCGGGCATGTCTGGACCCAGTCCCCGCAGCCTGCCCCTTGGTGGGGCAGTACCCCCGGAGGCCAGGAAGGTCTGGGCAAGGCTGGCCAGGGTCAGGGGCCCTGCTGGGTCCTGCCCCTGGCCTGTGGGGCCTCTGAGCACAACCGGCCCTCTCCCACTGGAAGACCTCCCCGGCTGCCTCCAAAGTCCTGTTTGCAAACACTCCCGCCCGCTGTTCACGCCAGGCTCGCACAATGCTCCCAAGCCCGGGAGAAAAGCGCATTGGGGTGGTTCTCTCTCCGGGCCCTTGCCCCTGAGCCTGGGGGCAAGGCACGGGGAACACACTCCCTGGCCAAGGCAGAAGCACATGCCCACGTCTGTTCCTGTCCCCTGCACCGGCAGAGAGCTTGGGGGAGCCAGAGTCTGGCAGGCAGCTGCTGGGTTGGCCGCCTGTGTGGGAAGGGGCAGAGCCGCCCTAGGGGCAAGTTGGGCCTCTTGCTCTCCCTGCTGCCCTGAGGCTGCTGGGCCAAAGACGTCTTGGGCATCCAGCCCCTTACTGGTCCCTTCCCTCTGACGAGGCCCTCTGAGCTCCAGCACCTTGCAGTGTGGAGACAGCCCCTGCCAGCAACCTCCTCTCCAAGGAGGCCTCAACCGAGGCCTAGGCCCAGGGGAAAGGCACCAGCGGGGATGAGCCAGGGGAGGCGCCCGAGCATGTCTGGACCCAGTCCCCGCAGCCTGCCCCTTGGTGGGGCAGTACCCCTGGAGGCCAGGAAGGTCTGGGCAAGGCTGGCCAGGGGCAGGGGCCCTGCTGCGTCCTGCCCCTGGCCTGTGGGGCCTCTGAGCACAACCGGCCCTCTCCCACTGGAAGACCTCCCCGGCTGCCTCCAAAGGCCGGTTTGCAAGCGCTCCCGCCCACTGTTCCCAGCAGGCGTGCACAATGCTCCCAAGCCCGGGAGAAAAGCGCTTCAGGGTGGTGCTCTCTCCGGGCCCTTGCCCCTGAGCCTGGGGTCAAGGCACGGTGTCCACACTCCCAGGCCAAGTCAGAACCACATGCACACGTCTGTTCCTGCCCCCTGCACCGGCAGAGAGCTCGGGGGAGCCAGAGTCTGTCAGGCAGCTGCTGGGCTGGCCGCCTGTGTGGGAAGGGGCAGAGCCGACCTAGGGGCAAGTTGGGCCTCTTCCTCTCCCTGCTGCCCTGAGGCTGCTGGGCCAAAGAGGTCTTGGGCATCCATCCCGTTGCTGGTCCCTTCCCTCTGACGAGGCCCTCTGAGCTCCAGCACCTTGCAGTGTGGAGACAATCCCTGCCAGCAACCTCCTCTCCAAGGAGGTCTCAACCGAGGCCTAGGCCCAGGGGAAAGGCACCAGCGGGGATGAGCCTGGGGAGGCGCCCGGGCATGTCTGGACCCATTCCCCGCAGCCTACCCCTTTGTGGGGCTGTAACCCCGGAGGCAGGAAGGTCTGGGCAAGGCTGGCCAGGGGCAGGGGCCCTGCTGGGTCCTGCCCCTGGCCTGTGGGGCCTCTGAGCACAACCGGCCCTCTCCCACTGGAAGACCTCCCCGGCTGCCTCCAAAGGCCGGTTTGCAAGCACTCCCGCCCACTGTTCCCACCAAGCGCGCACAATTCTCCCAAGCCCGGGAGAAAAGCGCTTCGGGGTGGTGCTCTCTCCGGGCCCTTGCCCCTGAACCTGGGGGCCAGGCAGTTGGTCCACACTCGGAGACCAAGGCAGAACCACATGCACACGTCTGTTCCTGACCCCTGCACCGGCAGAGAGCTCGGGGGAGCCAGAGTCTGTCAGGCAGCTGCTGGGCTGGCCGCCTGTGTGGGAAGGGGCAGAGCCGACCTAGGGGCAAGTTGGGCCTCTTCCTCTCCCTGCTGCCCTGAGGCTGCTGGGACCAAAGAGATCTTGGGCATCCAGCCCCTTGCTTGTCCCTTCCCTCTGACGAGGCCCTCTGAGCTCCAGCACCTTGCAGTGTGGAGACAGCCCCTGCCAGCAACCTCCTCTCCAAGGAGGCCTCAACCGAGGCCTAGGACCAGGGGAAAGGCACCAGCGGGGATGAGCCTGGGGAGGCGCCCGGGCATGTCTGGACCCAGTCCCCGCAGCCTGCCCCTTGGTGGGGCAGTACCCCCGGAGGCCAGGAAGGTCTGGGCAAGGCTGGCCACGGGCAGGGGCCCTGCTGGGTCCTGCCCCTGGCCTGTGTGGCCTCTGAGCACAACCGGCCCTCTCCCACTGGAAGACTTCCCCGGCTGCCTCCAAAGGCCGGTTTGCCAACACTCCCGCCCGCTGTTCCCGCCAGGCACGCACAATTCTCCCAAGCCCGGGAGAAAAGCGCTTCGGGGTGTTGCTCTCTCCGGGCCCTTGCCCCTGAGCGTGGGGGCGAGGCAGTGGGTCCACACTCCCAGACCAACGCAGAACCACATGCACACGTCTTTTCCTGACCCCTGCACCGGCAGAGAGCTCGGGGGAGCCAGAGTCTGTCAGGCAGCTGCTGGGCTGGCCGCCTGTGTGGGAAGGGGCAGAGCCGACCTAGGGGCAAGTTGGGCCTCTTCCTCTCCCTGCTGCCCTGAGGCTGCTGGGCCAAAGAGGTCTTGGGCATCCAGTCCCTTGCTGGTCCCTTCCCTCTGACGAGGCCCTCTGAGCTCCAGCACCTTGCAGTGTGGAGACAGCCCCTGCCAGCAACCTCCTCTCCAAGGAGGCCTCAACCAAGGCCTAGGCCCAGGGGAAAGGCACCAGCGGGGATGAGCCTGGGGAGGCGCCCGGCCATGTCTGGACCCAGTCCCCGCAGCCTGCCCCTTGGTGGGGCAGTACCCCCGGAGGCCAGGAGGGTCTGGGCAAGGCTGCCAGGGGCAGGGACACTGCTGGGTCCTGCCCCTGGCCTGTGGGGCGTCTGAGCACAACCGGCACTCTCCCGCTGGAAGACCTCCCCGGCTGCCTCCAAAGGCCGGTTTGCAAGCACTCCCGCCCGCTGTTCCCGCCAGGCACGCACAATGCTCCCAAGCCCGGGAGAAAAGCGCTTCGGGGTGGTGCTCTCTCCGGGCCCTTGCCCCTGAGCCTGGGGGACAGGCAGGGGGAACACACTCCCAGGTCAAGGCAGAACGACATGCACACGTCTGTTCCTGCCCCCTACACCGGCAGAGTGTTCGGGGGAGCCAGAGACTGCCAGGCTGCTGCTGGGCTGGCTGCCTGTGTGGGACGGGGTAGAGCCGACCTAGGGGCAAGTTGGGCCTCTTGCTCTCCCTGCTGCCCTGAGGCTGCTGGGTCAAAGAGGTCTTGGGCATCCAGCCCTTTGCTGGTCCTTTCCCTCTGACGAGGCCCTCTGAGCTCCAGCACCTTGCAGTGTGCAGACAGCCCCTGCCGGCAACCTCCTCTCCAAGGAGGCCTCAACCGAGGCCTAGGCCCAGGGGAAAGGCACCAGCGGGGATGAGCCTGGGGAGGCGCCCGGGCATGTCTGGACCTAGGCCCCGCAGCCTGCCCCTTGGTGGGGCAGTACCCCCGGAGGCCAGGAAGGTCTGGGCAAGGCTGGCCAGGGGCAGGGGCCCTGCTGGGTCCTGCCCCTGGCCTGTGAGGCCTCTGAGAACAACTGGCACTCTCCCGCTGGAAGACCTCCCCGGCTGCCTCCAAAGGCTGGTTTGCAAGCACTCAATCCCGCTGTTCACGCCAGCTGCGCACAATGCTCCCAAGCCCGGGAGAAAAGCATTTTGGGGTGGTGCTCACTCCGGGCTTTGGAAGACCTCCCCGGCTGCCTCCAAGGCCGGTTTGCAAGCACTTCTGCCTGCTGTTCCCGCCACCCGCGCACAATGCTCCCAAGCCCGGGAGAAAATCGTTTCGGGGTGGTGTTCTCTCTGGGCCCAAGAAAGACCTCCCGGGCTGCCCCCAAATGCCGGTTTGCAAGCACTCCCACTCGCTGTTCCCGCCATCCGTGCAAATGCTCCAAGCCCAGGAGAAAAGCCCTTCAGGGTGGTGCTCTCTCCCGGCCCTTGGAAGACCTCCCCGGCTGCCTCCAAAGGCTGGATTTCAAGTACTCCCTCCCGCTGTCCCGCCAGCCGCACACAATGCTCCCAATCACGGGAGAAAAGCGCTTCGGGGTGGTGCTCTCTACGGGCCCTTGGAAGACCTCCCCGTTTGTCTCCAAAGGCCGGTTTGCAAGCACTCATGCCCGCTGTTCCCGCCAGCCGCGCACAATGCTCCCAAGCCTAGGAGAAAAGCGCTTCGGGGTGGTGCTCTCTCCCGGCCCTTGGAAGACCTCCCCGGCTGCCTCCAAAGGCCGGTTTGCAAGCACTCAATCCCGCTGTTCCCGCCAGCCGCGCACAATGCTCCCAAGCCCGGGAGAAAAGCGCTTCGGGGTGGTGCTCTCTCCCGGCCCTTGGAAGACCTCCCCGGCTGCCTCCAAAGGCTGGTTTTCAAGAACTCCCTCCCGCTGACCCCCCAGCCGCACACAATGCTCCCAAGCCCGGGAGAAAAGCATTTTGGGGTGGTCTCTCTCGGGCCCTTGGAAGACTCCCCGGCTGCCTCTAAAGGCCGGTTTGCAAGCACTCATGTCCTCTGTTCCCGACAGCCGCGAACAATGCTCCCAATTCCGTGAGAAAAGTGCTTCGGGATGGTGCTCTCTCCGGGCCCTTGGAAGACCTCCCAAGCTGCCTCCAAAGGCCGGTTTGCAAGCACTCCCGCCCGCTGTTCCCGCCAGCCTCGCACAATGCTCCCAAGACCGGGAGAAAAGCGCTTCGGGGTGGTGTTCTCTCCGTGCCAATGGAGGACCTCCCTGGCTGCCCCCAAAGGCCGGTTTGCAAGCACTCCCACTCGCTGTTCCCGCCAGCCATGCACAATCCTCCAAAACCCCGGAGAAAAGCGCTTCGGGGTGGTGTTCTCTCCGTGCCCATGGAAGACCTCCCGGGGTGCCCCCAAAGGCCGGTTTGCAAGCACTCCCACTCGCTGTTCCCGCCATCCGCGCACAATGCTCCCAAGCCCGGGAGAAAAGCATTTTGGGGTGGTGCTCACACCGGGCCCTGGAAGACCTCCCCGGCTGCCTCCAAAGGACGGTTTTCAAGCACTCCTGCCTGCTGTTCCCGCCACCCGCGCACAATGCTCCCAAGCCCGGGAGAAAAGCGCTTCGGGGTGGTGCTCTCTACAGGCCCTTGGAAGACCTCCCCGGCTGCCTCCAAAGGCCGGTTTGCAAGGACTCCTTCCTGCTGTTCCCGCCATCCGCGCACAATGCTCCCAAGCCCGGGAGAAAAGCATTTTGGGGTGGTGCTCACACCGGGCCCTGGAAGACCTCCCCGGCTGCCTCCAAAGGCCGGTTTGCAAGCACTCCCGCCCGCTGTTCCCGCCAGGCACGCACAATGCTCCCAAGCCCGGGAGAAAAGCGCTTCGGGGTGGTGCTCTCTCCGGGCCCTTGCCCCTGAGCCTGGGGGCCAGGCAGTTGGAACACACTCCCAGGCCAAGGCAGAACGATATGCACACGTCTGTTCCTGCCCCCTACACCGGCAGAGAGCTCGGGGGAGCCAGAGACTGCCAGGCTGCTGCTGGGCTGGCTGCCTGTGTGGGATGGGGCAGAGCCGATCTAGGGGCAAGTTGGGCCTCTTCCTCTAACTGCTGGCCTGAGGCTGCTGGGTCAAAGAGGTCTTGGGCATCCAGCCCTTTGCTGGTCCCTTCCCTCTGACGAGGCCCTCTGAGCTCCAGCACCTTGCAGTGTGGAGACAGCCCCTGCCAGCAACCTCCTCTCCAAAGAGGCCTCAACCGAGGCCTACGCCCAGGGGAAAAGCACCAGCGGGGATGATCCTGGGGCGGCGCACGGACATGTCTGGACCCAGTCCCCGCAGCCTGCCCCTTGGTGGGGCAGTACCCCCGGAGGCCAGGAAGGTCTGGGCAAGGCTGGCCAGGGGCAGGGTCCCTGCTGGGTCCTGCCCCTGGCCTGTGAGGCCTCTGAGCACAACCGGCCCTCTCCCACTGGAAGACCTCCCCAGCTGCCTCCAAAGTCCTGTTTGCAAACACTCCCGCCCGCTGTTCACGCCACGCTCGCACAATGCTCCCAAGCCCGGGAGAAAAGCGCTTTGGGGTGGTGCTCTCTCCGGGCCCTTGCCCCTGAGCCTGGGGGCCAGGCAGGGGGTCCACACTCCCAGACCAAGGCAGAACCACATGCACACGTCTGTTCCTGACACCTGCACCGGCAGAGAGCTCGGGGGAGCCAGAGTCTGTCAGGCAGGTGCTGGGCTGGCCGCCTGTGTGGGAAGGGGCAGAGCCGACCTAGGGGCAAGTTGGGCCTCTTCCTCTCCCTGCTGCCCTGAGGCTGCTGGGCCAAAGACGTCTTGGGCATCCAGCCCCTTGTTGGTCCCTTCCCTCTGACGAGGCCCTCTGAGTTCCAGCACCTTGCAGTGTGGAGACAGCCCCTGCCAGCAACCTCCTCTCCAATGAGGCCTCAACCGAGGCCTAGGCCCAGGGGAAAGGCACCAGCGGGGATGAGCCTGGGGAGGCGCCCGGGCATGTCTGGACCCAGTCCCCGCAGCCTGCCCCTTGGTGGGGCAGTACCCCCGGAGGCCAGGAAGGTCTGGGCAAGGCTGCCAGGGGCAGGGACAGCGCTGGGTCCTGCCCCTGGCCTGTGGGACGTCTGAGCACAACCGGCACTCTCCCGCTGGAAGACCTCCCCGGCTGCCTCCAAAGGCCAGTTTGCAAGCACTCCCGCCCGCTGTTCCCGCCAGGCACGCACAATGCTCCCAAGCCCGGGAGAAAAGCGCTTCGGGGTGGTGCTCTCTCCGGGCCCTTGCCCCTGAGCCTGCGGGCCAGGCAGGGGGAACACACTCCCAGGCCAAGACAGAACGACATGAACACGTCTGTTCCTGCCCCCTACACCGGCAGAGATCTCGGGGGAGCCAGAGTCTCTCAGGCAGGTGCTGGGCTGGCCGCCTGTGTGGGAAGGGGCAGAGCCGACCTAGGGGCAAGTTGGGCCTCTTGCTCTCCCTGCTGCCCTGAGGCTGCTGGGCCAAAGACGTCTTGGGCATCCAGCCCTTTGCTGGTCCCTTCCCTCTGACGAGGCCCTCTGAGCTCCAGCACCTTGCAGTGTGGAGACAGCACCTGCCAGCAATCTCCTCTCCAAGGAGGCCTCAACCGAGGCCTAGGCCCAGGGGAAAGGCACCAGCGGGGATGAGCCTGGGGAGGCGCCCGGGCATGTCTGGACCCAGTCCCCGCAGCCTGCCCCTTGGTGGGGCAGTACCCCTGGAGGCCAGGAAGGTCTGGGCAAGGCTGACCAGGGGCAGGGGACCTGCTGGGTCCTGCCCATGGCCTGTGGGGCCTCTGAGCACAACCGGCCCTCTCCCACTGGAAGACCTCCCCGGCTGCCTCCAAAGGCCGTTTTGCACGCACTCCCGCCCACTGTTCCCACCAAGCGCGCACAATGCTCCCAAGCCCGGGAGAAAAGCGCTTCGGGGTGGTGCTCTCTCCGGGCCCTTGCCCCTGAGCCTGGGGGCCAGGCAGGGGGTCCACACTCCCAGGCCAAGGCAGAACCACATGCACACGTCTGTTCCTGACCCCTGCACCGGCAGAGAGCTCGGGGGAGCCAGAGTCTGTCAGGCAGCTGCTGGGCTGGCCGCCTTTGTGGGAAGGGGCAGAGCCGACCTAGGGGCAATTTGGGCCTCTTGCTCTCCCTGCTGCCCTGAGGCTGCTGGGCCAAAGAGGTCTTGGGCATCCAGCCCTTTGCTTGTCCCTTCCCTCTGACGAGACCCTCTGAGCTCCAGCACCTTGCAGTGTGGAGACAGCCCCTGCCAGCAACCTCATCTCCAAGGAGGCCTCAACCGAGACCTAGGACCAGGGGAAAGGCACCAGCGGGGATGAGCCTGGGGAGGCGCCCGGGCATGTCTGGACCCAGTCCCCGCAGCCTGCCCCTTGGTGGGGCAGTACCCCCGGAGGCCAGGAAGGTCTGGGAAAGGCTGGCCAGGGGGCAGGGGACCTGCTGGGTCCTGCCCCTGGCCTGTGGGGCCTCTGAGCACAACCGGCCCTCTCCCACTGGAAGACCTCCCCGGCTGCCTCCAAAGTCCTGTTTGCCAACACTCCCACCCGCTGTTCACGCCAGACTTGCACAATGCTCCCAAGCCCGGGAGAAAAGCGCTTCGGGGTGGTGCTCTCTCCGGGCCCTTGCCCCTGAGCCTGGGGGCAAGGCATGGGGAACACACTCCCAGGCCAAGGCAGAACCACATGCCCACGTCTGTTCCTGTCCCCTGCACCGGCAGAGAGCTTGGGGGAGCCAGAGTCTGTCAGGCAGCTGCTGGGTTGGCCGCCTGTGTGGGAAGGGGCAGAGCCGCCCTAGGGGCAAGTTGGGCCTCTTGGTCTCCCTGCTGCCCTGAGGCTGCTGGGCCAAAGACGTCTTGGGCATCCAGCCCCTTACTGGTCCCTTCCCTCTGACGAGGCCCTCTGAGCTCCAGCACCTTGCAGTGTGGAGACAGCCCCTGCCAGCAACCTCCTCTCCAAGGAGGCCTCAACCGAGGCCTAGGCCCAGGGGAAAGGCACCAGCGGGGATGAGCCAGGGGAGGCGCCCGAGCATGTCTGGACACAGTCCCCGCAGCCTGCCCCTTGGTGGGGCAGTACCCCCGGAGGCCAGGAAGGTCTGGGTAAGGCTGGCCAGGGGCAGGGGCCCTGCTGGGTCCTGCCCCTGGCCGGTGGGGCCTCTGAGCACAACCGGCCCTCTCCCACTGGAAGACCTCCCCGGCTGCCTCCAAAGGCCGGTTTGCAAGCGTTCCCGGCCACTGTTACCAGCAGGCGGGCACAATGCTCCTAAGCCCGGAAGAAAAGCGCTTCAGGGTGGTGCTCTCTCTGGGCCCTTGCCCCTGAGCCTGGGGGCAAGGCAGGGTGTCCACACTCCCAGGCCAAGGCAGAACCACATGCACACGTCTGATCTGCCCCCTGCACCGGCAGAGAGCTCGGGGGAGCCAGAGTCTGTCAGGCAGCTGCTGGGCTGGCCGCCTGTGTGGGAAGTGGCAGAGCCGACCTAGGGGCAAGTTGGGCCTCTTGTTCTCCCTGCTGCCCTGAGGCTGCTGGGCCAAAGAGGTCTTGGGCATCCAGCCCCTTGCTGGTCCCTTCCCTCTGACGAGGCCCTCTGAGCTCCAGCACCTTGCAGTGTGGAGACAGCCCCTGCCAGCAACCTCCTCTCCAAGGAGGCCTCAACCGAGGCCTAGGCCCAGGGGAAAGGCACCAGCGGGGATGAGCCTGGGGAGGCGCCCGGGCATGTCTGGACCCAGTCCCCGCAGCCTGCCCCTTGGTGGGGCAGTACCCCCGGAGGCCAGGAAGGTCTGTGCAAGGCTGCCAGGGGCAGGGACAGCGCTGGGTCCTGCCCCTGGCCTGTGGGACGTCTGAGCACAACCGGCACTCTCCCGCTGGAAGACCTCCCCGGCTGCCTCCAAAGGCCAGTTTGCCAACACTCCTGCCCGCTCTTCCCGCCAGGCACGCACAATGCTCCCAAGCCCGGGAGAAAAGGGCTTCGGGGTGGTGCTCTCTCCGGGCCCTTGCCCCTGAGCCTGTGGGCAAGGCAGGGGGAACACACTCCCAGACCAAGGCAGAAACACATGCACACGTCTGGTCCTGTCCCCGGCACCGGCAGAGAGCTCGGGGGAGCCAGAGTCTCTCAGGCAGGTGCTGGGCTGGCCGCCTGTGTGGGAAGGGGCAGAGCCGACCTAGGGGCAAGTTGGGCCTCTTGCTCTCCCTGCTGCCCTGAGGCTGCAGGGCCAAAGACGTCTTGGGCATCCAGCCCCTTACTGGTCCCTTCCCTCTGCCGAGGCCCTCTGAGCTCCAGCACCTTGCAGTGTGGAGACAGCCCCTGCCAGCAATCTCCTCTCCAAGGAGGCCTCAACCGAGGCCTAGGCCCAGGGGAAAGGCACCAGCGGGGTTGAGCCAGGGGAGGCGCCCGGGCATGTCTGGACCCTGTCCCCGCAGCCTGCCCCTTGGTGGGGCAGTACCCCCGGAGGCCAGGAAGGTCTGGCCAAGGCTGGCCAGGGGCAGGGGCCCTGCTGGGTCCTGCCCCTGGCCTGTGGGGCCTCTGAGCACAACCGGCCCTCTCCCACTGGTAGACCTCCACGGCTGCCTCCAAAGTCCTGTTTGCAAACACTCCCGCCCGCTGTTCACGCCAGGCTCGCACAATGCTCCCAAGCCCGGGAGAAAAGCGCATTGGGGTGGTGCTCTCTCCGGGCCCTTGCCCCTGAGCCTGGGGGCAAGGCAGGGGGAACACACTCCCAGGCCAAGGCAGAACCACATGCCCACGTCTGTTCCTGTCCCCTGCACCGGCAGAGAGCTTGGGGGAGCCAGAGTCTGTCAGGCAGCTGCTGGGTTGGCCGCCTGTGTGGGAAGGGGCAGAGCCGCCCTAGGGGCAAGTTGGGCCTCTTGCTCTCCCTGCTGCCCTGAGGCTGCTGGGCCAAAGACGTCTTGGGCATCCAGCCCCTTACTGGTCCCTTCCCTCTGACGAGGCCCTCTGAGCTCCAGCACCTTGCAGTGTGGAGACAGCCCCTGCCAGCAACCTCCTCTCCAAGGAGGCCTCAACCGAGGCCTAGGCCCAGGGGAAAGGCACCAGCGGGGATGAGCCTGGGGAGGCGCCCGGGCATGTCTGGACCCAGGCCCCGCAGCCTGCCCCTTGGTGGGGCAGTACCCCCGAAGGCCAGGAAGGTCTGGGCAAGGCTGGCCAGGGGCAGGGGCCCTGCTGGGTCCTGCCCCTGGCCTGTGAGGCCTCTGAGAACAACTGGCACTCTCCCGCTGGAAGACCTCCCCGGCTGCCTCCAAAGGCTGGTTTTCAAGCACTCAATCCCGCTGTTCACGCCAGCTGCGCACAATGCTCCCAAGCCCGGGAGAAAAGCATTTTGGGGTGGTGCTCACTCCGGGCTTTGGAAGACCTCCCCGGCTGCCTCCAAGGCCGGTTTGCAAGCACTTCTGCCTGCTGTTCCCGCCACCCGCGCACAATGCTCCCAAGCCCGGGAGAAAAGCGTTTCGGGGTGGTGTTCTCTCTGGGCCCAAGAAAGACCTCCCGGGCTGCCCCCAAATGCCGGTTTGCAAGCACTCCCACTCGCTGTTCCCGCCATCCGTGCAAATGCTCCAAGCCCAGGAGAAAAGCCCTTCAGGGTGGTGCTCTCTCCCGGCCCTTGGAAGACCTCCCCGGCTGCCTCCAAAGGCTGGATTTCAAGTACTCCCTCCCGCTGTCCCGCCAGCCGCGCACAATGCTCCCAATCACGGGAGAAAAGCGCTTCGGGGTGGTGCTCTCTACGGGCCCTTGGAAGACCTCCCCGTTTGTCTCCAAAGGCCGGTTTGCAAGCACTCATGCCCGCTGTTCCCGCCAGCCGCGCACAATGCTCCCAAGCCTAGGAGAAAAGCGCTTCGGGGTGGTGCTCTCTCCCGGCCCTTGGAAGACCTCCCCGGCTGCCTCCAAAGGCCGGTTTGCAAGCACTCAATCCCGCTGTTCCCGCCAGCCGCGCACAATGCTCCCAAGCCCGGGAGAAAAGCGCTTCGGGGTGGTGCTCTCTCCCGGCCCTTGGAAGACCTCCCCGGCTGCCTCCAAAGGCTGGTTTTCAAGAACTCCCTCCCGCTGACCCGCCAGCCGCACACAATGCTCCCAAGCCCGGGAGAAAAGCATTTTGGGGTGGTCTCTCTCGGGCCCTTGGAAGACTCCCCGGCTGCCTCTAAAGGCCGGTTTGCAAGCACTCATGTCCTCTGTTCCCGACAGCCGCGAACAATGCTCCCAATTCCGTGAGAAAAGTGCTTCGGGATGGTGCTCTCTCCGGGCCCTTGGAAGACCTCCCAAGCTGCCTCCAAAGGCCGGTTTGCAAGCACTCCCGCCCGCTGTTCCCGCCAGCCTCGCACAATGCTCCCAAGCCCGGGAGAAAAGCGCTTCGGGGTGGTGTTCTCTCCGTGCCAATGGAGGACCTCCCTGGCTGCCCCCAAAGGCCGGTTTGCAAGCACTCCCACTCGCTGTTCCCGCCAGCCATGCACAATCCTCCAAAACCCCGGAGAAAAGCGCTTCGGGGTGGTGTTCTCTCCGTGCCCATGGAAGACCTCCCGGGGTGCCCCCAAAGGCCGGTTTGCAAGCACTCCCACTCGCTGTTCCCGCCATCCGCGCACAATGCTCCCAAGCCCGGGAGAAAAGCATTTTGGGGTGGTGCTCACACCGGGCCCTGGAAGACCTCCCCGGCTGCCTCCAAAGGACGGTTTTCAAGCACTCCTGCCTGCTGTTCCCGCCACCCGCGCACAATGCTCCCAAGCGCGGGAGAAAAGCGCTTCGGGCTGGTGCTCTCTACAGGCCCTTGGAAGACCTCCCCGGCTGCCTCCAAAGGCCGGTTTGCAAGCACTCCCGCCCTCTGTTCCCGCCAGGCACGCACAATGCTCCCAAGCCCGGGAGAAAAGCGCTTCGGGGTGGTGCTCTCTCCAGGCCCTTGCCCCTGAGCCTGGGGGCCAGGCAGTTGGAACACACTCCCAGGCCAAGGCAGAACGATATGCACACGTCTGTTCCTGCCCCCTACACCGGCAGAGAGCTCGGGGGAGCCAGAGACTGCCAGGCTGCTGCTGGGCTGGCTGCCTGTGTGGATGGGGCAGAGCCGATCTAGGGGCAAGTTGGGCCTCTTGCTCTAACTGCTGGCCTGAGGCTGCTGGGTCAAAGAGGTCTTGGGCATCCAGCCCTTTGCTGGTCCCTTCCCTCTGACGAGGCCCTCTGAGCTCCAGCACCTTGCAGTGTGGAGACAGCCCCTGCCAGCAACCTCCTCTCCAAAGAGGCCTCAACCGAGGCCTACGCCCAGGGGAAAAGCACCAGCGGGGATGATCCTGGGGCGGCGCACGGACATGTCTGGACCCAGTCCCCGCAGCCTGCCCCTTGGTGGGGCAGTACCCCCGGAGGCCAGGAAGGTCTGGGCAAGGCTGGCCAGGGGCAGGGGCCCTGCTGGGTCCTGCCCCTGGCCTGTGAGGCCTCTGAGCACAACCGGCCCTCTCCCACTGGAAGACCTCCCCAGCTGCCTCCAAAGTCCTGTTTGCAAACACTCCCGCCCGCTGTTCACGCCAGGCTCGCACAATGCTCCCAAGCCCGGGAGAAAAGCGCTTCGGGGTGGTGCTCTCTCCGGGCCCTTGCCCCTGAGCCTGGGGGCCAGGCAGGGGGAACACACTCCCAGGCCAAGACAGAACGACATGAACACGTCTGTTCCTGCCCCCTACACCGGCAGAGAGCTCGGGGGAGCCAGAGTCTCTCAGGCAGGTGCTGGGCTGGCCGCCTGTGTGGGAAGGGGCAGAGCCGACCTAGGGGCAAGTTGGGCCTCTTGCTCTCCCTGCTGCCCTGAGGCTGCTGGGCCAAAGACGTCTTGGGCATCCAGCCCTTTGCTGGTCCCTTCCCTCTGACGAGGCCCTCTGAGCTCCAGCACCTTGCAGTGTGGAGACAGCACCTGCCAGCAATCTCCTCTCCAAGGAGGCCTCAACCGAGGCCTAGGCCCAGGGGAAAGGCACCAGCGGGGATGAGCCTGGGGAGGCGCCCGGGCATGTCTGGACCCAGTCCCCGCAGCCTGCCCCTTGGTGGGGCAGTACCCCTGGAGGCCAGGAAGGTCTGGGCAAGGCTGACCAGGGGCAGGGGACCTGCTGGGTCCTGCCCATGGCCTGTGGGGCCTCTGAGCACAACCGGCCCTCTCCCACTGGAAGACCTCCCCGGCTGCCTCCAAAGGCCGTTTTGCACGCACTCCCGCCCACTGTTCCCACCAAGCGCGCACAATGCTCCCAAGCCCGGGAGAAAAGCGCTTCGGGGTGGTGCTCTCTCCGGGCCCTTGCCCCTGAGCCTGGGGGCCAGGCAGGGGGTCCACACTCCCAGGCCAAGGCAGAACCACATGCACACGTCTGTTCCTGACCCCTGCACCGGCAGAGAGCTCGGGGGAGCCAGAGTCTGTCAGGCAGCTGCTGGGCTGGCCGCCTTTGTGGGAAGGGGCAGAGCCGACCTAGGGGCAATTTGGGCCTCTTGCTCTCCCTGCTGCCCTGAGGCTGCTGGGCCAAAGAGGTCTTGGGCATCCAGCCCTTTGCTTGTCCCTTCCCTCTGACGAGACCCTCTGAGCTCCAGCACCTTGCAGTGTGGAGACAGCCCCTGCCAGCAACCTCCTCTCCAAGGAGGCCTCAACCGAGACCTAGGACCAGGGGAAAGGCACCAGCGGGGATGAGCCTGGGGAGGCGCCCGGGCATGTCTGGACCCAGTCCCCGCAGCCTGCCCCTTGGTGGGGCAGTAACCCCGGAGGCCAGGAAGGTCTGGGAAAGGCTGGCCAGGGGGCAGGGGACCTGCTGGGTCCTGCCCCTGGCCTGTGGGGCCTCTGAGCACACCCGGCCCTCTCCCACTGGAAGACCTCCCCGGCTGCCTCCAAAGTCCTGTTTGCCAACACTCCCACCCGCTGTTCACGCCAGACTTGCACAATGCTCCCAAGCCCGGGAGAAAAGCGCTTCGGGGTGGTGCTCTCTCCGGGCCCTTGCCCCTGAGCCTTGGGGCAAGGCATGGGGAACACACTCCCAGGCCAAGGCAGAACCACATGCCCACGTCTGTTCCTGTCCCCTGCACCGGCAGAGAGCTTGGGGGAGCCAGAGTCTGTCAGGCAGCTGCTGGGTTGGCCGCCTGTGTGGGAAGGGGCAGAGCCGCCCTAGGGGCAAGTTGGGCCTCTTGCTCTCCCTGCTGCCCTGAGGCTGCTGGGCCAAAGACGTCTTGGGCATCCAGCCCCTTACTGGTCCCTTCCCTCTGACGAGGCCCTCTGAGCTCCAGCACCTTGCAGTGTGGAGACAGCCCCTGCCAGCAACCTCCTCTCCAAGGAGGCCTCAACCGAGGCCTAGGCCCAGGGGAAAGGCACCAGCGGGGATGAGCCAGGGGAGGCGCCCGAGCATGTCTGGACACAGTCCCCGCAGCCTGCCCCTTGGTGGGGCAGTACTCCCGGAGGCCAGGAAGTTCTGGGTAAGGCTGGCCAGGGGCAGGGGCCCTGCTGGGTCCTGCCCCTGGCCGGTGGGGCCTCTGAGCACAACCGGCCCTCTCCCACTGGAAGACCTCCCCGGCTGCCTCCAAAGGCCGGTTTGCAAGCGTTCCCGGCCACTGTTACCAGCAGGCGGGCACAATGCTCCTAAGCCCGGAAGAAAGGCGCTTCAGGGTGGTGCTCTCTCTGGGCCCTTGCCCCTGAGCCTGGGGGCAAGGCAGGGTGTCCACACTCCCAGGCCAAGGCAGAACCACATGCACACGTCTGATCTGCCCCCTGCACCGGCAGAGAGCTCGAGGGAGCCAGAGTCTGTCAGGCAGCTGCTGGTCTGGCCGCCTGTGTGGGAAGTGGCAGAGCCGACCTAGGGGCAAGTTGGGCCTCTTGCTCTCCCTGCTGCCCTGAGGCTGCTGGGCCAAAGAGGTCTTGGGCATCCAGCCCCTTGCTGGTCCCTTCCCTCTGACGAGGCCCTCTGAGCTCCAGCACCTTGCAGTGTGGAGACAGCCCGTGCCAGCAACCTCCTCTCCAAGGAGGCCTCAACCGAGGCCTAGGCCCAGGGGAAAGGCACCAGCGGGGATGAGCCTGGGGAGGCGCCCGGGCATGTCTGGACCCAGTCCCCGCAGCCTGCCCCTTGGTAGGGCAGTACCCCCGGAGGCCAGGAAGGTCTGGGCAAGGCTGGCCAGGGGCAGGGGCCCTGCTGGGTCCTGCCCCTGGCCTGTGGGGCCTCTGAGCACAACCGGCCCTCTCCCACTGGAAGAACTCCCCGGCTGCCTCCAAAGGCCAGTTTGCCAACACTCCCGCCCGCTGTTCCCGCCAGGCAAGCACAATGCTCCCAAGCCCGGGAGAAAAGCGCTTCGGGGTGGTGCTCTCTCCGGGCCCTTGCCCCTGAGCCTGGGGTCCAGGCAGTGGGTCCACACTCCCAGACCAAGGCAGAACCACATGCACACGTCTGTTCCTGACCCCTGCAATGGCAGAGAGCTCAGGGGAGCCAGAGTCTGTCAGGCAGCTGCTGGGCTGGCCGCCTGTGTGGGAAGGGGCAGAGCCAACCTAGGGGCAAGTTGGGCCTCTTCCTCTCCCTGCTGCCCTGAGGCTGCTGGGCCAAAGAGGTCTTGGGCATCCAGCCCCTTGCTGGTCCCTTCCCTCTGACGAGGCCCTTTGAGCTCCAGCACCTTGCAGTGTGGAGACAGCCCCTGCCAGCAACATCCTCTCCAAGGAGGCCTCAACCGAGGCCTAGGCCCAGGGGAAAGGCACCAGCGGGGATGAGCCTGGGGAGGCGCCCGGGCATGTCTGGACCCAGTCCCCGCAGCCTGCCCCTTGGTGGGGCAGTACCCCCGGAGGCCAGGAAGATCTGGGCAAGGCTGGCCAGGGGCAGGGGCCCTGCTGGGTCCTCCCCATGGCCTGTGGGGCCTCTGAGCACAACCGGCCCTCTCCCACTGGAAGACCTCCCCGGCTGCCTCCAAAGGCCAGTTTGCCAACACTCCTGCCCGCTCTTCCCGCCAGGCACGCACAATGCTCCCAAGCCCGGGAGAAAAGCGCTTCGGGGTGGTGCTCTCTCCGGGACCTTGCCCCTGAGCCTGTGGGCAAGGCAGGGGGAACACACTCCCAGACCAAGGCAGAAACACATGCACACGTCTGGTCCTGTCCCCGGCACCGGCAGAGAGCTCGGGGGAGCCAGAGTCTCTCAGGCAGGTGCTGGGCTGGCCGCCTGTGTGGGAAGGGGCAGAGCCGACCTAGGGGTAAGTTGGGCCTCTTGCTCTCCCTGCTGCCCTGAGGCTGCAGGGCCAAAGACGTCTTGGGCATCCAGCCCCTTACTGGTCCCTTCCCTCGGACGAGGCCCTCTGAGCTCCAGCACCTTGCAGTGTGGAGACAGCCCCTGCCAGCAATCTCCTCTCCAAGGAGGCCTCAACCGAGGCCTAGGCCCAGGGGAAAGGCACCAGCGGGGTTGAGCCAGGGGAGGCGCCCGGGCATGTCTGGACCCTGTCCCCGCAGCCTGCCCCTTGGTGGGGCAGTACCCCCGGAGGCCAGGAAGGTCTGGGCAAGGCTGGCCAGGGGCAGGGGCCCTGCTGGGTCCTGCCCCTGGCCTGTGGGGCCTCTGAGCTCAACCGGCCCTCTCCCACTGGTAGACCTCCACGGCTGCCTCCAAAGTCCTGTTTGCAAACACTCCCGCCCGCTGTTCACGCCAGGCTCGCACAATGCTCCCAAGCCCGGGAGAAAAGCGCATTGGGGTGGTGCTCTCTCCGGGCCCTTGCCCCTGAGCCTGGGGGCAAGGCAGGGGGAACACACTCCCAGGCCAAGGCAGAACCACATGCCCACGTCTGTTCCTGTCCCCTGCACCGGCAGAGAGCTTGGGGGAGCCAGAGACTGTCAGGCAGCTGCTGGGTTGGCCGCCTGTGTGGGAAGGGGCAGAGCCGCCCTAGGGGCAAGTTGGGCCTCTTGCTCTCCCTGCTGCCCTGAGGCTGCTGGGCCAAAGACGTCTTGGGCATCCAGCCCCTTACTGGTCCCTTCCCTCTGACGAGGCCCTCTGAGCTCCAGCACCTTGCAGTGTGGAGACAGCCCCTGCCAGCAACCTCCTCTCCAAGGAGGCCTCAACCGAGGCCTAGGCCCAGGGGAAAGGCACCAGCGGGGATGAGCCTGGGGAGGCGCCCGGGCATGTCTGGACCCAGGCCCCGCAGCCTGCCCCTTGGTGGGGCAGTACCCCCGGAGGCCAGGAAGGTCTGGGCAAGGCTGGCCAGGGGCAGGGGCCCTGCTGCGTCCTGCCCCTGGCCTGTGGGGCCTCTGAGCACAACCGGCCCTCTCCCACTGGAAGACCTCCCCGGCTGTCTCCAAAGGCCGGTTTGCAAGCGCGCCCGCCCACTGTTCCCAGCAGGCGTGCACAATGCTCCCAAGCCCGGGAGAAAAGCGCTTCAGGGTGGTGCTCTCTCCGGGCCCTTGCCCCTGAGCCTGGGGGCAAGGCAGGGTGTCCACACTCCCAGGCCAAGGCAGAACCACATGCACACGTCTGATCTGCCCCCTGCACCGGCAGAGAGCTCGGGGGAGCCAGAGTCTGTCAGGCAGCTGCTGGGTTGGCTGCCTGTGTGGGAAGGGGCAGAGCCGACCTAGGGGCAAGTTGGGCCTCTTGCTCTCCCTGCTGCCCTGAGGCTGCTGGGCCAAAGAGGTCTTGGGCATCCAGCCCCTTGCTGGTCCCTTCCCTCTGACGAGGCCCTCTGAGCTCCAGCACCTTGCAGTGTGGAGACAGCCCCGGCCAGCAACCTCCTCTCCAAGGAGGCCTCAACCGAGGCCTAGGCCCAGGGGAAAGGCACCAGCGGGGATGAGCCTGGGGAGGCGCCCGGGCATGACTGGACCCAGTCCCCGCAGCCTGCCCCTTGGTGGGGCAGTACCCCCGGAGGCCAGGAAGGTCTGGGCAAGGCTGGCCAGGGGCAGGGGCCCTGCTGGGTCCTGCCCCTGGCCTGTGAGGCCTCTGAGCACAACCGGCCCTCTCCCACTGGAAGACCTCCCCAGCTGCATCCAAAGTCCTGTTTGCAAACACTCCCGCCCGCTGTTCACGCCAGGCTCGCACAATGCTCCCAAGCCCGGGAGAACAGCGCTTCGGGATGGTGCTCTCTCCGGGCCCTTGCCCCTGAGCCTGGGGGCCAGGCAGTGGGTCCACACTCCCAGACCAAGGCAGAACCACATGCACACGTCTGTTCCTGACCCCTGCACCGGCAGAGAGCTCGGGGGAGCCAGAGTCTGTCAGGCAGGTGCTGGGCTGGCCGCCTGTGTGGGAAGGGGCAGAGCCGACCTAGGGGCAAGTTGGGCCTCTTCCTCTCCCTGCTGCCCTGAGGCTGCTGGGCCAAAGAGGTCTTGGGCATCCAGCCCCTTGCTGGTCCCTTCCCTCTGACGAGGCCCTCTGAGCTCCAGCACCTTGCAGTGTGGAGACAGCCCCTGCCAGCAACCTCCTCTCCAATGAGGCCTCAACCGAGGCCTAGGCCCAGGGGAAAGGCACCAGCGGGGATGAGCCTGGGGAGGCGCCCGGGCATGTCTGGACCCAGTCCCCGCAGCCTGCCCCTTGGTGGGGCAGTACCCCCGGAGGCCAGGAAGGTCTGTGCAAGGCTGCCAGGGGCAGGGACAGCGCTGGGTCCTGCCCCTGGCCTGTGGGACGTCTGAGCACAACCGGCACTCTCCCGCTGGAAGACCTCCCCGTGTGCCTCCAAAGGCCGGTTTGCAAGCACTCCCGCCCGCTGTTCCCGCCAGGCACGCACAATGCTCCCAAGCCCGGGAGAAAAGCGCTTCGGGGTGGTGCTCTCTCCGGGCCCTTGCCCCTAAGCCTGCGGGCCAGGCAGGGGGAACACTCTCCCAGGCCAAGACAGAACGACATGAACACGTCTGTTCCTGCCCCCTACACCGGCAGAGAGCTCGGGGGAGCCAGAGTCTCTCAGGCAGGTGCTGGGCTGGCCGCCTGTGTGGGAAGGGGCAGAGCCGACCTAGGGGCAAGTTGGGCCTCTTGCTCTCCCTGCTGCCCTGAGGCTGCTGGGCCAAAGACGTCTTGGGCATCCAGCCCTTTGCTGGTCCCTTCCCTCTGACGAGGCCCTCTGAGCTCCAGCACCTTGCAGTGTGGAGACAGCACCTGCCAGCAATCTCCTCTCCAAGGAGGCCTCAACCGAGGCCTAGGCCCAGGGGAAAGGCACCAGCGGGGATGAGCCTGGGGAGGCGCCCGGGCATGTCTGGACCCAGTCCCCGCAGCCTGCCCCTTGGTGGGGCAGTACCCCCGGAGGCCAGGAAGGTCTGGGCAAGGCTGGCCAGGGTCAGGGGCCCTGCTGGGTCCTGCCCCTGGCCTGTGGGGCCTCTGAGCACAACCGGCCCTCTCCCCCTGGAAGACCTCCCCGGCTGCCTCCAAAGGCCGGTTTGCAAACACTCCCGCCCGCTGTTCACGCCAGGCTCGCACAATGCTCCCAAGCCCGGGAGAAAAGCGCATTGGGGTAGTTCTCTCTCCGGGCCCTTGCCCCTGAGCCTGGGGGCAAGGCACGGGGAACACACTCCCTGGCCAAGGCACAACCACATGCCCACGTCTGTTCCTGTCCCCTGCACCGGCAGAGAGCTTGGGGGAGCCAGAGTCTGGCAGGCAGCTGCTGGGTTGGCCGCCTGTGTGGGAAGGGGCAGAGCCGACCTAGGGGCAAGTTGGGCCTCTTACTCTCCCTGCTGCCCTGAGGCTGCTGGGCCAAAGACGTCTTGGGCATCCAGCCCCTTACTGGTCCCTTCCCTCTGACGAGGCCCTCTGAGCTCCAGCACCTTGCAGTGTGGAGACAGCCCCTGCCAGCAACCTCCTCTCCAAGGAGGCCTCAACCGAGGCCTAGGCCCAGGGGAAAGGCACCAGCGGGGATGAGCCAGGGGAGGCGCCCGAGCATGTCTGGACCCAGTCCCCGCAGCCTGCCCCTTGGTGGGGCAGTACCCCCGGAGGCCAGGAAGGTCTGGGCAAGGATGGCCAGGGGCAGGGGCCCTGCTGCGTCCTGCCCCTGGCCTGTGGGGCCTCTGAGCACAACCGGCCCTCTCCCACTGGAAGACCTCCCCGGCTGTCTCCAAAGGCCGGTTTGCAAGCGCGCCCGCCCACTGTTCCCAGCAGGCGTGCACAATGCTCCCAAGCCCGGGAGAAAAGCGCTTCAGGGTGGTGCTCTCTCCGGGCCCTTGCCCCTGAGCCTGGGGGCAAGGCAGGGTGTCCACACTCCCAGGCCAAGGCAGAACCACATGCACACGTCTGATCTGCCCCCTGCACCGGCAGAGAGCTCGGGGGAGCCAGAGTCTGTCAGGCAGCTGCTGGGCTGGCCGCCTGTGTGGGAAGGGGCAGAGCCGACCTAGGGGCAAGTTGGGCCTCTTGCTCTCCCTGCTGCCCTGAGGCTGCTGGGCCAAAGAGGTCTTGGGTATCCAGCCCCTTGCTGGTCCCTTCCCTCTGACGAGGCCCTCTGAGCTCCAGCACCTTGCAGTGTGGAGACAGCCCCGGCCAGCAACCTCCTCTCCAAGGAGGCCTCAACCGAGGCCTAGGCCCAGGGGAAAGGCACCAGCGGGGATGAGCCTGGGGAGGCGCCCGGGCATGACTGGACCCAGTCCCCGCAGCCTGCCCCTTGGTGGGGCAGTACCCCCGGAGGCCAGGAAGGTCTGGGCAAGGCTGGCCAGGGTCAGGGGACCTGCTGGGTCCTGCCCCTGGCCTGTGGGGCCTCTGAGCACAACCGGCCCTCTCCCACTGGAAGACCTCCCCGGCTGCCTCCAAAGGCCGGTTTGCCAACACTCCCGCCCGCTGTTCTCGCCAGGCACGCACAATTCTCCCAAGCCCGGGAGAAAAGCGCTTCGGTGTGTTGCTCTCTCCGGGCCCTTGCCCCTGAGTGTGGGGGCCAGGCAGTGGTTCCACACTCCCAGACCAAGGCAGAACCACATGCACACGTCTGTTCCTGACCCCTGCACCGGCAGAGAGCTCGGGGGAGCCAGAGTCTGTCAGGCAGCTGCTGGGCTGGCCGCCTGTGTGGGAAGGGGCAGAGCCGACCTAGGGGCAAGTTGGGCCTCTTGCTCTCCCTGCTGCCCTGAGGCTGCTGGGCCAAAGAGGTCTTGGGCATCCAGCCCCTTGCTGGTCCCTTCCCTCTGACGAGGCCCTCTGAGCTCCAGCACCTTGCAGTGTGGAGACAGCCCCTGCCACCAACCTCCTCTCCAAGGAGGCCTCAACCGAGGCCTAGGCCCAGGGGAAAAGCACCAGCGGGGATGATCCTGGGGAGGCGCACGGGCATGTCTGGACCCAGTCCCCGCAGCCTGCCCCTTGGTGGGGCAGTACCCCCGGAGGCCAGGAAGGTCTGGGCAAGGCTGCCAGGGGCAGGGACACTGCTGGGGCTGCCCCTGGCCTGTGGGGCGTCTGAGCACAACCGGCACTCTCCCGCTGGAAGATCTGCCCGGCTGCCTCCAAAGGCCGGTTAACAAACGCTCCCGCCCACTGTTCCCAGCAGGCGTGCACAATGCTCCCAAGCCCGGGAGAAAAGCGCTTCGCGGTGGTGCTCTCTCCGGGCCCTTGCCCCTGAGCCTGGGGTCCAGGCAGTTGGAACACACTCCCAGGCCAAAGCAGAACGACATGCACACGCCTGTTCCTGCCCCCTACACCGGCAGAGAGCTCGGGGGAGCCAGAGACTGCCAGGCTGCTGCTGGGCTGGCTGCCTGTGTGGGACGGGGCAGAGCCGACATAGGGGCAAGTTGGGCCTCTTGCTCTCCCTGCTGCCCTGAGGCTGCTGGGTCAAAGAGGTCTTGGGCATCCAGCCCTTTGCTGGTCCCTTCCCTCTGACGAGGCCCTCTGAGCTCCAGCACCTTGCAGTGTGGAGATAGCCCCTGCCAGCAACCTCCTCTCCAAAGAGGCCTCAACCGAGGCCTACGCCCAGGGGAAAAGCACCAGCGGGGATGATCCTGGGGAGGCGCACGGACATGTCTGGACCCAGTCCCCGCAGCCTGCCCCTTGGTGGGGCAGTACCCCCGGAGGCCAGGAAGGTCTGGGCAAGGCTGGCCAGGGGCAGGGGCCCTGCTGGGTCCTGCCCCTGGCCTGTGAGGCCTCTGAGCCCATCCGGCCCTCTCCCACTGGAAGACCTCCCCAGCTGCATCCAAAGTCCTGTTTGCAAACACTCCCGCCCGCTGTTCACGCCAGGCTCGCACAATGCTCCCAAGCCCGGGAGAACAGCGCTTCGGGATGGTGCTCTCTCCGGGCCCTTGCCCCTGAGCCTGGGGGCCAGGCAGTGGGTCCACACTCCCAGACTAAGGCAGAACCACATGCACACGTCTGTTCCTGACCCCTGCACCGGCAGAGAGCTCGGGGGAGCCAGAGTCTGTCAGGCAGGTGCTGGGCTGGCCGCCTGTGTGGGAAGGGGCAGAGCCGACCTAGGGGCAAGTTGGGCCTCTTCCTCTCCCTGCTGCCCTGAGGCTGCTGGGCCAAAGAGGTCTTGGGCATCCAGCCCCTTGCTGGTCCCTTCCCTCTGACGAGGCCCTCTGAGCTCCAGCACCTTGCAGTGTGGAGACAGCCCCTGCCAGCAACCTCCTCTCCAATGAGGCCTCAACCGAGGCCTAGGCCCAGGGGAAAGGCACCAGCGGGGATGAGCCTGGGGAGGCGCCCGGGCATGTCTGGACCCAGTCCCCGCAGCCTGCCCCTTGGTGGGGCAGTACCCCCGGAGGCCAGGAAGGTCTGTGCAAGGCTGCCAGGGGCAGGGACAGCGCTGGGTCCTGCCCCTGGCCTGTGGGAAGTCTGAGCACAACCGGCACTCTCCCGCTGGAAGACCTCCCCGTCTGCCTCCAAAGGCCGGTTTGCAAGCACTCCCGCCCGCTGTTCCCGCCAGGCACGCACAATGCTCCCAAGCCCGGGAGAAAAGCGCTTCGGGGTGGTGCTCTCTCCGGGCCCTTGCCCCTAAGCCTGCGGGCCAGGCAGGGGGAACACTCTCCCAGGCCAAGACAGAACGACATGAACACGTCTGTTCCTGCCCCCTACACCGGCAGAGAGCTCGGGGGAGCCAGAGTCTCTCAGGCAGGTGCTGGGCTGGCCGCCTGTGTGGGAAGGGGCAGAGCCGACCTAGGGGCAAGTTGGGCCTCTTGCTCTCCCTGCTGCCCTGAGGCTGCTGGGCCAAAGACGTCTTGGGCATCCAGCCCTTTGCTGGTCCCTTCCCTCTGACGAGGCCCTCTGAGCTCCAGCACCTTGCAGTGTGGAGACAGCACCTGCCAGCAATCTCCTCTCCAAGGAGGCCTCAACCGAGGCCTAGGCCCAGGGGAAAGGCACCAGCGGGGATGAGCCTGGGGAGGCGCCCGGGCATGTCTGGACCCAGTCCCCGCAGCCTGCCCCTTGGTGGGGCAGTACCCCTGGAGGCCAGGAAGGTCTGGGCAAGGCTGACCAGGGGCAGGGGACCTGCTGGGTCCTGCCCCTGGCCTGTGGGGCCTCTGAGCACAACCGGCCCTCTCCCACTGGAAGACCTCCACGGCTGCCTCCAAAGTCCTGTTTGCAAACACTCCCGCCCACTGTTCCCACCAAGCGCGCACAATGCTCCCAAGCCCGGGAGAAAAGCGCATTGGGGTGGTGCTCTCTCCGGGCCCTTGCCCCTGAGCCTGGGGGCCAGGCAGGGGGAACACACTCCCAGGGCAAGGCAGAACCACATGCCCACGTCTGTTCCTGTCCCCTGCACCGGCAGAGAGCTTGGGGGAGCCAGAGTCTGTCAGGCAGCTGCTGGGTTGGCCGCCTGTGTGGGAAGGGGCAGAGCCGCCCTAGGGGCAAGTTGGGCCTCTTGCTCTCCCTGCTGCCCTGAGGCTGCTGGGCCAAAGACGTCTTGGGCATCCAGCCCCTTACTGGTCCCTTCCCTCTGACGAGGCCCTCTGAGCTCCAGCACCTTGCAGTGTGGAGACAGCCCCTGCCAGCAACCTCCTCTCCAAGGAGGCCTCAACCGAGGCCTAGGCCCAGGGGAAAGGCACCAGCGGGGATGAGCCTGGGGAGGCGCCCGGGCATGTCTGGACCCAGGCCCCGCAGCCTGCCCCTTGGTGGGGCAGTACCCCCGGAGGCCAGGAAGGTCTGGGCAAGGCTGGCCAGGGGCAGGGGCCCTGCTGCGTCCTGCCCCTGGCCTGTGGGGCCTCTGAGCACAACCGGCCCTCTCCCACTGGAAGACCTCCCCGGCTGCCTCCAAAGGCCGGTTTGCAAGCGCTCCCGCCCACTGTTCCCAGCAGGCGTGCACAATGCTCCCAAGCCCGGGAGAAATGCGCTTCAAGGTGGTGCTCTCTCCGGGCCCTTGCCCCTGAGCCTGGGGGCAAGGCAGTGGGTCCACACTCCCAGACCAAGGCAGAACCACATGCACACGTCTGATCTGTCCCCTGCAACGGCAGAGAGCTCGGGGGAGCCAGAGTCTGTCAGGCAGCTGCTGGGCTGGCCGCCTGTGTGGGAAGGGGCAGAGCCGACCTAGGGGCAAGTTGGGCCTCTTGCTCTCCCTGCTGCCCTGAGGCTGCTGGGCCAAAGAGGTCTTGGGCATCCAGCCCCTTGCTGGTCCCTTCCCTCTGACGAGGCCCTCTGAGCTCCAGCACCTTGGAGTGTGGAGACAGCCCCTGCCAGCAACCTCCTCTCCAAGGAGGCCTCAACCAAGGCCTAGGCCCAGGGGAAAGGCACCAGCGGGGATGAGCCTGGGGAGGCGCCCGGGCATGTCTGGACCCAGTCCCCGCAGCCTGCCCCTTGGTGGGGCAGTACCCCCGGAGGCCAGGAAGGTCTGGGCAAGGCTGCCAGGGGCAGGGACACTGCTGGGTCCTGCCCCTGGCCTGTGGGGCGTCTGAGCACAACCGGCACTCTCCCGCTGGAAGACCTCCCCGTCTGCCTCGAAAGGCCGGTTTGCAAGCACTCCCGCCCGCTGTTCCCGCCAGGCACGCACAATGCTCCCAAGCCCGGGAGAAAAGCGCTTCGGGGTGGTGCTCTCACCGGGCCCTTGCCCCTGAGCCTGGGGGCCAGGCAGGGGGAACACACTCCCAGGCCAAGGCAGAACGACATGCACACGTCTGTTCTTGCCCCCTACACCGGCAGAGAGCTCGGGGGAGCCAGAGACTGCCAGGCTGCTGCTGGGCTGCCCGCCTGTGTGGGACGGGGCAGAGCCGACCTAGGGGCAAGTTGGGCCTCTTGCTCTCCCTGCTGCCCTGAGGCTGCTGGGTCAAAGAGGTCTTGGGCATCCAGCCCTTTGCTGGTCCCTTCCATCTGACGAGGCCCTCTGATCTCCAGCACCTTGCAGTGTGGAGACAGCCCCTGCCAGCAACCTCCTCTCCAAGGAGGCCTCAACCGAGGCCTAGGCCCAGGGGAAAGGCACCAGCGGGGATGAGCCTGGGGAGGCGCCCGGCCATGTCTGGACCCAGTCCCCGCAGCCTGCCCCTTGGTGGGGCAGTACCCCCGGAGGCCAGGAAGGTCTGGGCAAGGCTGGCCAGGGTCAGGGGCCCTGCTGGGTCCTGCCCCTGGCCTGTGGGGCCTCTGAGCACAACCGGCCCTTTCCCACTGGAAGACCTCCCCGGCTGCCTCCAAAGTCCTGTTTGCAAACACTCCCGCCCGCTGTTCACGCCAGGCTCGCACAATGCTCCCAAGCCCGTGAGAAAAGCGCATTGGGGTGGTTCTCTCTCCGGGCCCTTGCCCCTGAGCCTGGGGCAAGGCACGGGGAACACACTCCCTGGCCAAGGCAGAACCACATGCCCACGTCTGTTCCTGTCCCCTGCACCGGCAGAGAGCTCGGGGGAGCCAGAGTCTCTCAGGCAGGTGCTGGGCTGGCCGCCTGTGTGGGAAGGGGCAGAGCCGACCTAGGGGCAAGTTGGGCCTCTTGCTCTCCCTGCTGCCCTGAGGCTGCTGGGCCAAAGACGTCTTGGGCATCCAGCCCTTTGCTGGTCCCTTCCCTCTGACGAGGCCCTCTGAGCTCCAGCACCTTGCAGTGTGGAGACAGCACCTGCCAGCAATCTCCTCTCCAAGGAGGCCTCAAACGAGGCCTAGGCCCAGGGGAAAGGCACCAGCGGGGATGAGCCTGGGGAGGCGCCCGGGCATGTCTGGACCCAATCCCCGCAGCCTGCCCCTTGATGGGGCAGTACCCCTGGAGGCCAGGAAGGTCTGGGCAAGGCTGACCAGGGGCAGGGGACCTGCTGGGTCCTGCCCCTGCCCTGTGGGGCCTCTGAGCACAACCGGCCCTCTCCCACTGGAAGACCTCCACGGCTGCCTCCAAAGTCTGTTTGCAAACACTCCCGCCCACTGTTCCCACCAAGCGCGCACAATGCTCCCAAGACCGGGAGAAAAGCGCTTCGGGGTGGTGCTCTCTCCGGGCCCTTGCCCCTGAGCCTGGGGGCCAGGCAGGGGGAACACACTCCCAGGGCAAGGCAGAACCACATGCCCACGTCTGTTCCTGTCCCCTGCACCGGCAGAGAGCTTGGGGGAGCCAGAGTCTGTCAGGCAGCTGCTGGGTTGGCCGCCTGTGTGGGAAGGGGCAGAGCCGCCCTAGGGGCAAGTTGGGCCTCTTGCTCTCCCTGCTGCCCTGAGGCTGCTGGGCCAAAGACGTCTTGGGCATCCAGCCCCTTACTGGTCCCTTCCCTCTGACGAGGCCCTCTGAGCTCCAGCACCTTGCAGTGTGGAGACAGCCCCTGCCAGCAACCTCCTCTCCAAGGAGGCCTCAACCGAGGCCTAGGCCCAGGGGAAAGGCACCAGCGGGGATGAGCCTGGGGAGGCGCCCGGGCATGTCTGGACCCAGGCCCCGCAGCCTGCCCCTTGGTGGGGCAGTACCCCCGGAGGCCAGGAAGGTCTGGGCAAGGCTGGCCAGGGGCAGGGGCCCTGCTGCGTCCTGCCCCTGGCCTGTGGGGCCTCTGAGCACAACCGGCCCTCTCCCACTGGAAGACCTCCCCGGCTGCCTCCAAAGGCCGGTTTGCAAGCGCTCCCGCCCACTGTTCCCAGCAGGCGTGCACAATGCTCCCAAGCCCGGGAGAAAAGCGCTTCAAGGTGGTGCTCTCTCCGGGCCCTTGCCCCTGAGCCTGGGGGCAAGGCAGTGGGTCCACACTCCCAGACCAAGGCAGAACCACATGCACACGTCTGATCTGTCCCCTGCAACGGCAGAGAGCTCGGGGGAGCCAGAGTCTGTCAGGCAGCTGCTGGGCTGGCCGCCTGTGTGGGAAGGGGCAGAGCCGACCTAGGGGCAAGTTGGGCCTCTTGCTCTCCCTGCTGCCCTGAGGCTGCTGGGCCAAAGAGGTCTTGGGCATCCAGCCCCTTGCTGGTCCCTTCCCTCTGACGAGGCCCTCTGAGCTCCAGCACCTTGCAGTGTGGAGACAGCCCCTGCCAGCAACCTCCTCTCCAAGGAGGCCTCAACCAAGGCCTAGGCCCAGGGGAAAGGCACCAGCGGGGATGAGCCTGGGGAGGCGCCCGGGCATGTCTGGACCCAGTCCCCGCAGCCTGCCCCTTGGTGGGGCAGTACCCCCGGAGGCCAGGAAGGTCTGGGCAAGGCTGCCAGGGGCAGGGACACTGCTGGGTCCTGCCCCTGGCCTGTGGGGCGTCTGAGCACAACCGGCACTCTCCCGCTGGAAGACCTCCCCGTCTGCCTCGAAAGGCCGGTTTGCAAGCACTCCCGCCCGCTGTTCCCGCCAGGCACGCACAATGCTCCCAAGCCCGGGAGAAAAGTGCTTCGGGGTGGTGCTCTCACCGGGCCCTTGCCCCTGAGCCTGGGGGCCAGGCAGGGGGAACACACTCCCAGGCCAAGGCAGAACGACATGCACACGTCTGTTCTTGCCCCCTACACCGGCAGAGAGCTCGGGGGAGCCAGAGACTGCCAGGCTGCTGCTGGGCTGCCCGCCTGTGTGGGACGGGGCAGAGCCGACCTAGGGGCAAGTTGGGCCTCTTGCTCTCCCTGCTGCCCTGAGGCTGCTGGGTCAAAGAGGTCTTGGGCATCCAGCCCTTTGCTGGTCCCTTCCATCTGACGAGGCCCTCTGATCTCCAGCACCTTGCAGTGTGGAGACAGCCCCTGCCAGCAACCTCCTCTCCAAGGAGGCCTCAACCGAGGCCTAGGCCCAGGGGAAAGGCACCAGCGGGGATGAGCCTGGGGAGGCGCCCGGCCATGTCTGGACCCAGTCCCCGCAGCCTGCCCCTTGGTGGGGCAGTACCCCCGGAGGCCAGGAAGGTCTGGGCAAGGCTGGCCAGGGTCAGGGGCCCTGCTGGGTCCTGCCCCTGGCCTGTGGGGCCTCTGAGCACAACCGGCCCTTTCCCACTGGAAGACCTCCCCGGCTGCCTCCAAAGTCCTGTTTGCAAACACTCCCGCCCGCTGTTCACGCCAGGCTCGCACAATGCTCCCAAGCCCGTGAGAAAAGCGCATTGGGGTGGTTCTCTCTCCGGGCCCTTGCCCCTGAGCCTGGGGCAAGGCACTGGGAACACACTCCCTGGCCAAGGCAGAACCACATGCCCACGTCTGTTCCTGTCCCCTGCACCGGCAGAGAGCTCGGGGGAGCCAGAGTCTCTCAGGCAGGTGCTGGGCTGGCCGCCTGTGTGGGAAGGGGCAGAGCCGACCTAGGGGCAAGTTGGGCCTCTTGCTCTCCCTGCTGCCCTGAGGCTGCTGGGCCAAAGACGTCTTGGGCATCCAGCCCTTTGCTGGTCCCTTCCCTCTGACGAGGCCCTCTGAGCTCCAGCACCTTGCAGTGTGGAGACAGCACCTGCCAGCAATCTCCTCTCCAAGGAGGCCTCAACCGAGGCCTAGGCCCAGGGGAAAGGCACCAGCGGGGATGAGCCTGGGGAGGCGCCCGGGCATGTCTGGACCCAGTCCCCGCAGCCTGCCCCTTGGTGGGGCAGTACCCCTGGAGGCCAGGAAGGTCTGGGCAAGGCTGACCAGGGGCAGGGGACCTGCTGGGTCCTGCCCCTGGCCTTTGGGGCCTCTGAGCACAACCGGCCCTCTCCCACTGGAAGACCTCCCCGGCTGCCTCCAAAGGCCGTTTTGCACGCACTCCCGCCCACTGTTCCCACCAATCGCGCACAATGCTCCCAAGCCCGGGAGAAAAGCGCTTCGGGGTGGTGCTCTCTCCGGGCCCTTGCCCCTGAGCCTGGGGGCCAGGAAGGGGGTCCACACTCCCAGGGCAAGGCAGAACCACATGCACACGTCTGTTCCTGTCCCCTGCACCGGCAGAGAGCTCGGGGGAGCCAGAGTCTGTCAGGCAGCTGCTGGGCTGGCCGCCTTTGTGGGAAGGGGCAGAGCCGACCTAGGGGCAAGTTGGGCCTCTTGCTCTCCCTGCTGCCCTGAGGCTGCTGGGCCAAAGAGGTCTTGGGCATCCAGCCCTTTGCTTGTCCCTTCCCTCTGACGAGGCCCTCTGAGCTCCAGCACCTTGCAGTGTGGAGACAGCCCCTGCCAGCAACCTCCTCTCCAAGGAGGCCTCAACCGAGACCTAGGACCAGGGGAAAGGCACCAGCGGGGATGAGCCTGGGGAGGCGCCCGGGCATGTCTGGACCCAGTCCCCGCAGCCTGCCCCTTGGTGGGGCAGTACCCCCGGAGGCCAGGAAGGTCTGGGCAAGGCTGGCCAGGGGCAGGGGACCTGCTGGGTCCTGCCCCTGGCCTGTGGGGCCTCTGAGCACAACCGGCCCACTCCCACTGGAAGACCTCCCCGGCTGCTTCCAAAGTCCTGTTTGCCAACACTCCCACCCGCTGTTCACGCCAGACTTGCACAATGCTCCCAAGCCCGGGAGAAAAGCGCTTCGGGGTGGTGCTCTCTCCGGGCCCTTGCCCCTGAGCCTGGGGGCAAGGCATGGGGCACACACTCCCAGGCCAAGGCAGAACCACATGCCCACGTCTGTTCCTGTCCCCTGCACCGGCAGAGAGCTTCGGGGAGCCAGAGTCTGTCAGGCAGCTGCTGGTTTGGCCGCCTGTGTGGGAAGGGGCAGAACCGCCCTAGGGGCAAGTTGGGCCTCTTGCTCTCCCTGCTGCCCTGAGGCTGCTGGGCCAAAGACGTCTTGGGCATCCAGCCCCTTACTGGTCCCTTCCCTCTGACGAGGCCCTCTGAGCTCCAGCACCTTGCAGTGTGGAGACAGCCCCTGCCAGCAACCTCCTCTCCAAGGAGGCCTCAACCGAGGCCTAGGCCCAGGGGAAAGGCACCAGCGGGGATGAGCCAGGGGAGGCGCCTGAGCATGTCTGGACCCAGTCCCCGCAGCCTGCCCCTTGGTGGGGCAGTACCCCCGGAGGCCAGGAAGGTCTGGGTAAGGCTGGCCAGGGGCAGGGGCCCTGCTGGGTCCTGCCCCTGGCCTGTGGGGCCTCTGAGCACAACCGGCCCTTTCCCACTGGAAGACCTCCCCGGCTGCCTCCAAAGGCCGGTTTGCAAGCACTCCCGCCCACTGTTCCCGCCAGGCGCGCACAATGCTCCCAAGCCCGGGAGAAAAGCGCTTCGGGGTGTTGGTCTCTCCGGGCCCTTGCCCCTGAGCCTGGGGGCCAGGCAGGGGATCCACAGTCCCAGGCCAAGGCACAACAACATGCACACGTCTGTTCCTGCCCCCTCCACCGGCAGAGAGCTGGGGGGAGCCAGAGTCTGTCAGGCAGCTGCTGGGCGGGCCGCCTGTGTGGGAAGGGGCAGAGCCGACCTAGGGGCAAGTTGGGCCTCTTGCTCTCCCTGCTGCCCTGAGGCTGCTGGGCCAAAGAGGTCTTGGGCATCCAGCCCCTTGCTGGTCCCTTCCCTCTGACGAGGCCCTCTGAGCTCCAGCACCTTGCAGTGTGGAGACAGCCCCTGCCAGCAACCTCCTCTCCAAGGAGGCCTCAACCGAGGCCTAGGCCCAGGGGAAAGGCACCAGCGGGGATGAGCCAGTGGAGGCGCACGGGCATATCAGGACCCAGTCCCCGCAGCCTGCCCCTTGGTGGGGCAGTACCCCCGGAGGCCAGGAAGATCTGGGCAAGGCTGGCCAGGGGCAGGGTCCCTGCTGGGTCCTGCCCCTGGCCTGTGGGGCCTCTGAGCACAACCGGCCCTCTCCCACTGGAAGACCTCCCCGGCTGCCTCCAAAGGCCGGTTTGCCAACACTCCCGCCCGCTGTTCCCGCCAGCCACGCACAACGCTCCCAAGGCCAGGAGAAAAGCGCTTCGGGGTGTTGCTCTCTCCGGGACCTTGCCCCTGAGCCTGGGGTCCAGGCAGTGGGTCCACACTCCCAGACCAAGGCAGAACCACATGCACACGTCTGTTCCTGACCCCTGCACCGGCAGAGAGCTCGGGGGAGCCAGAGTCTGTCAGGCAGCTGCTGGGTTGGCTGCCTGTGTGGGAAGGGGCAGAGCCGACCTAGGGGCAAGTTGGGCCTCTTGCTCTCCCTGCTGCCCTGAGGCTGCTGGGCCAAAGAGGTCTTGGGTATCCAGCCCCTTGCTGGTCCCTTCCCGCTGACGAGGCCCTCTGAGCTCCAGCACCTTGCAGTGTGGAGACAGCCCCTGCCAGCAACCTCCTCTCCAAGGAGGCATCAACCGAGGCCTATGCCCAGGGGAAAGGCACCAGCGGGGATGAGCCTGGGGAGGCGCCCAGGCATGTCTGGACCCAGTCCCCGCAGCCTGCCCCTTGGTGGGGGAGTACCCCCTGAGGCCAGGAAGGTCTGGGCAAGGCTGGCCAGGGGCAGGGGACCTGCTGGGTCCTGCCCCTGGCCTGTGAGGCCTCTGAGCACAACCGGCCCTCTCCCACTGGAAGACCTCCACGGCTGCCTCCAAAGTCCTGTTTGCAAACACTCCCGCCCGCTGTTCACGCCAGGCTCGCACAATGTTCCCAAGCCCGGGAGAAAAGCGCTTCGGGGTGGTGCTCTCTCCGGGCCCTTGCCCCTGAGCCTGGGGGCAAGGCAGGGGGAACACACTCCCAGGCCAAGGCAGAACCACATGCCCACGTCTGTTCCTGTCCCCTGCACCGGCAGAGAGCTTGGGGGAGCCAGAGTCTGTCAGGCAGCTGCTGGGTTGGCCGCCTGTGTGGGAAGGGGCAGAGCCGCCCTAGGGGCAAGTTGGGCCTCTTGCTCTCCCTGCTGCCCTGAGGCTGCTGGGCCAAAGACGTCTTGGGCATCCAGCCCCTTACTGGTCCCTTCCCTCTGACGAGGCCCTCTGAGCTCCAGCACCTTGCAGTGTGGAGACAGCCCCTGCCAGCAACCTCCTCTCCAAGGAGGCCTCAACCGAGGCCTAGGCCCAGGGGAAAGGCTCCAGCGGGGATGAGCCTGGGGAGGCGCCCGGGCATGTCTGGACCCAGGCCCCGCAGCCTGCCCCTTGGTGGGGCAGTACCCCCGGAGGCCAGGAAGGTCTGGGCAAGGCTGGCCAGGGGCAGGGGCCCTGCTGCGTCCTGCCCCTGGCCTGTGGGGCCTCTGAGCACAACCGGCCCTCTCCCACTGGAAGACCTCCCCGGCTGCCTCCAAAGGCCGGTTTGCAAGCGCTCCCACCCACTGTTCCCAGCAGGCGTGCACAATGCTCCCAAGCCCGGGAGAAAAGCGCTTCAGGGTGGTGCTCTCTCCGGGCCCTTGCCCCTGAGCCTGGGGGCAAGGCAGGGTGTCCACACTCCCAGGACAAGGCAGAACCACATGCACACGTCTGATCTGCCCCCTGCACCGGCAGAGAGCTCGGGGGAGCCAGAGTCTGTCAGGCAGCTGCTGGGCTGGCCGCCTGTGTGGGAAGGGGCAGAGCCGACCTAGGGGCAAGTTGGGCCTCTTGCTCTCCCTGCTGCCCTGAGGCTGCTGGGCCAAAGACGTCTTGGGCATCCAGCCCCTTGCTGGTCCCTTCCCTCTGACGAGGCCCTCTGAGCTCCAGCACCTTGCAGTGTGGAGACAGCCCCTGCCAGCAACCTCCTCTCCAAGGAGGCCTCAACCGAGGCCTAGGCCCAGGGGAAAGGCACCAGCGGGGATGAGCCTGGGGAGGCGCCCGGGCATGTCTGGACCCAGTCCCCGCAGCCTGCCCCTTGGTGGGGCAGTACCCCCGGAGGCCAGGAAGGTCTGGGCAAGGCTGCCAGGGGCAGGGACACTGCTGGGTCCTGCCCCTGGCCTGTGGGGCGTCTGAGCACAACCGACACTCTCCCGCTGGAAGACCTGCCCGTCTGCCTCGAAAGGCCGGTTTGCAAGCACTCCCGCCCGCTGTTCCCGCCAGGCACGCACAATGCTCCCAAGCCCGGGAGAAAAGCGCTTCGGGGTGGTGCTCTCTCCAGGCCCTTGCCCCTGAGCCTGGGGGACAGGCAGGGGGAACACACTCCCAGGCCAAGGTGGAACGACATGCACACGTCTGTTCCTGCACCCTACACCGGCAGAGAGCTTGGGGGAGCCAGAGACTGCCAGGCTGCTGCTGGGCTGGCCGCCTGTGTGGGACGGGGCAGAGCCGACCTAGGGGCAAATTGGGCCTCTTGCTCTCCCTGCTGCCCTGAGGCTGCTGGGTCAAAGAGGTCTTGGGCATCCAGCCCTTTGCTGGTCCCTTCCCTCTGACGAGGCCCTCTGATCTCCAGCACCTTGCAGTGTGGAGACAGCCCCTGCCAGCAACCTCCTCTCCAAGGAGGCCTCAACCGAGGCCTAGGCCCAGGGGAAAGGCACCAGCGGGGATGAGCCTGGGGAGGCGCCCGGGCATGTCTGGACCCAGTCCCCGCAGCCTGCCCCTTGGTGGAGCAGTACCCCCGGAGGCCAGGAAGGTCTGGGAAAGGCTGGCTAGGGGCAGGGGCCCTGCTGGGTCCTGCCCCTGGCCTGTGGGGCCTCTGAGCACAACCGGCCCTCTCCCACTGGAAGACCTCCCCGGCTGCCTTCAAAGGCCGGTTTGCAAGCATTCCCGCCCACTGTTCCCACCAAGCGCGCACAATTCTCCCAAGCCCGGGAGAAAAGCGCTTCGGGGTGGTGCTCTCTCCGGGCCCTTGCCCCTGAACCTGGGGGCCAGGCAGTTGGTCCACACTCGGAGACCAAGGCAGAACCACATGCACACGTCTGTTCCTGACCCCTGCACAGGCAGAGAGCTCGGGGGAGCCAGAGTCTGTCAGGCAGCTGCTGGGCTGGCCGTCTGTGTGGGAAGGGGCAGAGCCGACCTAGGGGCAAGTTGTGCCTCTTCCTCTCCCTGCTGCCCTGAGGCTGCTGGGCCAAAGAGGTCTTGGGCATCCAGCCCCTTGCTGGTCCCTTCCCTCTGATGAGGCCCTCTGAGCTCCAGCACCTTGCAGTGTGGAAACAGCCCCTGCCAGCAACCTCCTCTCCAAGGAGGCCTCAACCGAGGCCTAGGCCTAGGGGAAAGGCACCAGCGGGGATGAGCCTGGGGAGGCGCCCGGCCATGTCTGGACCCAGTCCCCGCAGCCTGCCCCTTGGTGGGGCAGTACCCCCGGAAGCCAGGAAGGTCTCGGCAAGGCTGCCAGGGGTAGGGACACTGCTGGGTCCTGCCCCTGGCCTGTTGGGCGTCTGAGCACAACCGGCACTCTCCCGCTGGAAGACCTCCCCGTCTGCCTCCAAAGTCCTGTTTGCAAGCACGCCCACCCGCTGTTCCCCCAGGCACGCACAATGCTCCCAAGCCCGGGAAAAAAGCGCTTCGGGGTGGTGCTCTCTCCGGGCCCTTGCCCCTGAGCCTGGGGCCAGGCAGGGGGAACACACTCCCAGCCCAAGGCAGAACGACATGCACACGTCTGTTCCTGGCCCCTACACCGGCAGAGAGCTCGGGGGAGCCAGAGACTGCCAGGCTGCTGCTGGGCTGGCTGCCTGTGTGGGACGGGGCAGAGCCGACCTAGGGGCAAGTTGGGCCTCTTGCTCTCCCTGCTGCCCTGAGGCTGCTGGGTTAAAGAGGTCTTGGGCATCCAGCCCTTTGCTGGTGCCTTCCCTCTGACGAGGCCCTCTGAGTTCCAGCACCTTGCAGTGTGGAGACAGCCCCTGCCAGCAACCTCCTCTCCAAGGAGGCCTCAACCGAGGCCTAGGACCAGGGGAAAGGCACCAGCGGGGATGAGCCTGGGGAGGCGCCCGGGCATGTCTGGACCCAGTCCCCGCAGCCTGCCCCTTGGTGGGGCAGTACCCCCGGAGGCCAGGAAGGTCTGGGCAAGGCTGGCCACGGGCAGGGGCCCTGCTGGGTCCTGCCCCTGGCCTGTGGGGCCTCTGAGCACAACCGGCCCTCTCCCACTGGAAGACTTCCCCGGCTGCCTCCAAAGGCCGGTTTGCCAACACTCCCGCCCGCTGTTCCCGCCAGGCACGCACAATTCTCCCAAGCCCGGGAGAAAAGCGCTTCGGGGTGTTGCTCTCTCCGGGCCCTTGCCCCTGAGTGTGGGGGCGAGGCAGTGGGACCACACTCCGAGACCAACGCAGAACCACATGCACACGTCTGTTTCTGACCCCTGCACCGGCAGAGAGCTCGGGGGAGCCAGAGTCTGTCAGGCAGCTGCTGGGCTGGCCGCCTGTGTGGGAAGGGGCAGAGCCGACCTAGGGGCAAGTTGGGCCTCTTCCTCTCCCTGCTGCCCTGAGGCTGCTGGGCCAAAGAGGTCTTGGGCATCCAGCCCCTTGCTGGTCCCTTCCCTCTGACGAGGCCCTCTGAGCTCCAGCACCTTGCAGTGTGGAGACAGCCCCTGCCAGCAACCTCCTCTCCAAGGAGGCCTCAACCGAGGCCTAGGCCCAGGGGAAAGGCACCAGCGGGGATGAGCCTGGGGAGGCGCCCGGCCATGTCTGGACCCAGTCCCCGCAGCCTGCCCCTTGGTGGGGCAGTACCCCCGGAGGCCAGGAGGGTCTGGGCAAGGCTGCCAGGGGCAGGAACACTGCTGGGTCCTGCCCCTGGCCTGTGGGGCGTCTGAGCACAACCGGCACTCTCCCGCTGGAAGACCTCCCCGGCTGCCTCCAAAGGCCGGTTTGCAAGCACTCCCGCCCGCTGTTCCCGCCAGGCACGCACAATGCTCCCAAGCCCGGTAGAAAAGCGCTTCGGGGTGGTGCTCTCTCCAGGCCCTTGCCCCTGAGCCTGGGGGACAGGCAGGGGGAACACACTCCCAGGCCAAGGCAGAATGACATGCACACGTCTGTTCCTGCCCCCTACACCGGCAGAGAGTTCGGGGGAGCCAGAGACTGCCAGGCTGCTGCTGGGCTGGCTGCCTGTGTGGGACGGGGTAGAGCCGACCTAGGGGCAAGTTGGGCCTCTTGCTCTCCCTGCTGCCCTGAGGCTGCTGGGTCAGAGAGGTCTTGGGCATCCAGCCCTTTGCTGGTCCTTTCCCTCTGACGAGGCCCTCTGAGCTCCAGCACCTTGCAGTGTGCAGACAGCCCCTGCCGGCAACCTCCTCTCCAAGGAGGCCTCAACCGAGGCCTAGGCCCAGGGGAAAGGCACCAGCGGGGATGAGCCTGGGGAGGCGCCCGGGCATGTCTGGACCCAGGCCCCGCAGCCTGCCCCTTGGTGGGGTAGTACCCCCGGAGGCCAGGAAGGTCTGGGCAAGGCTGCCAGAGGCAGGGACACTGCTGGGTCCTGCCCCTGGCCTGTGGGGCCTCTGAGAACAACTGGCACTCTCCCGCTGGAAGACCTCCCCGGCTGCCTCCAAAGGCTGGTTTGCAAGCACTCAATCCCGCTGTTCACGCCAGCTGCGCACAATGCTCCCAAGCCCGGGAGAAAAGCATTTTGGGGTGGTGCTCACTCCGGGCTTTGGAAGACCTCCCCGGCTGCCTCCAAGGCCGGTTTGCAAGCACTTCTGCCTGCTGTTCCCGCCACCCGCGCACAATGCTCCCAAGCCCGGGAGAAAAGCGTTTCGGGGTGGTGTTCTCTCTGGGCCCAAGAAAGACCTCCCGGGCTGCCCCCAAATGCCGGTTTGCAAGCACTCCCACTCGCTGTTCCCGCCATCCGTGCAAATGCTCCAAGCCCAGGAGAAAAGCCCTTCAGGGTGGTGCTCTCTCCCGGCCCTTGGAAGACCTCCCCGGCTGCCTCCAAAGGCTGGATTTCAAGTACTCCCTCCCGCTGTCCCGCCAGCCGCACACAATGCTCCCAATCACGGGAGAAAAGCGCTTCGGGGTGGTGCTCTCTACGGGCCCTTGGAAGACCTCCCCGTTTGTCTCCAAAGGCCGGTTTGCAAGCACTCATGCCCGCTGTTCCCGCCAGCCGCGCACAATGCTCCCAAGCCTAGGAGAAAAGCGCTTCGGGGTGGTGCTCTCTCCCGGCCCTTGGAAGACCTCCCCGGCTGCCTCCAAAGGCCGGTTTGCAAGCACTCAATCCCGCTGTTCCCGCCAGCCGCGCACAATGCTCCCAAGCCCGGGAGAAAAGCGCTTCGGGGTGGTGCTCTCTCCCGGCCCTTGGAAGACCTCCCCGGCTGCCTCCAAAGGCTGGTTTTCAAGAACTCCCTCCCGCTGACCCGCCAGCCGCACACAATGCTCCCAAGCCCGGGAGAAAAGCATTTTGGGGTGGTCTCTCTCCGGGCCCTTGGAAGACTCCCCGGCTGCCTCTAAAGGCCGGTTTGCAAGCACTCATGTCCTCTGTTCCCGACAGCCGCGAACAATGCTCCCAATTCCGTGAGAAAAGTGCTTCGGGATGGTGCTCTCTCCGGGCCCTTGGAAGACCTCCCAAGCTGCCTCCAAAGGCCGGTTTGCAAGCACTCCCGCCCGCTGTTCCCGCCAGCCTCGCACAATGCTCCCAAGGCCGGGAGAAAAGCGCTTCCGGGTGGTGTTCTCTCCGTGCCAATGGAGGACCTCCCTGGCTGCCCCCAAAGGCCGGTTTGCAAGCACTCCCACTCGCTGTTCCGGCCAGCCACGCACAATCCTCCAAAATCCCGGAGAAAAGCGCTTCGGGGTGGTGTTCTCTCCGTGCCCATGGAAGACCTCCCGGGGTGCCCCCAAAGGCCGGTTTGCAAGCACTCCCACTCGCTGTTCCCGCCATCCGCGCACAATGCTCCCAAGCCCGGGAGAAAAGCATTTTGGGGTGGTGCTCACACCGGGCCCTGGAAGACCTCCCCGGCTGCCTCCAAAGGACGGTTTTCAAGCACTCCTGCCTGCTGTTCCCGCCACCCGCGCACAATGCTCCCAAGCCCGGGAGAAAAGCGCTTCGGGGTGGTGCTCTCTACAGGCCCTTGGAAGACCTCCCCGGCTGCCTCCAAAGGCCGGTTTGCAAGGACTCCTTCCTGCTGTTCCCGCCATCCGCGCACAATGCTCCCAAGCCCGGGAGAAAAGCATTTTGGGGTGGTGCTCACACCGGGCCCTGGAAGACCTCCCCGGCTGCCTCCAAAGGACGGTTTTCAAGCACTCCTGCCTGCTGTTCCCGCCACCCGCGCAGAATGCTCCCAAGCGCGGGAGAAAAGCGCTTCGGGGTGGTGCTCTCTACAGGCCCTTGGAAGACCTCCCCGGCTGCCTCCAAAGGCCCGTTTGCAAGGACTCCTTCCTGCTGTTCCCGCCAGCCACGCACAATGCTCCCAAGCCCGGGAGAAAAGCATTTTGGGGTGGTGCTCACTCCGGGCCCTTGGAAGACCTCCCCGGCTGCCTCCAAAGGCCAGTTTGCAAGCAGTCCTGCCTGCTGTTCCCGCCAGCCGCGCACAATGCTCCCAAGCCCGGGAGAAAAGCTTTTTGGGGTGGTGCTCTCTCCGGGCCCTTGGAAGACGTCCCCGTCTGCCTCCAAAGGCCGGTTTGCAAGCACTCATGCCCGTTGTTCCCACCAGCCGCGCACAATGCTCCCAAGCCCGGGAGAAAAGCATTTTGGGGTGGTGCTCACTCCGGGCCCTTGGAAGACCTCCCCGGCTACCTCCAAAGGCCAGTTTGCAAGCAGTCCTGCCTGCTGTTCCCGCCAGCCGTGCACAATGTTCCCAAGCCCGGGAGAAAAGCGCTTCGGGGTGGTGCTCTCTCCGGGCACTTTCAAGACCTCCCCGGCTGCCTCCAAGGCCGGTTTGCAAGGACTCATGCCCGCTGTTCCCGCCAGCCGCGCACAATGCTCCCAAGCCCGGGAGAAAAGGTTTTTGGGGTGGTGCTCACACCGGGCCCTGGAAGACCTCCCCGGCTGCCTCCAAAGGCCGATTTTCAAGCACTCCTGCCTGCTGTTCCCGCCACCTGCGCACAATGCTCCCAAGCCCGGGAGAAACGCGCTTCGGGGTGGTGCTCTCTACAGGCCCTTGGAAGACCTCCCCGGCTGCCTCCAAAGGCCGGTTTGCAAGGACTCCTTCCTGCTGTTCCCGCCAGCCACGCACAATGCGCCCAAGCCCGGGAGAAAAGCATTTTGGGGTGGTGCTCTCTACAGGCCCTTGGAAGACCTCCCCGGCTGCCTCCAATGGCCAGTTTGCAAGCACTCATGCCCGCTGTTCCCACCAGCCGCGCACAATGCTCCCAAGCCCGGGAGAAAAGCTTTTTGGGGTGGTGCTCACACCGGGCCCTGGAAGACCTCCCCGGCTGCCTGCAAAGGCCGGTTTTCAAGCACTCCTGCCTGCTGTTCCCGCCACCCGCGCACAATGCTCCCAAGCCCGGGAGAAAAGCGCTTCGGGGTGGTGCTCTCACCGGTCCCTTGCCCCTGAGCCTGGGGGCAATGCAGGGGGAACACACTCCCAGGCCAAGGCAGAACCACATGCACACGTCTGATCTGCCCCCTGCACCGGCAGAGAGCTCGGGGGAGCCAGAGTCTGTCAGGCAGCTGCTGGGCTGGCCGCCTGTGTGGGAAGGGGCAGAGCCGACCTAGGGGCAAGTTGGGCCTCTTGCTCTCCCTGCTGCCCTGAGGCTGCTGGGCCAAAGAGGTCTTGGGCATCCAGCCCCTTGCTGGTCCCTTCCCTCTGATGAGGCCCTCTGAGCTCCAGCACCTTGCAGTGTGGAGACAGCCCCTGCCAGAAACCTCCTCTCCAAGGAGGCCTCAACCGAGGCCTAGGCCCAGGGGAAAGGCACCAGCGGGGATGAGCCTGGGGAGGCGTCCGGGCATGACTGGACCCAGGCCCGCAGTCTGCCCCTTGGTGGGGCAGTACCCCCGGAGGCCAGGAAGGTCTGGGCAAGGCTGGCCAGGGGCAGGGGCCCTGCTGGGTCCTGTCCCTGGCCTGTAGGGCCTCTGAGCACAACCGGCCCTCTCCCACTGGAAGACCTCCCCGGCTGCCTCCAAAGGCCAGTTTGCCAACACTCCTGCCCGCTGTTCCCGCCAGGCACGCACAATGCTCCCAAGCCCAGGAGAAAAGCGCATCGGGGTGGTGGTCTCTCCGGGCCCTTGCCCCTGAGCCTGGGGTCCAGGCAGTGTGTCCACACTCCCAGACCAAGGCAGAACCACATGCACACGTCTGTTCCTGACCCCTGCACCGGCAGAGCGCTCGGGGGAGCCACAGTCTGTCAGGCAGCTGCTGGGTTGGCTGCCTGTGTGGGAAGGGGCAGAGCCGACCTAGGGGCAAGTTGGGCCTTTTCCTCTCCCTGCTGCCCTGAGGCTGCTGGGCCAAAGAGGTCTTGGGCATCCAGCCCCTTTCTGGTCCCTTCCCGCTGACGAGGCCCTCTGAGCTCCAGCACCTTGCAGTGTGGAGACAGCCCCTGCCAGCAACCTCCTCTCCAAGGAGGCCTCAACCGAGGCCTAGGACGAGGGGAAAGGCACCAGCGGGGATGAGCCTGGGGAGGCGCCCGGGCATGTCTGGACCCAGTCCCCGCAGCCTGCCCCTTGGTGGGATAGTAACCCCGGAGTCCAGGAGGGTCTGGGCAAGGCTGCCAGGGGCAGGGACACTGCTGGGTCCTGCCCCTGGCCTGTGGGGCGTCTGAGCACAACCGGCACTCTCCCGCTGGAAGACCTCCCTGGCTGCCTCCAAAGGCCGGTTTGCAAGCACTCCCGCCCGCTGTTCCCGCCAGGCACGCACAATGCTACCAAGCCCGAGAGAAAAGCGCTTCGGGGTGGTGCTCTCTCCGGACCCTTGCCCCTGAGCCTGGGGGACAGGCAGGGGGAACACACTCCCAGGCCAAGGCAGAACGACATGCACACGTCTGTTCCTGCCCCCTACACCGGCAGAGAGATCGGGGGAGCCAGAGACTGCCAGGCTGCTGCTGGGCTGGCTGCCTGTCTGGGACGGGGCAGAGCCGACCTAGGGGCAAGTTGGGCCTCTTGCTCTCCCTGCTGCCCTGAGGCTGCTGGGTCAAAGAGGTCTTGGGCATCCAGCCCTTTCCTGGTCCCTTCCCTCTGACGAGGCCCTCTGAGCTCCAGCACCTTGCAGTGTGGAGACAGCCCCTGCCAGCAACCTCCTCTCCAAAGAGGCCTCTACCGAGGCCTACGCCCAGGGGAAAGGCACCAGCGGGGATGATCCTGGGGAGGCGCACGGACATGTCTGGACCCAGTCACCGCAGCCTGCCCCTTGGTGGGGCAGTACCCCCGGAGGCCAGGAAGGTCTGGGCAAGGCTGGCCAGGGGCAGGGGCCCTGCTGGGTCCTGCCCCTGGCCTGTGGGGCCTCTGAGCCCAACCGGCCCTCTCCCACTGGAAGACCTCCCCGGCTGCCTCCAAAGGCCGGTTTGCAAGCGCTCCCGCCCACTGTTCCCAGCAGGCGTGGACAATGCTCCCAAGCCCGGGAGAAAAGCGCTTCAGGGTGGTGCTCTCTCCGGGCCCTTGCCCCTGAGCCTGGGGGCAAGGCAGGGTGTCCACACTCCCAGGCCAAGGCAGAACCACATGCACACGTCTGATCTGCGCCCTGCACCGGCAGAGAGCTCGGGGGAGCCAGAGTCTGTCAGGCAGCTGCTGGGCTAGCCGCCTGTGTGGGAAGGGGCAGAGCCGACCTAGGGGCAAGTTGGGCCTCTTGCTCTCCCTGCTGCCCTGAGGCTGCTGGGCCAAAGAGGTCTTGGCCATCCAGCCCCTTGCTGGTCCCTTCCCTCTGACGAGGCCCTCTGAGCTCCAGCACCTTGCAGTGTGGAGACAGCCCCTGCCAGCAACCTCCTCTCCAAGGAGGCCTCAACCGAGGCCTAGGCCCAGGGGAAAGGCACCAGCGGGGATGAGCCTGGGGAGGCGCCCGGGCATGACTGGACCCAGGCCCGCAGCCTGCCCCTTGGTGGGGCAGTACCCCCGGAGGCCAGGAAGGTCTGGGCAAGGCTGGCCAGGGGCAGGGGCCCTGCTGGGTCCTGCCCCTGGCCTGTGGGGCCTCTGAGCACAACCGGCCCTCTCCCACTGGAAGACCTCCCCGGATGCCTCCAAAGGCCGGTTTGCCAACACTCCCGCCCGCTGTTCTCGCCAGGCGCGCACAATTCTCCCAAGCCCGGGAGAAAAGCGCTTCGGTGTGTTGCTCTCTCCGGGCCCTTGCCCCTGAGCCTGGGGGCCAGGCAGTGGTTCCACACTCCCAGACCAAGGCAGAACCACATGCACACGTCTGTTCCTGACCCCTGCACCGGCAGAGAGCTCGGGGGAGCCAGAGTCTGTCAGGCAGCTGCTGGGCTGGCGGCCTGTGTGGGAAGGGGCCGAGCCGACCTAGGGGCAAGTTGGGCCTCTTGCTCTCCCTGCTGCCCTGAGGCTGCTGGGCCAAAGAGGTCTTGGGCATCCAGCCCCTTGCTGGTCCCTTCCCTCTGACGAGGCCCTCTGAGCTCCAGCACCTTGCAGTGTGGAGACAGCCCCTGCCAGCAACCTCCTCTCCAAGGAGGCCTCAACCGAGGCCTAGGCCCAGGGGAAAGGCACCAGCGGGGATGAGCCAGTGGAGGCGCAAGGGCATGTCTGGACCCAGTCCCCGCAGCCTGCCCCTTGGTGGGGCAGTACCCCCGGAGGCCAGGAAGGTCTGGGCAAGGCTGGCCAGGGGCAGGGGCCCTGCTGGGTCCTGCCCCTGGCCTGTGGGTCCTCTGAGCACAACCGGCCCTCTCCCACTGGAAGACCTCCCCGGCTGCCTCCAAAGGCCGGTTTGCAAGCACTCCCGCCCACTGTTCCCGCCAGGCGCGCACAATGCTCCCAAGCCCGGGAGAAAAGCGCTTCGGGGTGGTGGTCTCTCCGGGCCCTTGCCCCTGAGCCTGGGGGCCAGGCAGGGGATCCACAGTCCCAGGCCAAGGCACAACAACATGCACACGTCTGTTCCTGCCCCCTCCACCGGCAGAGAGCTGGGGGGAGCCAGAGTCTGTCAGGCAGCTGCTGGGCTGGCCGCCTGTGTGGGAAGGGGCAGAGCCAACCTAGGGGCAAGTTGGGCCTCTTGCTCTCCCTGCTGCCCTGAGGCTGCTGGGCCAAAGAGGTCTTGGGCATCCAGCCCCTTGCTGGTCCCTTCCTTCTGACGAGGCCCTCTGAGCTCCAGCACCTTGCAGTGTGGAGACAGCCCCTGCCAGCAACCTCCTCTCCAAGGAGGCCTCAACCGAGGCCTAGGCACAGGGGAAATGCACCAGCGGGGATGAGCCAGTGGAGGCGCACGGGCATATCAGGACCCTGTCCCCGCAGCCTGCCCCTTGGTGGGGCAGTACCCCCGGAGGCCAGGAAGGTCTGGGCAAGGCTGGCCAGGGGCAGGGGCCCTGCTGGGTCCTGCCCCTGGCCTGTGGGGCCTCTGAGCACAACCGGCCCTCTCCCACTGGAAGACCTCCCCGGCTGCCTCCAAAGGCCGGTTAGCAAGCACTCCCGCCCGCTGTTCCCGCCAGGCACGCACAATGCTCCCAAGCCCGGGAGAAAAGCGCTTCGGGGTGGTGGTCTCTCCGGGCCCCTGCCCCTGAGCCTGGGGGCCAGGCAGGGGATCCACAGTCCCAGGCCAAGGCAGAACCACATGCACACGTCTGTTCCTGCCCCCTCCACCGGCAGAGAGCTGGGGGGAGCCAGAGTCTGTCAGGCAGCTGCTGGGCTGGCCGCCTGTGTGGGAAGGGGCAGAGGCGACCTAGGGGCAAGTTGGGCCTCTTGCTCTCCCTGCTGCCCTGAGGCTGCTGGGCCAAAGAGGTCTTGGGCATCCAGCCCCTTGCTGGTCCCTTCCCTCTGACGTGGCCCTCTGAGCTCCAGCACCTTGCAGTGTGGAGACAGCCCCTGCCAGCAACCTCCTCTCCAAGGAGGCCTCAACTGAGGCCTAGGCCCAGGGGAAAGGCACCAGCGGAGATGAGCCAGTGGAGGCGCACGGGCATGTCTGGACCCAGTCCCCGCAGCCTGCCCCTAGGTGGGGCAGTACCCCCGGAGGCCAGGAAGGTCTGGGCAAGGCTGGCCAGGGGCAGGGTCCCTGCTGGGTCCTGCCCCTGGCCTGTGGGGCCTCTGAGCACAACCGGCCCTCTCCCACTGGAAGACCTCCCCGGCTGCCTCCAAAGGCCGGTTTGCCAACACTCCCGCCCGCTGTTCCCGCCAGGCACGCATAATGCTCCCAAGCCCGGGAGAAAAGCGCTTCGGGGTGTTGCTCTCTCCGGGCCCTTGCCCCTGAGCCTGGGGTCCAGGCAGTGGGTCCACACTCCCAGACCGAGGCAGAACCACATGCACACGTCTGTTCCTGACCCCTGCACCGGCAGAGAGCTCGGGGGAGCCAGAGTCTGTCAGGCAGCTGCTGGGTTGGCTGCCTGTGTGGGAAGGGGCAGAGCCGACCTAGGGGCAAGTTGGGCCTCTTCCTCTCCCTGCTGCCCTGAGGCTGCTGGGCCAAAGAGGTCTTGGGCATCCAGCCCCTTGCTGGTCCCTTCCCGCTGACGAGGCCCTCTGAGCTCCAGCACCTTGCAGTGTGGAGACAGCCCCTGCCAGCAACCTCCTCTCCAAGGAGGCCTCAACCGAGGCCTAGGCCCAGGGGAAAGGCACCAGCGGGGATGAGCCTGGGGAGGCGCCCGGGCATGTCTGGACCCAGTCCCCGCAGCCTGCCCCTTGGTGGGGTAGTAACCCCGGAGGCCAGGAGGGTCTGGGCAAGGCTGCCAGGGGCAGGGACACTGCTGGGTCCTGCCCCTGGCCTGTGGGGCGTCTGAGCACAACCGGCACTCTCCCGCTGGAAGACCTCCCCGGCTGCCTCCAAAGGCCGGTTTGCAAGCACTCCCGCCCGCTGTTCCCGCCAGGCAGGCACAATGCTCCCAAGCCCGGGAGAAAAGCGCTTCGGGGTGGTGCTCTCTCCGGGCCCTTGCCCCTGAGCCTGGGGGCCAAGCAGTTGGAACACACTCCCAGGCCAAGGCAGAACGACATGCACACGTCTGTTCCTGCCCCCTACACCGGCAGAGAGCTCGGGGGAGCCAGAGACTGCCAGGCTGCTGCTGGGCTGGCTGCCTGTTTGGGACCGGGCAGAGCCGACCTAGGGGCAAGTTGGGCCTCTTGCTCTCCCTGCTGCCCTGAGGCTGCTGGGCCAAAGAGGTCTTGGGCATCCAGCCCCTTGCTGGTCCCTTCCCGCTGACGAGGCCCTCTGAGCTCCAGCACCTTGCAGTGTGGAGACAGCCCCTGCCAGCAACCTCCTCTCCAAGGAGGCATCAACCGAGGCCTATGCCCAGGGGAAAGGCACCAGCGGGGATGAGCCTGGGGAGGCGCCCAGGCATGTCTGGACCCAGTCCCCGCAGCCTGCCCCTTGGTGGGGCAGTACCCCCGGAGGCCAGGAAGGTCTGGGCAAGGCTGGCCAGGGGCAGGGGACCTGCTGGGTCCTGCCCCTGGCCTGTGGGGCGTCTGAGCACAACCGGCACTCTCCCGCTGGAAGACCTCCCCGTCTGCCTCCAAAGGCCGGTTTGCAAGCACTCCCGCCCGCTGTTCCCGCCAGGCACGCACAATGCTCCCAAGCCCGGGAGAAAAGCGCTTCGGGGTGGTGCTCTCACCGGGCCCTTGCCCCTGAGCCTGGGGGCCAGGCAGGGGGAACACACTCCCAGGCCAAGGCAGAACGACATGCACACGTCTGTTCCTGCCCCCTACACCGGCAGAGAGCTCGGGGGAGCCAGAGACTGCCAGGCTGCTGCTGGGCTGGCCGCCTGTGTGGGACGGGGCAGAACCGACCTAGGGGCAAGTTGGGCCTCTTGCTCTCCCTGCTGCCCTGAGGCTGCTGGGTCAAAGAGGTCTTGGGCATCCAGCCCTTTGCTGGTCCCTTCCCTCTGACGAGGCCCTCTGAGCTCCAGCACCTTGCAGTGTGGAGACAGCCCCTGCCAGCAACCTCCTCTCCAAGGAGGCCTCAACCGAGGCCTAGGCCCAGGGGAAAGGCACCAGCGGGGATGAGCCTGGGGAGGCGCCCGGGCATGTCTGGACCCAGTCCCCGCAGCCTGCCCCTTGGTGGGGCAGTACCCCCGGAGGCCAGGAAGGTCTGGGCAAGGCTGGCCAGGGTCAGGGGCCCTGCTGGGTCCTGCCCCTGGCCTGTGGGGCCTCTGAGCACAACCGGCCCTCTCCCACTGGAAGACCTCCCCGGCTGCCTCCAAAGTCCTGTTTGCAAACACTCCCGCACGCTGTTCACGCCAGGCTCGCACAATGCTCCCATGCCCGGGAGAAAAGCGCATTGGGGTGGTTCTCTCTCCGGGCCCTTGCCCCTGAGCCTGGGGGCAAGGCACGGGGAACACACTCCCTGGCCAAGGCAGAACCACATGCCCACGTCTGTTCCTGTCCCCTGCACCGGCAGAGAGCTTGGGGGAGCCAGAGTCTGGCAGGCAGCTACTGGGCTGGCCGCCTGTGTGGGAAGGGGCAGAGCCGCCCTAGGGGCAAGTTGGGACTCTTGCTCTCCCTGCTTCCCTGAGGCTGCTGGCCCAAAGACGTCTTGGGCATCCAGCCCCTTACTGGTCCCTTCCCTCTGACGAG